>NW_028185328.1:2390013-2470657 GCF_003343005.1 Rhea americana | reverse complement strand
AGAAGAGAAGAGAAAAGAAAAGAAAAGAAAAGAAAAGAAAAGAAAAGAAAAGAAAAGAAAAGAAAAGAAAAGAAAAGAAAAGAAAAGAAAAGAACATCTCAAACAGAGATGAACTTTAGATGCAAAAATGAGCTCAAGAACCTATACTTTCAACTGATTCTCACTAGGAGTCATATTTGTTTATTATGTTCTCCCCTCAAGATGCAAAAGATACTATAACATAATATTTGGATATATATGGTAATTTTCCCTTTGCACATTCCAAAAGAAATCATAAAGTAAATCCAATGTTAAAAATGAAGTCACTAAAACAAATAACAAATAACTTGTCCAAGGGGGAAAAGTACCAGCCACGGGATTWGAGTCCCTAACAACTGCCATGAGTTTTCTCAAAATCCAGGGATCATCAGCCTGAGACAGTTTTAGTTCAGGTCCATCCTGACAAACAAATGCAGAAGGGAACATTTCTGGTTCTTCATTCCCTTATTCTCCTGGGCTCACAGCTTCCTATCTTTTACTTCCGTTTATAGTTTTCTCTCACCATGTATTTCAGGAAAAAACCCTCTAAATAAAGATCACAGACTGTTCCATTATGTGCCCGTCCTCTTCTTCTCCTCCTCCTTTCTCGCATTTGTGCAGTGTTGTGGCACCTATTAACTACCAGTGTTTTCAGAATGACATTATACAAGGTGCAGGATGTACCACTGTGCCCTAAAAATATCAACAACTGCATTAGTCTCACGATAATTAATGGCAGGCATTATGCAAATGACAACTTTTTCACTGCAAAATAATGACATTTCTTCATTTTGAGCAGAGTTATGCAAAACAATGAATTGGGGATGATAAATCACACGGGAGAATTAAGAAAGCCATAACGTTCCTGCCCAGGCAGGCAGAAAGACAGACAGACCAACAATTTAGAACACATTGTTTGTTCTCAAACCGCTATTAAGAAACAAATAAAAGCATAGCCAGTCGGTCGTTAGAACGTATGTGTAATTTAGTTCCCCCCCTTTAGGCAACTATACATAAGGGGATGTTAAATTCTAGCAATTGGATTATTACAAGTCACAAGCAATTTTTTTTATTAACTTTAATAAGTCATTCACTCAGTGACTATAGTCATCAGGCAAATAAAATGTATCACATGTCATTCTCCTACACATTAACTAATTTCTTATGCAAACATCACAATGTATAGCAATTATTGCTGCTCAAAAAAGCCCAAAGTCAGTTTCAATTTATTTTATTGCTTTTGTGGTTGGCTATTTGCTGTAGCACTTTATTGCCTGTCCCCACATCTTTAGACGCAAAGGAGAAGAAATGCAAGAAATGAGGAGCTACTTCTCCGGTCCATGCTGGCACCTTTTTCTCCTTACAGTGACTCCTGTTGGAGAAAGAAGCGGGGAAGATTGTCTGGTAAGCCCAGAGAAGCTTCTCAAAGGTAAAAGCTAATGTTGGTCAGCTGTGAACACACTCCCTTCCCCATCCCTCTGTCCAGTACATACTTTCCAACTCCTCGAAAGAGCAGTCCTGCTCAGCCCTCACGCACCTCCTGCAGCGAGCACCTGGCACACCTGTGAACTCCCCAGAGTCACCCTTCCCACTCTGCTCCCTAAAGCACTGGCTTCTCAGAGAGACAGGGACTKGAGGGAAGCTTTGAACTCCCCTATATACAACAATCCTGCACCATTCCCCACAGTGTCTCATGCTGGAACTGAAGTATCTATCAGCTCTTTAATAGAGAGCACTCCTGGATCTTTCTTTCTAGTGATTCCTGCTGGGAGAGCCTGATGTATCAAAGAATTACAGCGATCAAAGTTGGAAAGACCTATGGTATTAAATCATTTACTCCATCCTCCCATCTGAGCTGGGGTATTCCTTACAATATTTTTTTCTGATGTTCCATTTAGTCTTACTTTAAAGAGTGTAAAGTAACTGGGCTTTCACCTCTCCCTTGGGGAGGTTATTCCACAGTCTGGTATGTCAGAAGACTGGAAGTTTCCCATGATATTCTGTGTAATTTATTTTTTTTTAATTTGGCTTTATTAAACAGGCCTGAGCTTTCACACTCCTGATAATGCCATAAGGTTTCTTTCACCTGTTAGTAGAGACTGGTACTGTACCAGTTGTTTCTCCTATCTCCATACTTCCAGCATTACATGTAACAATACCTTCTACTAAAACACCTGGATTTGCAGAATCTATGGGATTATCTACAGACAATGTTTTTACCCTTTGCAGTGACTTCTGAGGAGAACTGGTATGAACATGAAACAAGCCAGGACCTTGACAGCAATTGCTGTATCATCTTCCTTCCAGCCACATCAGCCACTCCCCTCAAATAGCACTGGTGGCACTTCCAAACACACGTAACACACATCATCAGCAAGCCGTACCTGTTCGCCATGATGCCTGGTGATTAGCTGCACAGCTCCTAAGAAGCACAGTGACGGGGACTGGAAAACTAACAACTCATGCATCACATCGAAAAGTCAACTCCAACTGTCTCTGACTCAATGGGAAGAGCAACCACCTACATTTTCTTTTCCTGAGATCTAAATACCTTTGCCCTCACCCAAAGACAACTTATTGCATCACGGACATAATCATATGAAGGACCCAGGAAAGGTAACAGCTGTGCTGGAACCTGTGTCTTTGTAAACAAAGTGGCAGCAGTCAACCCCCCTCCCTGAGTCCCTCCTCATATCATTCATTTCTGGACTTTTAAGATTCAGTGCAATTCTCTGCCACTGAAAGACTGCAAAAAATTCTCCACCTCCAGCCTCTCATCCGGAAGTTAATAACATTTTGCAGTTCTCCTTAAATAAAATCCAGCCCATCCTGGATCAATAAGACTGATGCCTATTTCCCTAATGGCAGCCGATTGCCATTTGCTATTCAAATCAGACTAGATAAATTACAGTACATGCCAAGGAACAGGCCAGTGAATTAAGACAGGCCTCCTGAGGACCAGCGATATTATTAATCTTTTAAGACACTATCATATTTCTTCTTGACAGTGTGCGTAGACTCTCAGACATGCTGCACCCAGATTGAAATATCAGCTGCTGCGAAAAATCAATAGTGTTAGAAACACAATAATTTTCTGTCTGCAGGGCCCCCAGTTAGCAACACTAGTGTTTTTTTCTTTCCATATCTCTGCTCCAAATGCATTTGTTTTCAAACCCAGATTTCAAATTTGAATAATAACTGTGGTGGGGAAAGTTGCTTTTGYTGTCATCCTTTGCCACAGAAGCCACAACTATGATTCTTGATAAGGCTGTGGTTCTCAGAGACGGTGTAAGAAACTCAAGGGTCAGATGCTCACCTAGTATATTTTACCCTCCTCCCCCCACCCTCATGCTCTGTCTCCTGCTCTTTCGCTGCAGGCATTATAAAGACAGATATTGCTAGAGCTCCTGCTCTCCCTAAGAAAAATGAAAACAGGGACCTTGGACCTGAACTGACAAAGGGAGACTGTACATGACAAGAAAGCCAAAAGCTTAAGGGATTTCTCTTCACATAGGCAACAGAAAGGGTCAATTCAAACAATGCTGATCTCTTTAGACCTGTGGATGAATTCAATAGACACACTGACAGTCAAGTAAGCTGCCACTTAGTTTCTCAACTATTTATGGTAAAAGGGAGAAAGATTCTACAACTCATAACAATCCCAGAAAGGGTAAATTTATGATTTATTAGATCCTCTTTCTCCTCAATCTTGACATGATGTAGTTTAACTCTGTTACAAACAAATACAAAACACAACAAAATCAGAAGCTTCCATGCAATTACAAGGATGAGAGTATTCTGCATGTAACAGGGTAGGAAAAACCTCTACAGCAATGGACCAGAGTGGATAAATCAGCTCCATGTTGGCTATGTTGCTACCCCAGGTCGCCAGATTGCTGGCATCCCAGGTCAGCAGTGACCAGGAAGAGTTGATGAATGTCCCAATGGGGTGAGAGGAGTAAGACGATGAAATCATTCAAGTTACATCACAATTAGCAGTTGCTTTCTGCCCTTAAAATATTGTTAGAAACATCGGAAGGACTAGAGWCCAAGAAAAAAAAAACATAGAAATATTAACTTTGCTCTTGCTCTTGAAGAATCTTGAGGTCTTAAATTCAACCTCCACTTAGAAAGCTGGGCAAGCACAGCCATCAGCTATACAAACATACCTCATATTTGCTTTCTAGTGAATCCCAGGCTAACCTGGCCGATGGCCTCTTCRTATTAGTTGGGTGCTCATCAGCACATGGGTGAGGAGCCAGCCTGTGTTTTGTTGGCTATGCTCTACCTTCTGCTCAACAGAAGGACTTGGTTCCTCTCCTTTGGGAGTCTCAGAAGAGTACCTCTCCCTGGTGCACAAGGGGATGTGCTTTAAAGGCCAGTGSACTGCCATAAGGCTTGTGGGTCGGGAGAGGGTAATTTTAATTAGAGCTGGCCAGTGGATGAGAATTTTCTTCAATAGGACAGAAACAACCAGTTTCTAACACACTAAAAAAATATAAGCTGTCAAAATGGCTGCCTATAGACCTGAAACCCAAGTTTTTCAACCTCTCTGTCACCAGAAGTGATCAGMAAGTTCTCTTCATCAAACTCTTTGTGCTAAATCTCTGTGAAAAATYTCAGCCTTGGGAGTATTTTGATGAACTGACACCTTGTCAACAGTGTTCTGACCAGCTCTAATGCTAAGACAACAGAACAGTGATGCAATTTTCAATTAGAAAATGAGCTTTTTTTCCCCAGTAACTTGCACATTCCAGGAGTAGACTTGAGATTCATCTCATATACTGATTCTTCAKGAGCTGAATTTGATCCACTGGTTTCAATGTAATTGCTCCCAATATACACAAATGTCACCACCCTACTTCTAACTAATTTTATTTATGCCATGTGGGGCCTAAGATTACATTAATAAATACTTTAAAGCTGCCCCCAAATTTGTGAAAGATGTCTCAGTAGTTGGACATTAATTTTGGAAACTGAAACCAACAATGAGCTGGAAAAATGTGCTCATAAATATGATCTAACACACCATATGTATTTGTAGTTYATTCTAAACTGTGCGGTTTACAGGAGGCATGGGTATAAGACTGGGAGAGAGCAAGCCATATGGGGGAAAAAAAAATAAATGCTGAAGGACCAGCACAGACAGCATCACTGGCTATGAAGGATGGGATTTGAACCCATCACTTTTCCTCTGCTGTCTCCAATCATTCTTCTGCTTGCATCTCCTGGTTCTCCTATGGTCGCCCATTTGTGCTCCTTCTTCTAACTWCAGATCATTGCTGCCCTGCTTTGATTTTCTACAGCAAAAATCATTAGCTTGCACAGTACTACAGCTAACAGCAGCATGGTTTCTTAGAAGATACCATGTTATCTATTCAAAGACAACTGGGACTTAAAGATATCGTATCTCTCTCTATATATATGCACACACACACACACACACACACACACACACACACACACACATATATGTATATATATAAGGAAAAAAATGCTTTCCAGATCAGATAATAGTCTAAAACAATGTATAGAGCAATGAACTCCGAGTCAGGCCTTCTCACAAGTGCCCATGACAATCCCAATAATGTGATGGTAGTCTTACCAGACTACCTACACCTACGCAGAAAGCTCCATGGCTGTCATTGGGCTGCTATATTGCCTCATGGACACAAAACTTCACACATCAGAATGTGTGACAGGCAATGTATGAAATATAAGAATTTCCTATTTTCACACATGTAAGCACAGTGACCACTTCAACAGGGATTGAGGTCTTTTGAAAGGTGCCATCTTGAAGGCAGTGGATAACGTAACTAGGCTTTCCCACACTCTACCTACAGGTATCCTCTTCTTGTTGTAAGGAAACACAACTTCTGATCAGCATACATTCATTTCTCTCTYTCTTTCTTTTTCTTTCTTTCTAAGTGCCATTATACACTACCCTGTGCCCTCCATTACCCTCTCATTTGGAAAAKAAATCATTTCTGAAGTAACTGGCCATCCAACTATTGTTCAGGTTCCCCTGATATTTTTCCCCTGTGAAGCAAGATCATCAGTGCAGCGGACTCATATTAGTAAGGCCATGTAACTAGGTAGATTTCTTCATGCTGAAAAATACTCTCTTAGAATTTAAAAGAAGCTGTGCACATCTTCCTTCTGACATTTCTAYTTCTAAAGTAAAGGATTAAAAAGGGACTGAGGGCAAAAGTACTGTACAAATGAAGTGTTAGGGCCATTGCTGCTGGTCAAAGCTGGTTCAGAGAAAATTCTCCAGGCAGCAGGATCTGGAAAGATCCTGCTAGAACTGAGTTTGCAGACAGTAATGTTTAAATACCATTCAGAAGTTAAAAAACTAGTGACAAACCCAGTTAGGTTTAAAGCCAGATTTCCATTGCAAAACACCCTGCATGCCATCCCTGCTGACAGGCAATGCTAGGCACCGCTGTCAGCTACAGGGTACAAAAGGACGAGGAAGAAAGTAAATGTATTGCAAGTTTAAGACACAGACACATACTGCTACAATTGCCATATGATATTCTTCCTCATCCCCAGTCTCTGCCTTAAGACATTGCCATGATTTTGCAATACAGAGAAGAATTGGTCTTTGCACAGAAATCTGCCCACAGGCTATGACGCCAGGATACCTAGAGAGTACTCATCTTACCCTGCGCTTGCTCTCTGATTTAGTCATAGGTGCTGAACAAGCCGATCCTTTGATGAGGAAGCAGCATGGGGAGCATAATCAAACTGCAGGTTGTGATTCATTATGATAGCCTACCAATGCACTTTATAAAAATAAAGGATAAAGATAGAAATTGCAATTTAGGGGAGAGAAGCTGAGAGAAGARTGAAAGTACAAGATCTTCACACTAGAAAGGTGAAACAGGGAGTTAAAAGTGCAAATTGAGTSGTATGGGTTGTACAGAGTGCACCATGGCAGAAAAGGAAGATCTGGAGAGACAACCATCAGAAAATTAAGGGTCAAGAGAAACATAAAAGATGCAAAAGGGAAAGCAGAAAGCACGAGATGATGAGAAACTAAGACCAGATAAAACAAGATTGACTGGGGGAAGGAAAGCCTAAGCGTTCAATAGATGTTAGCAAGGAGATCAACCTGACTTCACCTAACCAGCACAGAATGGTTTGCTCTACCTAAGAGGTGCAGCTGGTTAAGAGCTATGTTTCATTTTCTAGACGTCAGTATCTATGTCTAGGAATGACTTGACAGCAAACCATTTTTGAGGGCTTTGTCAGTTATTCTTACCAATTCCTTACCATTCCTTACCAATATTCTTACCAATTCCTTACCATTCCTTACCAATACCACAACCTCTCTGGCATACTGAGAAAAATATCCGAACAAAATACATGCTACAAAATTTGGATTTTTTCATTTGTTGTTAGTGATCCTGTTCAGCTGAAGTCAGAAGTGACAGGAGGTCACTGCTAACCGACTGGTATACCATGAGCTCTAGGAAATGAACCTGGAAAAGGTAATGCTGTTCTCAAGAATAAAACTCTCCACAGTACACTGATACAGAAGTGCTACGGATGCTCCCTGGTTGCACTCTTAATAAAGGAGGTCAGGTAGAAAGAAGACTTGAATGTGAGAGATGAGGAACACCTTAAATCCTGCTTTTGTTTTCATTGGGATTTACATACAAATAGCTGTGGGAACTGAGCTGCAAGCCTGTGCAAGACACAATAACCATTTCATATCAGTAAGTCATGACCTTCTCCTTTGTCTAAAGGAATATTTCCTTCAAATCATGGTTGATATCTGTTAATGGGTGAGGGAGGGAACATCTCACACTGTGGGAGCCCTGCTGTATCTCTCATATGGGTAAAAAAATGACTTTTCAGGCTCACACAATTCTATCCCCTAACTGGAACCTCTGCTGAAGACATTCCCAGATCAGTTACAGGTTTTAATTATGAGATGACAGTGCTGATGGCTGGTTTTGCTTGAACCTGCATGTGTCACTGAAGCCGATGGGAAATATATGAGAGAGAGACCCAGTTTAATTAGCCTGAATATTTTACAATGACTATTTTCTACAAGCAAACCCTCCCACGTTTTATTTGTCACCTATCAGGTTGCCGCTGTCCTTATCCACCACAATCTCTCCTTGCCTCTYGGTGTCATAAGAAACCAATGGTGAAAATGACAGACAGATGCAAACAAGATTTTGGTAATTACAGCGCTGTGGCTGGTGGTTGTTTGAACATCGTTTTATTTCTTCCAATCAAACAAGTCCTTGGACTTCACAGCCCTAGAGCTTCAGACAGGGGCGAAGCTGATTATATTATGACATTACAGTGCAGACTGGCAGATCAGACAAAGTGGATTTCACTCAGTAATTAAACTGCAGTATCTTTCGTCTAAAGTCCAGGGCAGGATTAATCGAAAGGTAGCTCTTTATCATTGCGATTAGTGCTGGGATTTGAAGAGTGAGTCCACAGATTTCTGATTTGATAGCTAGTCCTGGCCAACAGCTTATCAGTGGCTGCACATCTGTCTGACTTGTAAAAATAGCATAAGGTCAAGATGTATTTGCCAAGTTGCACCATTTCCTTTATTTTATTTTTAGCTGAAGGAAATTCAGATTGATTTAAATATTACAGTTTCCACTGTCTTTCTGAGGCAGTACAAAGATTCCCATTTAAAACCTGTTAATATGTAACGCTGCTCTCATCCTAAATTGTTATGTAACTATAGGACAGATTCATAATTTTCTCTGCAACTTTACCTCTGTTCTTCAGGGTCTGAAAAATCCACCTGATCTTGGCAAATAAAACACTTCCCAGAGTGAGTGCTATCAGTTCCTATACAATACAGATTTAAAAGACAAGATGTTTATAGCAGTCTGAAGTGGTCTAGTAACTCTATTTCCAAGTTTTCAAGGAGCTCCTAAGATTTAAAAGACAAAAATACAGTCTTCAGATTTTGCTTTTGTGCCAGTATCGTATAAAATCTTTAAGTTTCACCTGATACAGTTCTTCTAAGTTTCCAAGATGTTCTCAACGCCTCTGCTTCGTCTCAYGGCTTCAATAACCCCAGAGCAGGGAAAACTCGCTCTGTGTTTGCAATGCAGCCGGACAGTTTCCTTACGCTGCTGGCTGGGGAAACAGCTCTGCTGGCAGCTGCTCTGTGGATACGCCCTGCAGAAGGGCATCTGCAAGCGGGAGCAAGGCGAGAAGCAGCGGATACTGCTTCTGCTTTCCCCTGCAATAGCGACTATGCTTGGGAAACTGAAAAATCAAGTTTTTCAGAGAGAAACGAAACTGCTGCTTCTCTCTCCCATCAGTGAAACAGAGTGAGGATCTGACTTTGAACGCAAGATATAGTCTCTGCCACAATTTGTTGTGTGAAAGACCATTTCTGGTTAGAGTCTAGAGGGAATACCCCAGTCAGAAACTCAACAGCTTCCAAAAATAAAATATTTAAAAAGTGGAGGATGACTTGGTGCTTGCCCTTAGAAATTTGTATAAATTCTCAGTTTTCAAGCCATGTCAGGCTCAAAAAAGACTGGAGCCACAAGCCACTGTTACTAGGCTTTTAACAAGTTCTACTTTTTCCCCAACAAAGGCTGATAAAAAATGTACGTATTTGCAAAAGACTCGGTAAAAATGTGATGTGCAGCTGTGCAGGATTTTTGCTTGAGGAGTGATTTTACTGAAAATGTTAAGAATCTGGGGGAAAAAAAAAGAAAACTTTCAGCTAAAAATCAAAAGTACTTCTGTCTGGAAATCAAGGAATTTTCAACAGAGTTTTTCAAAATTTTTAAAAACCTCCCCTCCAAGTCGTAGTTTTCACGGTTTTGTTTCATCTGGTTCAAACTGGTTCCAAATAAAAGTCCTCTGCCTACCATATTGTGAATGATTCAAATCTGCACTGGAAGAGCTTGGCCCATCTCTACAACAGGATAACCTCCAAAATGTCCTTTGAGATTCTGCTTATAGCAATGTCTCCTCTCATCTGTGTGAATCTCTCATGCAGATTACGAAGTCTTCAAGCAGAGGCAATCTCTTAATTTCTACTCAAACACTTACTACAAACAGGTCCTAATTCTATTTGGGGATTGGGGCAGTGCTACAATCCAAATAACAAAACRATTATTGTTTTTGTTGATTTTGTAATGGAATTTACAGGGAAAAAACAAATGATTCATAACCGTTCCTCTTGAAAATCTTGAAAGCTATTTCATAGCTCTCAAAGACACAGAAGACCTTCAGTGTTATGCAGTCTGAACCCTCTATTATATAGAACATACGGTTTCACCCATGAATACAATTTCATCATTAATCACCCTAAAGTGATCCCTAAGACTACTATCTCAAGGGGTACTTGTTTTTCACTAAAGCATACAGTCTTGATTTAAAGAGTTAAAATACCACAAAATACCTTGGAAGTTTGTTTTAATAAACACCTTCACTGCCCCAAAACTGTAAAGTGGGGAAAGAAAAGGAAATCTAGCCAAGCAAAGAGTCACAGAAATGTCATACAGATGAATGATTAATAGTGCATTTCTTAGTCAACTAATAAAATCACAGATAAGTAATACCTATCTGTGCATATTTGTGTGAACGGACATAGGCACAGACAGAACATAATTTCAGTGTTTTTTTTCTTTTAATGTCTAGCAAAATATGTAATGAAATCCCACTGCAGTACTTGTCCTTGGTAGAGGTGTGAAGGTGCGAGTTTTAGTCCCAATCCTGTTGCTGATACTGCACATACGCATTCAACTTGCACAGGGATTTCAAAGCTAGTATTCAGACCACTAAACCTCTCCTCAGACCAAACTGAAACCTAAATGCAAATAAACTACTGCCAATCCTGAGCTCAGTATGAGTTTCCCTGATCTTTCACAATTTTTCCCTGATCTTTCACAATTTTTCCTTATTTTTCATCTGAAAATTCTAAGATGTTTTAAAAATATAAACTAATCTCTGTACTCTACATTTTTCCCAGCTCTGAATCTCTGTATTATGTTTTGACCAGATATTCAGTGTTTTCCCGCCGATCACAAAGTCTACAAACTTATTCTACAAACCAAATCTAAAGTTCTTCATATTATCTGTTGACTGCCAGAGTAGAATACTTATGAAAAATACCGGATCTTGTGACACTTTCATTAAAATTGTCAGTAAAGCAGAACATGAATCTAGGTGTGCACAACCCTCTGGTTTTCACAACATGCATAAATGCTGAAATTCCACAAAAGGAGCCTTGTAGTTGTGAGCTGCATTGGAGAAAAGCTAAGCACTGTACCTTACCTGGGATTTTGCAGAGTGCCCAACAAAAAGTGCTTCCGGATGTGTAGGTATGAACTGTAAAATGCTGAATCCTGGCCTTGGGGACAGTATGGCACAGCTCATATTAACATGAATTAGAGCAAAACTTGTCGCAGTGTAAATACAACCAGATCAATGTTATGTTTTACAGAATTCCTAAAAAGCTACAACTTTCCTCTACCAGCCATCTGGAGAATGAAAAAAATACATGTCCCTCAGAACGATGTTGCTTTTAGAGATTTAAATCACAGATGAAAGTGTGGATAAGCTCATCTAAGGGAGGAAGAGAAATTCCCAGACATCAATGCCAAAGTAACTGCATGTGTTCCCCAAACTCGGAAGAAGCTGTCAGCATCCAGTTCTTAGGCCATATGTTAGTCAGATGAACTACATCAATCCATAAGCCTAACCAGGAAGATATCATGATGGCTGTAACTGTGATGCACTGATTAAGAATCTGTTTTTCTCAATTAAAGACATCACCATAATTTCCTTCAGTTGAGTCACTCTCACTCTCTTAATGTACCCATCCTCAAAAGATATTTAACACAGTACAGTAAGTTTGTCAAGTATATGCTACATTAATAACACTTCCCATTTTTAATCTGTTTTTTTTTTTTCTTTTTTTTTTTAATCCCAGGAGCCCAAAGCACTTGGGTTAGTGTCATCAATGCCACTAGCACCTCTGCATTGGAAACAGTGGAACAGAGTTCAGGCAACAACTCTGGACAATAGCTAGGGATGTGATTCCCAGTCATCTTATCCCTTATCCCAAGTTTTACCCAGAAGATAAATCACCCAGACATAGAAATGAATGACAGCGGCTTCCGCAAATTCACTGACTACTGAGCACAATCAACAGAAGTTTGTCTGAGTAAGTAAAGACAACAAACTTTGCCTTTATCAAGGTAAGGCATATGAAAAACACAAATTTTAAAAATAACAAAAAAGTATAACTTACATTTTTCTAAATTAACACAAACTTTGCAAGGCTAACTTACTCTCTCACTCCACTTCATCAACATTAGGGAGATTTACAGTCTCTCTGTCCCAAACTGGACTTACAGGCAACAATATGACTGGAAGATTAACAAGTTAGAGAATAATAACAACAATTTGATCCTGAGAAATTCTATTTTGTCAGCCATGGTTCTAGGCAAATTTTCATGCAACAAAACTCTTCAGTCTTGATCAATACCAAAATAAATGATTCTACTGAAGACACCTACAAATTACTTTCTGGAAAAGGTTAAAACAGGATTGCAATATTCATACGCTTTTCAGATTTCACCACTGAAGAAATCTATGCTTTCATCTCTTTCTAAATAGAACACAGACTCCTGAAGCACTTCACATTTTTTTTTTTTTTTTGGTCTCTGCTTAGGTAAAATACTTAAAGCAGTCTATGGGAGCTTTGCTGGAATATGGTTCGATTAGTAAGTTTATTTCTTCCTATTTTCATGATAGAAAATAGTTGCAGAGGAGTATCAGTGCATGAAATGGAAGAAAGAGCTTCATACATTCACAGTTGCCTCTAACCAGAATTACATCTCCAAACAAAGGACTTATGAGACCAAACTGACCACGTCATATTACCTGATAACTGACAAGATGCGAAGCCTTGTATTATCAATTTAAAAGAAATAATGCCATTAATGACACCTGTAGGATAGGAAAAGATCAACACACATTATATGCAACCTGTAATTATAATCCAAATGTATAAAACGTATGGTATACTCCTTCGAGTTACTTCAGATAACACACATTTTCCCTTTGTATTGCAGAACTCAATAAACTACTGAGATTTAATAAACCACAGAGATTTCCTTTTCTTATTCTGCACACACTTCAGGAACATGAACATGAATTCTGGTTTTTATTTTTGCTTGATATGTATTGAGATAAATATAAAAATCACGACACCACAATTCAGTTTTTAGTTAATGCCTGTGATCAGTAGACGTAAATGCAAGACATTCTGGGGAACACAAGTCACGTCCATACCGCTCAGCCTAAATGCACAGCTGGCTTTTAGACTGTGTCAGGTATAAGAACAGTTAAAATGTGTGCTAATTATTTTTAACTGCCCATCATTCTACCTGTATATGGTGCAATTAGAATGAACATTTTTCGGGAAAAATCCCAGCCTATGGGCTCATCTGAACTGACAGACCATCACTGACATTACCAAKCCAGCATTAACGAATCAGCTGATCTAGCTCTGGCATCTCTTCTTTATATGGTAGATCATTTTAACAGAGAGTGAGAAAACACCTTTAATAACTGCTAGCAAAAGGATTTCTCCTACACTATCACGTGGCAGGATGATACGCCAGATGTGCCAACGAGCACGTAAAGCTTGAGTTTCAGGGCTCGAGCCATTTGCCTAAACATAACTCTGAAATGCCACCTAAAAAGACGTAGGGTATTAAACATCTCTGGACAAGGCTAGCAGATCTGACTCATCTCTTCTGGGATATCTGTGACTTTCGGGAACCACAGTGGGAGGCCAGGAGGTGTACCCTACAGCATCTCAAATGGCATCAAATGCCTATGATTAAGCTATTGAACCGAGTCCTTATTGTATGGACAATACACAGCGCATGTGTATTAAGCTGTACYTTTCCATCTATCCACTGCTTTAAAAACTTTTTTATTCTCAATACAAATATAAAGAAATCAAATTCCTTCTGTTTTTGGCCAAATTAAAAAAAAAGATATTAATGAAAAACTCTGTTCGCAAAACTCCACTTTATGCCCTTCAACTCTTGGCTGAGGAAACTCATACCCTATCTCTGCATATTAAACTGGCTGTAGCAGAAAAAATTTACAAGTCTGGAATAATCTGGAATTTTAAGAAAGAATATCAGCTTTACATTTTTCAAATACACTGAGCTCAATCTTGACAGCTATTAACAAACAAAACTTCTGACCGCAAAACTCACATTGGACCAAGTTTTGCCTGACTTCTGAATCTGCCTTTCAAGACTGCATTTCCTGGACTAGATTCTGAGTCTGTGTGAGTCTTTTACACCAAGCAACACACCTGACTGGCTGATTTCAAATGTTTGCCCAGTTCGTGCAAAATGGCATTATTTGCACTTGTCTTCACCTTTCTTGTTCTGGTACTGAGAAAGCTACTAGGAAAACCAGCTGACATGAAGAGCCTTCTCTCCAAAACAGAAACGCCTATTTGCAACGCTCTCTCTGCATGTCCTAAGATTTCAAAATACGAATTTAAAAATACAGAGATTTATCCATATTTATTCAAGAGCTCACAGAGATGGCAAATATGACAATATTGGGGTTTTCATATAAATAATATCATCTGCTATCTTATCTTTACTGCTCTAAAATAAAGCCCAAGACTGGTAAAAGCATTCTAGCTCTACAGATTTTATTTCATCCATACTTGCTTTTTTCACTGGCAGTGGTAGTGCTTTTATAAGACTGTATTTTTCCCAATATGTACATTAAAAACAAGACTTTTGGTTTAGAGCCCTGAAACATTTGGTAGTGCAATGTGCACCCACAAAGGAGACATGGGTTTGGATTGTAAACAACCTCAGGGACCTGGGTCAGTGGCATACAGACATCTTATAACCACACATTTATTGAAAAGGGAGTTTCCTTATGCAGTATGTTACTGTTGTATTCTTGAGTGTTTTTCTTTGAGAGGCCGTATACTGTCTTTGGATTCAATAAGAAATCAAATTAGGACTCCTGGGCTCCATTTCTAGCCCTGCCACTTACCCATGATGAGATATTGGGCAAATCATTTAACATAAATATGCTTTGGTTTACAGAGCTGAAATACTGCACATGGGTGTAATAAGACTGATGAAAAGTACTGCAACAGTATTATTAAARTGCTTTCTCCTAGATTTTTAAAATTCCTTATCAAAGGTTCTTTGAACCTCCCTTGCTGAATTAAAGTTGACTCTTTTTCTTAAGACTCTCTTCTCAGAGGACAAAACTCTTCTAATGGCTCAAGGTTTCCTTGTACATTTTTACAAGTTTTTAGAATAAGGCTAAATATGGTGCCAATAGACTAAAATAATTTACGATCTGATTGTCTTCAAGTCCCAACAGAGAGTGGCATAATATGCTACTGTATCTCTACATGTCTCAATCTGACTTTAGCCTATAATTCTGGATGTGTGTGGAAGGACACCTATTTCCTTCTTCATTATTTCAATCCTGTCTACTTTCTTCTGGGGTTAAACACAGAAGCCATTCCTTTTCATTCAGTGTAGGCTCTGTTAAGCAACTATTGGTTTGTGTAACATTATCAAACCAGTGAAATTATCTTCAATTCAGTCTTTTAATGCACGAATTAATGTTAATCAAAACCCTGAGGTTCAGGTGCAGCAGATTAGAAGTACTAAAGGGAGTTCAGCTACATCAATTAATATTTAAGAAAGACCAATAATTTCATATGCAGCCAAATTTAGCAATGGTGTAAGCTATCTGTGCTGAAACTAACACACACACCCACTTATTTCAGGGCTAATCTATACTCATAGTATATGTAAAACTAGGAAGACCTCATAAAACGTAAATGCAAACCATTTAGGAGCTAATAAAAGCTCRCACCATTATAATTAAGTATCAAATAAGAGAAACTCATCTTCTCAAGACCCACAAAGAAGCTTAGTGCTCCCATTTTACACACAGAAACAGAAAATCTAAGACTAACATTTCTAGGACAGCTCCCTAATTTTGGTTATTCGACTAGAGGTACCGTGCAGAGATGAAYCTGAGTTAATTGTTTAACTGTCTCTGCTCTTTGCTCAGACTTCCTTTGTAGTCCATGAACAGAAGTGGGCACTTGCACGAGGATCTAGTTCCGATGCCCTCTTTGTGATGGGGTGAATCACCTCCTACGTGCCCTACTATTCTCCAGTGATTGCAATGACAGGGATTGGATGGATGTATCCGACTAAAGGTCAGCAAGAAGATCCTTTGAGCCTCATTTTCAGAAGCTCTGTGCCTCTCTGGCACCTTATGAAATCTATAAGGGCTACAACTACTCTACCCTTACATGAATTGCAAGGTGCTTGAAGTGAAGCTTTCCAGAATTAAGGCACAATAACAGGGAAGGCATGTTGTAAGTGCATTAACAGCAGCAACATAAGAAAAGAGTARGAGCTTTACCACTCCTATGGTCATTTTTTTAGAAGATGTCATCTGTCCAGATACCTGTGATACAATATTCAGACTGTTCAGGAGGAAGTCTAATACGTCATACTTCACTGGACACCATTTCAACCACAACAGGACCTTTGGTGCAACCCTAGGAAAACTATCCAACGAATTCTTCTGTTATGACAGCATACAACTCTTCTGCTATAGAACATGAGCTTCTTCAGGAAGTGTGACCATCAGTGAGTGGGATTCAACASCTTTCTGCAGTTGCCTCTCTCACTTCTTGCAAGTATTCTTTGTCTAGTTTCCTCTTCAGTTAAAAAAGAAATCTAATCTTCACAAATGCAAAACTAAGTATTGCCAGGATGGTCAATATACCCAACAATCATTCAAACTCGTCCGGTAAATGAAAGAATTTGAATATTTGCAACCAAAATAAGCAACAGCAGGTGGGAAAATAGATGCATACTTATTCCAGCTAGTAAGGTACTGACTGTTTATGTTTTATCCGTTGGAGCACCACAGAATATTCAGAACACAAACTACTACTACCTGTAACAATATTTTTGCGTGCAGTAATTAATGTCACAATTATGTGTGGTACACTAAATTAGAAAGGGTATAAATCAGCCTAGTTTCTTCCACGTATGTGTCACTGCTGTCAGCTGGTCTTCCAAACCCCAGTGGCAGCATGATCACTCAAAAATATAAATAGTCAATCCCAATGATCAGAGCATGATGTGGTGTGATCACTTTAAATTTACTCCATTCCCACATGACACCTGCATGGTTGCAGGCAGCACATGTTAGAAATACCAGAGATTAGGTAAACAAGATTAGATAAATTAACAGAATCACCCTTTTCCTTCACGCTGTCACCCTGACCTTCACAGGCCCAGACAGTGAAGAAATGGCCACAAAATAGAAGTGAAGGGGAGGTCTTTTTGGCTGTCCTTTCTTTCCCCTTCACTAAGTGACTTTTTAGGGACTTTCCTGCATGTTAAGCATATTTTTTGCATTGCTTAATATTGTTATTAATAATTCATATTTTTGTCTTTCTCCTCTCACTCTGACAACTTTTATTTTTAATCAATGGGCATGTGTCAAATTGCTTTGTTATTTATTTATAATGTAAGCTGACAAAAGGATAGGATATGTGGTATAAAGCTGAGAGGGTGTTTCTTCCTGTGGCTGACATTCTCCGTAATAACTGTATGTCTTGTTCTAATTGATATGGTCCAAAAATTAATTTTGCCACAAATAATGGAGGACATATTTAGCTGGYTTATATAACTGGACATCCTTCCTCTGTCTTCATATTCATGTACTGAAATAAAAGTTGGAAATGTAGGTTTATTTGCATGCATGTGCATTTTCATTGGGAAGGAAAAGGAGAAGAGCTCACAAAGGAAAAAGGTGTTAGTAACAATGTATCAGATACTGATGCACTTCTGCGTGCAAACTTACTACTCAGATCAATGTGTTTTGGTCCCGTAATATAGCAACAATTTTCACAAGTTATTTATGGCACAAATCAGCACCACTGTTTTTGGCTAACAAAAAACAAATAGAATCACTGACTTGCCCAAGAGAGAGAGAAAACCAGCAGCACAAAGCATGGTTCAACCGGCAGCTCACCTTGCCTCATAATGCATAAAGCTGTGAAAACATTTCTTCACTGAACATGTGGAAAGTAAGCTACTGTTTACAATTGGCTTCCACATTACATACTTGGGATTTGTCTCTTATGCCCCTTTTATGCACACATATTTTGCCTTGACTGCTATTTGAGAACTCATCAAGTTACTCTCTGGAATTCTTTTTTTTTATTCTTTTTTTTTTTTTTCCAAACAGCAAAAGCATCTCTCAGTTCCAGCCGAATGAAATTCAATGTTATGACTGCCTTGGTGTGTCCTGAGGCAGCAGACAGCCCTGTCTCGACTGTGGGAATGGTTTGGTGGAGCTGAGGATTGTATTCGGCAGCAATGTTTGCATGCTGGACAGGATGTTGTCATATGGAGTGTAGTCATTGTAAAATAAAATAAAGTGCAAATCTAAGGAAAAAAGGATTAGACACACTCTTTTGGGATGAAAGGGGTATTGTGCCATGCAACTGCTAATTCAAAGGAGGGTATAGACTGAGGTTGTCTCCTTAGACTCCTTCCGCCTGAAAAGCTTCTACTTCCCATTTTCCTATGGTTACCACCACTATGCTTGTTGAGCGCTCAGTGGGGACCCTGTTTGAACTTTTCATTTCAAAGCATAGCAAAAGGGTTGGTGCAATATAGTAACATCCCTTCATATCCTGTGCCAAGCACAACGCAGTATCAGCAGATACTAGGTCCAGCCGAGTTATCTGTTACAGCTCTGAAAGCCAAGCAAGGGACACAGCATAGCAAAAATCTCAAAGCAGCCATATGGGCTGGATGGTGATTTTGAGAAGGTATATCAGAAAAAGCAAGGTAGAGGCTTATCTAGTTAGGGCTGGGATTTGCAGAAGGCGAGAATTTATTTTGATTCTTAGAATAAACTGCCATAGTCTACATATGCACATTGCTTTCATTTTCAAGCTAGCTGGCACTTCATTCTGTTTTAATTAATCTGCCATGGAAGGGAAAATAAAAATTGAAGCATTTTCTTTGATGTTATCCTAGCCTTAATGCTTTCTTTCAATGCCTTCTTCACCACACACACCATGCTGAGAATAAGCATGGCATTCACAATGATGATTCTCCCTCATAATTTACAACTTGGAGATCCAAAGAATGCAAATGTCTTTTTCTAAAGACTAAAAAGATTAGCTGGTAGCCAGATCTTCTCTGTCTTAAGCCTGCTTCTGATATATAGCTTTTCCTAAAATCAAGCTGCAGCATGACTACAACGGCAGTGGACAGTTCACATACTTCTGCTATTAATATTGCTAGCAAGCGAGTTCCCCATCTTCTTCAAAATAAAGGACCATTCAGGTTGTAAGTGCCAGAGAAAACTGCAGTCACTTCACACACTATGGACCACAAAAATATAGCAAAACCAAGATAGCTCTTAGGGGTAACAACCGTCACTGCATAATCAGGGATCAGTCACATATGGTATCTAGACAACTCCTGAATTGGAGAGCATCACCCAGGGAGAGTGATTGAGCAGTCCAAAACTCGTGACACAGCTAAGGAATTAATCCCAGAGACCAGTCTGTCATTCCTGAGCTCAGACTACCAGAGGGTGTTCCCCTTACCCACTTTCCTCTACCAGACGGAGCTCACAGAATTAGCTTTCAATTTCTATTTGTGCTGCAAGTTAGGAATGGCACTGGCAAGTGGAAAGAGAAAAGGCTGCTTGTCCAGCATACTTGACAACTTCATGGATCTAAAAAGGCCAGATGCAAAACCCTTTGGGTGCACAGATGAGCTTGGCTGCAGGACAATTAAGGGAAGAGTTATTCAGAAATAAGAATAGTGTGCTGGAAAGCACTAGCTGTCCTTGGATATGAAGTAACATCCACTTCCTTTCATGGTCTTCCCTTATCTGTTTAAAAACCACAAAAGCAGAGATGGCTATGGGCTACTCATTTTTTTTTAACTTTTATATGAACCTGTTTTTATTTAGGGGTGAGATTTTCACAGTATTCAGTATTAAGCTCCTCCAACTGAAGCATAAAATAAACCTTCCATTTACTCCAGTGGGTATAAAATAAAGTCACTACTGAGCATTTTTGAAAACCTTACCCTAACCGTCCCTCCTGAAATCTAAAATAATCATTCAGTGTCAGTGTGTACCTGATGCTTATGGGTGGTCCTGTCTTTTCTCACCATAAATTTTTCATCTCCTACAAGCTGAAGCTTCTCTTTCTTTCTTCTTTTATAATATGCTTGACTTACTTACAGATGCAGTTACATATTGAATGGATGGTGTATAAAGGTACAGAAGTTTAATGGGGGAAAATGACTGCCATAGATATTATAGTTAACTATTCAGTGTATACTGCTACATACATATTTACATAATTACAATCTGCTAGTAGCATAATGTAAACGCAGTTTAAATTGTTACTTACTATGTGTTCAGCCTAAAATCTACCATAGCACAAAAAAAGGCAGGTTTGTCCTAGCAGAAAAGTGACTCTGCTTATGATTTGAAGACCTCAGTCTTGGGACGGTGAAAGAGTCAAAACAACCGGGTCATCTGAAGTAACCCATTCCGCAAGAACCAAAACCAGCTTGAATTGTAAGGACATCTGTGTGCTTCCAAGGACACATCAGGATCTTCTGATTTAAACAAAGAGGAAAAGATGAGGGCATCTGGCTTTTCTTCCTCAACTGCTACTTTATTCGCTATGTGGCCTACTTCATTTCTCTGTGTCTCTATTTTCAAATAACTAAATAGGAAATGCTAATTATATACAATACAAACACACTGAAATTGTGTGCTATATTTTGATCAAGTTCTTTTGAGATCTACTGAAGAGGCATGCTACCTAGGGATTAGGTACGGTTTACAAAAAAGCTTTCAGGTCTTCATGTAAAAAGCGATGGTACTCTTGCTGATGTGAAACCAAAGGAAGTTTATCTTTCTATGCAGTCACTTTACAAAGTATTTCCTTCTATTATACAAGACTGCCTTATGCAGTATGTGAACTTTGAAATTATGTATACTAAGAGGTTCTGATTGTATATACACCACGAGTCAAATTTGATTCTGACTTATACACCGGGTAAACACTTTGACCTTCAAGAGGTGCAAATCAAGACAGAATTTATCCCAGTACCTTTCTCTGCCAAAGCGTTCCACAATCCTGCTCATGTGTTTTACAGTAATACTTTCTTCTTCCCTGTTCATTAACTATTAAAATAAAATATTCACATGACAGATTTTTGCCTCAGTTTTCCCACAGCAATCATATTTCCTCACCCAAGAGGCTGTCAGGAAGCTTCATTAATTGTTTCTGAAACATTTACAATTTTTCATGGAAATAGGTAAAACATCCGCCTCCTAAAAGAGAAAAACGATTTTCAAATGGATGAAGTATCTTAGCTCCCCTCTGAAGGAAATATGTATTTTTATTATTCCCTCAGACATAAAGCATTTGAGAGACAGAAGTTATAATCATTTTGTTGAGCTCATGCATAGTGTCTGAAGAACAGAACTTGTATCTTTTTCCTTCCAGTTCTGATCTTTAACCTCAAAGCAATGCTTCATTTTAAAACTATCTCTGGGTATGCTGACAGATAAGAGGCTATCTGCATGAAACAGGTCATCCTGCAAGTATCAGAAGCAGCAGGCTTGGCTTCCTTTGGATTTGGGTTCTCCCCCTCTGCATCATCCCTGCCACACTATCCCTGGCTTTCCCAGACATGCCACTGCTCTCTCCCACTGCACTTCCTCTTCCCACAGGCTTTTATAGCTACCTCTGGCCAACACCACCAGCTCCCTCCTCCATCCCCAGTAGCGTGGCACCTGGGGAGCCAGCGAGCAGATGTGTGCTTGTGACCAGGCCTCTCTGGGAGAGCCTGCTGGCCCAGCTGGCCTTGCACATCTCTCTGGAGTGCACACTGCAGCCTCTCCTGCACCCCAGCAGTAATTTCTGCTCTCTTCCATTTCTGGTTCTCATAAAACCTATGTGGTCGCCTTGCACTCTCTATCCTTCAGATTGCCTAAAACCAGAGGGTTTAACATGGGAGGAGGAGAGTGACCTCTTAAAAATGAAGCTTCTTCCATACCCATAATCTACCAATGTGAACTCCCCTGCCACCTTCACTCATGTTTTCCCGGACTCAAGGGATTGTTACTAGAGTTGCTGCAGTCCATAGTGGTTAGTCCATGTGAAATACAAAGCCCACTTGCAGTAGAAAGAAATTACCTGCTGGCAGCAGCTCATGTGAGCTAATCTTACATGATGGTTGCTTTCACTTTGAAAAAAAAAATCTTTTAAAAGCTTAATTGAAGAATGAAAATTTCAAAAAACTGCAAGATTTCTGAACTGAAAAAAAAATAAAAGCATCAGCAGTTGATGCAAATAGATAAACATGCTAAAGAAAAAGAAAAGGCCAATCTTTTAAAACATACCATCAAGGATACTACTAGGGATCACTACCACTAATTTAAGGACTGCACTTTTCTCTTCTAGACTGTCCATTTAGTTTCTTTCCCCGTATCAGTAATGTAGTACTATTTTAAAGCTAGGTTAAACTACTAATATCTAAGTGAGAAGGCAGTACTGAACAGGCATGCACTGAAAGAACTTTTCTGTTGCAAACTGAAAAAATGGGGATAGAAGCTTAGAAGAGATCAGAGATACCTTGGGAGAAGAGAATGAACAAACATGCCAGGAAGCTGGGTCCTGAGGACAGGAAGCCATGGGGAGTTTGGGCATGGGTATTGAACCACTGTTCACGGAGAGCTTGAATTAATACAGTAAGGCTCTGTAACGATCAACTCCAGTGAATGTTCCCAGATGGAGATCCTCTAAAGGAATGATTAGCCCTGAAAGAGTTACAGATTTGAAAGCTAGAAAGGATCATATGATTACCTTCAGGCGTAACGCTGGCCCTCAAGCCCTGCCTCTTTCATACCGACCAGATGAGCCCTATGGAAAATAAAGATCTAGTAGGTTTCACATGTTGAGGCTGAGATCCCCTCATCTGATTCCTGCCTTGCAGTCACCCATTCCATGCCTAAATCCACTCCGACTCTGTGCAGCAAAGTGCTTCAGCCTCTTGTGGTCCCCTATTCCAGGCACGCCAAGCACGGCTTAACTGCTTGTCCTCCAGCATGCCAGGCATGTTGCAGAGCTTCCCCAGAGCCGGGGAGAAGCTGGGGCCCTGTGCTGCCATTAAGATTGCACTACCTGAATGTCCCTGCAGAAGTAACACACATCTCACCACCAAAAGACCGTCCCTTTGCTAGTCTATGGGGCTGATCACAAGCTGAATCCTTGGCTATCCTTGAACACGCCCTCGTAACACATATTCTTCTAACCCCTCTATAATGTGATCCTAATGCATAGCCCAGATGCACTGGGCCTGAAAGCAAACTGTGCATTTGGGGAACCTTGGATTTATTTCAAAATAGATGAAGCGCTTTTCCAAAAGAAACAGGAATATAAAAACCTTTGTAATTGAAACAGTGAGAGATGGGTTTCAGATTGATCAAGCTGAAGCAGTCTTCAAGGCGATCTTTTGTTACAAATGAGCAATATTTTCACTTCCTATCCCCCAGCAGACCCCTCTGATATATTTTATTTTCTTTGCAACTGGTATCAACTCATTTCCAAAGTAAAATACATCTACCTTCCTTGTTTCTCTCTCTTGGGATGCTTTGAAAGAGATGGAAAACATCAAGACTAGACTGTGCTGTGGGATTTAACATGTCAGGAGAGAAACAACAAAGAACACAATTACAGGAATGATACATACCACAAAATAAACTGGGGAAAAGGTGAGGAAAAAATAAAAAAGCATAGCCCAATCACCTGAGCTATAGCTGCAGAGAGCATAAATCCAGCTATAATTTGGCCAATCACGATCTATCGGTTTAGGATTCTGCTGCACTCTGTTTCACCACTGCCTATCATTCACACACATAAAACTCGCGCTGCTTTGAGCTATACTGTTTGATCATTAAGTCTTYCCTCCCCCAACCTTGTCCTTCTGCCAGCACAAAAATCCCAGGTAAATCTGCCACTTCGTACCACCTCCTCAGAGCGCTTACAGCCTCTGCACTCGACTGCCTTTTATTCCTTCTCATTTCAAGCGTCATTTTGCGAGGACTGACTCATACCACCATGCCCTTTACTTCCATCAGMACTGGGTGGTTAGCCCCTTGCAGTGGTGTCCATTTTGCCTATCTGATTCTCATTCTGGTTGGGATTCCATGAGGTCACACCAATTCTGTGTCACAGGAGAGTAGGTGAACAGGTATGAGGGGAAAAACCATCTCCGCAAGAACAGATGTCTTCATAAAAGGCCACCATCACAGCCTTACAGCTGTTTACGTTTCAGATGCCACTCCACAAGGCTGTCGAAACTCAAGCAGCTTTGGACACTAGCTCACCTGTCACTGACATTGCTCTATTAGGAAGTGTTCAYGGCATTTTCCTGGTTTCTTATGTCATTTAGGTAACACCCTGAGTATAATCCTAAACGCATCTATTCTTTTGCTCTCCTTCAAAGCCTCTGCCACTACGCACTGTACATTGAAATTTCTATCACTGACCACCTTTCCCATCGAAGGTTAAAAGAAGCTCTCAGGAACTTCTGTTGGTAAGAATTTTCTGTTACTGGAGAGCAAAGGGATCGTRTAGTAACCTGGGAAATGCTCTAAATATGCAGAAAAGAAGTAACACCTTCATAATGAATAGGTGAGCTTTCCAGTGAGAGAGGTCACTTTCTCGCAGCAATGTGCAAAGAAATGCTAAAGCCTCATTACTACTCACAGCTGCTAAGTGAGGTCTCCTTCACCTTACTTGATAATCACGTGGAACTGACAGACCCGGATCGCTAAGCCAGTGTGTCTGAAAACAGGAACAGGAGAGCAATCTTTTCTCTAACAATATCATATATTCACTGTTGCCTATAGCAGTCTCCCACCTTAACTTTCTACCAAGACTCCATCTTTTGAACAAAAGCAGAAAAAAATCTTCCCGTCTGTTACTTCCTGGTTCTCTCAACAGCTCACCAAGTTTTCCATTCTATTCTTCTTTTTAACTTTTCAAAATGTTTTATAGTTCTTACGACTTGTTTTTCCAATTTTTATAAACTTTGTTCCAATCTAATGAGTAATGGAAATTTCTTTTTTGGAGAAGTTATGTATACGATGCACCAGACTCCATGACTTCGTCCTAGAAAAACGTTTGCATAAAATTATTGATCTGTAATACCCTCTCATTCCTGCACTCATTGCTTTTTATTATGTGACTACAATTTTATGAGTTTGTTTTCTAACGGGATTAAATATACTTGAGTACTTTTCTTGCAACCTAGAATTTAAAGATTTTGATATTTAATATGAGGACCACATTCACTATTCACCTATTCCTCATTTCTCACGATCAGCTAAAATTCTGCTTAGTTATAGTTTTGGCTTTTTTTCACCTCTATTTTGCCCTTCTAGCACTCAGATCACACGGCTAGAAGTTCGGGTCTCTGCTTGTTTGTTTGTTTTTACCTCCAGCCACTAAGAGAGTCATTTTGTGGCCTTGTATAAATTACWTTGCTTCTGCAAGCATAACTATTCCCATCTCTAGAAAAAGGAGATACCACTTCCAAGTCCTCTGCTATCCTCAGCTCTGACGTGTTTAAGAGGTCCCCTGGCACCTATGACAATGAAGAGCTCTCAGCCCTGCACTATGGCCCTGATTCATTAAGCACATGCCAGGGATTTCAATGGGACAAGTGAAGCTTAAAAACACAAAATTAAGGCCTAATGACTTCATTAATAATGAAACATTTATATTCTCTGACCATTTTCATTCTGAGTTGGGATTTATGGTAGTGTGAACAAAAATCTGAATAAATTGCACCCAAAATTATCAATAGTTCACAGAAGCCAAGTACTATCAAAATGTGAAGAACTGAAGAAGTACAGATGTAAGTCTTTAACTACTGGAATGTCGTCAATCAATTTTGACAGCCACTTATTAAAACTATAAGATAGGAGAGATGGGACTAGAAAGAYGTAATGGTAGTGGTGTGATTTTTCCTTCTTTACTAAGGACTTACATGTGTTGTTTTGCTTGACGATCTCCGCAGGTATCAAACAGCTTATTTTATACATCTCAGAAATGTTGTTTTACATTGCCTTARTATTTAGTTTAGACAGTAATATACTTTTTCTTCTGTTCTTGCCCTGTCTTTTCCTATGCAAGGTTAACAATGATCTGCAGAAGCATATATTAGTTATTCCTCAGCTAATGTTCTGCTTTTTTTTTTTGGGGGGGGGGAGGAGGAGAGAGAGTGGGAATAAAAACAGATATAAAAAGAGTTGTGCAAATTACACTAGTAAATGACCGCACTAGAATTCAAAGCAAGTCTCTAACCTTCAACACTCTGCTTYAGCCAGGAAGCTAACCTTGTTCTTAGCAATAGCTGGCTACTTTCACTGTATGAATCCAATTCCTACCTTATCTACCATAAATACAATTTTAAAATATGCATATTTGGACTCTTTAAGTTCACCTTTTCACCATTTTTCCTTTTTTCTGATTCGTCTGAGAAAAAAAATGATTCCTTTCTTTCCATTATGGCATCCGAAGAGGGAGTTGCACCTGTTAGCTCTGTGATACCTCTGGGCTTTCTATTCAACCATCTGCTTTTCAAAACCTATTTGTTATTTCTTGGGCAAGTAAGAAGGCAGTAAAGTATGTTTTATCACCTTAATACTGAAAGTGATCATTTACACTGTAGTAAAATATACTGGGCTAGTCAGATTTTTTTTTTTTAAAAAACTAAGGAAGAAAGGAAAAAAATTCCGTGTGAAGGGCAGGGAGGGGCAAGAAGAGGAGGCAAAAAAAAGGGTGAAGTGACAGAAAAGGAATGGGAAGAAAACTCACTTGCTTCCAGCAAAAGTCAACTTGGTATGCTCTACTTGGACCCAGAGACTTCTTATTACATATTTTTATWACTTGCACCTATATATCTGCAGAAATAAAAAGATAAAATTTGACAATCTAAATTGAAAAAATGCCTGTTCCAGACATTTTAATGTGACTGCTGGTCTTGAATTAGTGCCTGAAATTCATATCTTTGAAATGAAGGAAGTATCATAGTGCCACCCGAGGAACAGTCCCAGACTCTGTCTGTTTTTTCCAATAAGGGTAGACCAATGACTGATTCATACTTCCATTATATCACTTCTGTGCATTTGTTTGGCATCCTCTCATCTCTTGCAAGTCACTTGCAGATGGTCCAGAAGCCACAGAACAAGCTGTACTTCTTTCTGATTTCAGCCATCACCATCTTATGGAAACTTTCCAGTTAACAGCATGCAAGGTACAATGATCCTTCTCCATACACTTCTCCTTTGACTTTGAAAACCTTTCCAACGCATTCTGTAGTCAGCCTTTCCTATTATTGTAAATAAAGAAAWAATTTGCTTTCATCTACCAAGGTATGGTAAGTTCATGGCACCCAACTCAAGGGAAAAGAAACAGCGATTTTGTGGGTTATTCCAGGCCTCGTACAATCTGATGGGCCAAAGGAAATACTTGTGAGAATACCATAATGCTGTTACATAACCTGGTGTTACGTCACCACTTCAGATTTTGCAGTCAACTCTGATCCCCCTATCTCAAACAGGATACAGAAGAAACAGAAAGGGTTCAGAGAGTACAAAGACTCATTAAAGCCCTCAAGAGCTCTCCATATGCAAAAAGTTTAGAAAGCTTCAAATTGACRGGGCAAATGGAAAAGACTGAATGTAGTAGAAGTGATATAAATGTAACTGCACAGAGAAAATAAAATAAATCTGACCTCCCAAGAAAAGAGGGGACAGTCATTAAAATTAAAAGGCAGAACATTAAAATCAATAAAAGGATTATTATTTTTCATTCACATACTATATAATTAACTTGCAGTACTCTGTAGCCAAGACATCAAAAGGACCCAGAGTTGAGGAGAGTTTAAAAAGGACTAATTATTGCAGTAATAATAATAATAATAAAAATCATTGTAATAATAATTAAATATATCATAATTATAGAAATAGCATACTACTGAATAAACAGAATAGCCATAGTTATAGTACAATAAARCATGAGAACTGAAAACTTCCCATGTTTCAAGGCACTAGCCCACTTCAATTTGATACCTATTCAGGAGAAACCCCCTTTGTGGGAAAGGTTAAATCATCGTTATACTTTATTGGGATTGTAGTGTCTTTTTTAAAGGACATGATACTATGTTCTGCAATGTTTACTCTGTGGCTTTTTAGAGCAGTCCTGAGTGGCATATAAGTTCATCAAACAAATGTTCAGCTTGGATACTCCATGTGATACAACACATGTACACCCCACGTGTTACAAACAAAATAAAATCTCTGTAAAATTTAAGGGAACATTTTGCTCTTCAAGGATACGTGTTGATTTCGCTTACTTGTGAAAGGGGTATTATTTTGGCCATTCCTTTTCATGCACTTGATGAAAAGGGACCAAAAAGGAAGACTATTTTAYAGATTTGACAAAAAAAATGCTAATGCTGCCATTTTAAACACAGTCTTGATATACCATACATATTAAAGTATGTATTGTATCCATTTTGATGCAGATCTTTGCAACATCTACAGGCAACACTAACCTTTTCTAGTTACATCATTCAATCGTTAAGACAGGAATAAGAATCATATTTTAAGACACAGACTTCTTAAATACTTATTGATTTCTAAAATCTAACATGCTTTTTTACTACTACAAAATGAACTTATGTGTGGACTAAACAAAAACAAATTCTGTGTGCCCTTGAGTCAATTCACAGACAGTCAACAGAGCCTGCTTTCTCATCGTTTTCTATCCATGCGAGGGTCCCTCAGTGGGGTCATTAAAAGAGCTTTTCCCCTTTAAYCAGCTGCCTGTTTACACAGAACCTGTGGACACTTAGGTATCTTAGAAACTTTCATCCATCAAACTTGGTTGAAAGTGGTCAAATTAAAAAATTAAAGGAATAGGAAACAGGTATGCAAATTGCACTCAGGAGCAAACAAGAGTGGGTTCCCAGACATCTCATTTGTTTGGGGAGTCAGGCTACAGAAGAATCACAGATGCAGGCAATCTCAAAGAGTCGCTCAGAAAAAGCTCTGACAATGAATCTGACAAATGCAAACATATAGGGTCAGATGTTTCTGCCCCACATTAAGCTACTGTATAGCTTTTTAAGTATAGGTACTTCTATAAAAGCCTGAATGCATTTAAACCAAATAAGATTGTGTCATATACTTTCTCCCAAAAGCTTGTTTTCTTGTACATGCATATTGCTGTGCCGATACAAAAGCATATGCTACAATCTAGAAGAGTATCTACACTTCACCAACTTTTAGAGCAAACATAGCTGTGAAATCAAAATATCAGTTTTCTCTTGGAAACAGAAAAAAAAAAAACAGCATTCCTATAAACAATGGAACAATCTAAAGCTTCGGAAGAAAAATATGCAGCAATACACACATTCTTACCTGCACAAGTCTGTAACATCAGCCTTTGAGGGTTTTTTTAACATCTACTCTGTAAAGAGGCATTTTTTTTTAATGTTTTGAGTGCTCAGGAATGCCAAGAATTTAGGAAGAGTGCCATAGCTTAAGAGAGCAATTATTTGCCAGTAAATATTCAATTTGCTTGTCCTGTGATTTTTCTCCTCCTAACTCGCCCTCTCCATAATCCGTCTCTTGCTGCGTCATGAGCACAAGGAGTCTTTTCTTCATAACATAACGCTTTCACCAATCATTTTCCAACCCTGCCAACCTTCAGTTAGCTATTTCATTAGCATTAATTAAGAATTCCCTCTACTGGTCATTTTCTATACTCTTACAAATAGCACCTTGAGCCCAGGGCATTAGAAGGCAGTGAGTCAGTCTGTGGGATTCAGCCACCGTGTATAAACACCTTCAGCCACATTCACCCAGTTTACAATATTCAGGGCATCTTAGCTGAATTACTGCTTTGTGTCCAGTTTGTATTCAGATGGGGGCCATATGTTCCTTCATGTATTAGAGCAGAGCTCATTAGCACTGTTGCAGTCAAGACACAGCAAACACTTTTTCTGTCTTGCCTCCATTTTAACCTGGTTGAAAACATTTTCTCCAGGGTAGATTTCTGGAAGAGAATGGCTCAGATCAAAAATATGGCTAAAATAGATAGGTGTAAATTTAAAATTACTTTTCAAATGAGTAGTTGCTTTTTTTCTGCAAAAGAACTCTGTTGTTATTTAAGCTTAAACTACTTATTAAAAGCACTTTCTAAAAACATGGAAATACCTTCACAAAAACTCTGAGTAACCACAAGGCTTGAATACTCAGTGAGCGTGCAGACTTGCAAAAATTCGGTATTCAAGTTCTCTCTCAAGGATTTAGGCACATAACCCATTTTTAAAGAGGGTATGCATCTGTGCAGGCAGCATCATACAACTAGATTAACACCTTGCAATAATGGGGAGAGTGGGTGTAGTTAGAAATCTGGATGTGCAAATTGTATTTCCCAAGAAATTTTGTGTAGGCAAGTTCCATTCTGCTCAATCAACAGTAGGCAGAGAAATACTATATTTGGTAAAAATTAATAAAATACATCAGAAATGACTTGAATCACCCACATTAATTGCTAAGTCAAAATCTAGGTTTTGAAATACAAAACAGGAACACCCTTATAGTGAGTAGAAGAAAAAATGACCCACCTGGGACTGAACGGTATAATAAAGAATTCATTTTAGATCAGTTATTGCCATCTTAGGATAGAAACGGATCAGCTGTCAAAATCACTTTGGGTCTGGCTACTCCTTACATGGGTAAGAGCAACTTGTGTGCCAAAATAGTGAAGATTAATGTCACATGATGGACATCCTACTGTACTTAGACATGCTGCATACACTTCATATGATGGGGCAATATTGTAGAAACCATATTCCACACAGTCAAACCTCAGGATGATAAAATGTGATAATAACTTCTCACATATGATTATGCATTTTAAAATATCAYGTTCTGAGCATAAACAGCACCAGAGGTATCAAACATCCCTAATAAAATGCATTTATTTTATGTATTTCCCACATATCAGCTGCTAAAAAGCAGACAAGTTAAAAACATGTGCTTAAACAATCCAGACATCTTTGGGATTCTTGTACACATTTATCTTTTGCCATATGCCCAAGTTGATTGTTATTTCATGTTAGAAATTATTTAACTTTCCTCCCCAAACCCAGCTGCCACAAAGTAACATAGCAGACGGAGATCTGTGAACTTTGTAAGGGTACTGACCACCTTCTACACCTTCTATAGTTAAGAGATCATTCTACACAAGCGATACAGAACGATAAGAAAATAAATTCTCTGTGATAAATAAAGAGTAACTAGGATTATACTGATGCTTCCTTACGTAAAACTGATGATTCTGTGAAAACTCTGAAAACATGTCACACAGAAATACATCTGGTGGGCAACAGACCTAGCTATAAAAGTGCCTTCAAAACAAGACAGCAGAAATTTCAGTGCCCAGTCAGGGCCCATCATACATCCTTTGACATTAACACCACAGTTTTCATTGGTTTCAGTAAGAAAGCAGCAGGCCTTCAGTTCAAGGCCCATTTGTGAGGGSAAGTCTTTGAAAATAGAGTCAATTTGGGCTGAACAGAATTACATACTAATTACATGCAAGATAAACTAATTGTTTTCCCGTAGGCTTTGACTCAACCTGACGTAAACAAAGCAATTCAGAATCAGCCCTGACTCTTGTCTAGTATATGCTATCTATAATCTAAGGAGAGGGCACAGGAGGTACTTTCAGGTCAAAWTTTTTTTTTTTAATATTTATAAAAGAATCTGAAAATGAAACTTCAAATCAACTTTAAACAAAATGAAACWACATTAAATAAAATGAAACTGACAAACATAATTCTGTTGTTAAGGCTTAGAAGTGAAAAATAAACAGTATGAGAAAAATAAATTTGATTTTTATAAACAACTGTAAGCAATTAGAGTTCTTTGTAACATTCTGTAATAAATAATTCTTTCTGAAAAAAAATGGATAAGGGCTTCCTAATTTCTGTTGTCTTAAATTATGTGTTTTCACATTAATATACTAATTTGTCTTTGCGCAGCAGAGCTTTTGAAAGAAGAGCTGACACACTTAATAGGGACAACTGGGTTAAATGGGAATTTACTGGATCAAGTTAGAACATAACAAATTCTTACTTATCCAGTGTAATTAATGCAAAATTATACTCCTCTAAACAGACACTGCATGGTAAAAGGGATATCTGGTTTGCTTAGCAGGTGCCCCCATTAACTGGATTTTTTTTTTTTTTTTTTTTTTTTTTTTTTTTTTTTTTTTTGGTAATGCTCTAAGCAATCAGCTAGTAGAGCCAGACACTGTCCTCAGGTAACCTCGTGCAGCTGCCTTTAGTGCAAAATGCTGTCACTTCTCAGACTTCAGACCCTCTGATCTGCTGCCATCTCCCCCACTCCTCCCCCGCGGGTGGACAGCAAAGCGCAGCCACCCCCCACCGCTGTGCGGTCTGGGGAACAAGTGGTGCTGTGGCACGATGGTTCATCAGCGGTGCCGAGCGTGGCCCTGGGCACTACCAAGCCCGTGCTTTGGTAAAGATCCCTTCCAAATTCAAAGAACAGAAAATGGGTACATGGTTACTGTAACTTTTTAATCTCAGATTTTTGTTGTTGTTGGGGGAGCGTGGGGGACGTTGTTTTTCTCCCTKCTAGCATCTCCTACCATGCAAATTTTGCCTTCCGTTTCAAAGGTACTTTTCTTTTCAGAAGCTGGACAGACACTCTGTGGCAATGCCTAGKAAGACAAATCCCTCTCGAAGTGCCTCAGTGCTTTTTTTAGTACCTCAAAGGCTCGTGGGGCTAACATCTCTACCCCACCTCCCCACTGAATTGACTCTCAGCATCTATCTATATAACGTGCATCTCCGYGATTATCACCGTGCTTACGAACTACATCTGAATATTTTTAACCGCTGCAAGGGAGGAAAGCAGAAGTCAAAGCAATAAACTAAGAAAACGTTAATTTTGAGGAAAACAGAAAAAATATCCCACAAATTAAGCCCATGTTGAAGTAAACTAAGCAGGTTATACATATGATTCAATCAACTTAGCTGCTAAATGTTACGTCTTTATCCAGGCAAACTCCTGCTGAAAGCAACAGAGCAGCTTCTGATCAGAGGCACTGACACAAGCCTAAGCTACCTCTACTAAAACCAATACTATTAGCACTGAACGCACAAAGGCGCGACTGTGACCCAAACCTGGCCCAAGGCAGCGATGCCTTAAGGAAGACAATATATTAACAATATATTGTTAATAAGAAACGSCTTGATATGGAAAACTTCACATTAAAATTCCTGAGATCACGATTGGGTCCTAGCTCTTACAACTAATTGCAGAAGCCAGTCAGGCTCCGTGCAGGCATACAGGGCCACAGCAGCAAGGCACATCTCAGGATAAGGGCCTTGGAGGATATGAACGCTATCACTGCTTCCAATTAGCAGACATTAAAATCCAATTCCATCACAGAGCTTTTCAAAAAGGATATCTGATTGATCTCAAGCCCTCAGTCTGAAAATCAACTGCAAACAGTAAAGCAGAAAGCAAATGCTACCAAAAGTCCAGATGACGACTGCAGGATATGGGGAAACACTGTGTTTAGAGCAGTGATTGCATCTGAATAAGTGTCAGGAAGCTACAAAATTAGGTAGTGACATGTTACTCAGTCCTAGCATGGTGTATAGACTTATTTTTTATTTTTCTCCCTACACCAAAGTAAGGTTTTCTCTATGTAAACCTTATTGTCCGTTTTCTGCACACATACAACGATGGACTATTTGATAACATGACACCGTGTTCTGACTTAGGTCAGGTGTGGTGGCATAGCTCACACAGGCCATTACTAAGTGACAAAAGAATCTGGGGTATTGGTGATTGATATTTCTCAGGTGAATTTTTAGTTTTGTACATCTCCAGTTGCTGTTTGTGTAGCATACTTATTTTCAGGTCAGGTTTAAAAGTCCACCAGAATAGTGTGTGTGGTGGTGGTGGGGGAGCAATACCTTATCCTGTCAGATGAAAAATGTACAATTAACGTGCCACATAAATCAGAACTACTTTCTGCCAGTGAATGGTGAATTTAACTGTTTTAGACTGCAGCAGATGGGTGCAAGTGGAACCCTGCTTTTCCTATTTTCTTATCTGAGGTGCTTATGATCAGCCCAAGCGAATAAGGCTTCAGCAAAACATTTTAAAAAAGAAGCATGTTAGCAACACTTCCAAAATTCAGATTACAGAAAAGTTGGTACAATATAGCTTTAAAACAACCATTTGCTCTCTGTAAAAGGGATCAGAACCTCCAAAATAGCTGTCTGGGCTGGGCAAGCTGACTCACGGCATCCTTCAAGCACGAGCAGCAGCACATGGAGGTCTCTTTCCTGTCACCATGTCAGTGGTGGAGGGATAGAGGGACATTTACTGAGGCAGCCACACAGAGACAAGGTGCGCAGAGGCCCTACGCGATTGCCCCGAAGAATGGAAGATTTCCTGGTAGATCTCTGCGAACATGCATTGGGAGAAAAATATCCCCTCAACTATTGTCTGGTACTCATTATCAGAGACCAAGTTTATCTTCAAAGGACCTATGCAGTAGAGAAAGAGTATCCCCTGTCTTTTACAGATGGGAATGTTGGCACAAATATATTGATTTGTCCAAGGTTACAAGCTAGAGATGAGAAAAAACTCACAGATTTCTCTTGGTCTGCTGATTAGAGCCTTAAAAACACCAAACAATCCTCCCTCCAGCTTCAAGGCCAGGAAGTTTTCTGTTTAGTAATTTCACAGAGGGCATAATCTGGGCATAAGTGAGGATGTGTAAGGCAGAAAAAACCCTGCTGTTTGATCTTCATAGGAAACCTTAGCCCTGAAGTAACCTTGAGGTAACAAGAATAATGACAAACATGACTTTTATGTGCAAGTTTAACACACAAGGTTTGAAGGTCATCAAAGTGTTTTTGCCTCTGAAGTGAGAACTGGTTTTACGCTACACTTTCAGCAGAGTGGTTTTAAAATATCCCTGTAAAGACAGATACAAGTAGTTTGTTTATTAGGTTAGGATTTAAGGAGGAAAAGAACCCAGATTTTAAACTCTCTTTGGCTTCATTACTCTTAACATTTTATTCATTTAATCAGAGGGGGGAAAAATCAGCTTGACTTTTTTGACAGCAAAATCAAACCAACTGGAAAATTCAACTCCTACAAGAAATGTTGAAAGGGAAAACTCTGGATGGCAACGTGTTAGCGAAAAGCTTTCAAATGCAGACACAGCTCTATTGTAATCAAACCTTGTATTTTCTCTGACCTGCTACCTCTCCATTCTGTTTCTTCCCCCCAAAAGACAAGAGAACCTTTGCATTTAAATATTGTTTTGCATCAACTGCTTTCTTATAGGTAGGGACTCTGCATGGCATGCAGACGTACACAGTCAGGTTCCTGTGAATTTACTTTGCAGACTGTCTGCACGCACAGAAAGAAAAAAAAACGGTTAGAGGTTAATGTTAGAGGGTGTGACTATTTCTTCAGCATTATTTTTTCCTTTGCTAGTACACGTTGCTAGATAAGAATTCCTACATTCCTTTCACAAACAGGGATTACTGGGGCTCACTAATAGTTTTCTTCCAGAATTATGTAACAGTTAGCAGCAATGCAGAGAAAGGATTGCGGCTGCTAGGTCTCATTCCTTGTCTCCCTGGGCCTTCTCTGAGGTCCCACTGATCTCATGTAACTCCCGTGAAATATTGATTTTTGTATCTATTCATTAGATGTAGAGATCAAAAGGGTAGAATCTATTCTCTGAGGACATGAAGTCCTAAGTTAAAACTAAATACCAAGTTGTTCACTAGAGGGAACTTGGAAAAGAACCTTCTTTGTTTTGCACCACTTACAGGGCTCTGGAGTCAAAAATTATTAAGAGAATGCAGAAAGATATATGCATAGAAGTTTAGGTTTGAGGTGACTGTTCCAGGCTTCATCCTAACACAGTAATTTGCAGGCAAATAATAAAATGGATATAGATGATCTTTCATAACAAGTTTCCAGTTTTATTTGGTTCTGTTTAATCACATATTTTGCTGTGGCCAACTGCATTCTCTCTGGTCACTTAGACAGTGGGTTTCATGCATTCTTGCATATATTTGAACTTTTGATCATTTTCCAGAAATTCACTGCTGGTATCCTAGGCAGCCATCACTGGATAGTGATATGGGTCATTCTAGTTCAGAATAAATAGGAGATGAGTGTGACTGATCCTTTTTCACAAGGCCAAATCTCATAGCAAATCATCTGGAAAACTGCCAATGACTTCAATGAGGCTAGAAATTGTCCCCAATGTTATCTAAAAAACTTCATTTGCCTTGTGAGAAAATCAGGGTGCCAATTCTCTAGCCAGACTAGATTCATTCTCCTACAGGCGAGCAGAGGGAGAATCAGACTAAAGAGCAGAGGGACAGCACTCTTTACTGATGTCTACACGTTATGGCTGGTTTAATTCCAAAAGAGATGGATAGAAAGGAGGGGAAATGAAAGCAGTGCTGTATCAGTTCTTCCACAACAAAAGTGGAAAGCCCACTTCTTTTTTTTATTATTATTAAGTACATAATACAGGACTGTTCCTGTTTGAATYGTTTAAGCATTGTTCCTAGCAAAGCATGAATGGAAGAAAATAAAGCTGGAACATAAGCTACTTAYAAAGTAGTTTACTGCTAAAAAATGAAAGGACAAAGGGAGAAAAACTCATATGTTCATATGTTTTTTTTTTTAATTCAGTGTTTTGGAAAAAAGTTCAGTACATCTATACATGTACGTGCGTGCATGTATGTCGAATTTACTGGAATAGCAAGAAAGAAAATGAGCTGATTTTAAAAGAAGCCAAGAATCTGCAGCTTGAATGTTCCGACTCCAATAGTGTCRCAAGGACTTGGATTGCATCAGAGACTGGCATATTGTGCCTTGCTGTGAACGGGAGCACGACTCCGACGCCTTACAGCGTCTCTGTTCCTGAACAGCAAAATGCACGACTCGGGAGGCACGGCTGAAGACACGGGATTTGACTAGCTATACTTGACCTCTCCCATTCCAGTGYGTGGCGCCACCTTGTCAAATGCCTGACCCGTTATTGACCTTTTATTTCACGATAGGCTCATGTTGACAAATCACCTGGAAAGGAGATCAGCACAGATACGTAATTCATGCTATGATACAAACGGGACTCAAAGGCTGGAGAGCACAGGAGATAAACAGCAGTCACTGTACTTAATGGAGCTGTATATTTAACTGATTGCTTGTTGGGCTCTCACCTTAAAGTATTGCAGTGTATTTCTAAAGCACCTTCCCCCGGAAGCCTATAGAGTGTTTTGGTTTTGAACGAGTCCTCTGCTTCCACTCAGCCGGGCTAGGCAGCCCCCTCTGAGATGACAGACAACGCCAGGTATATGAGTGGGATACAGCAGTGAACARCTAGAGGACAAGGGCATTTTGGGCTATTCCAACCGCTACAAATCTTCCAAATGAGCACAAATTTTCTTACAAGAACAACAAGGATGTATAGGAACTTAGTTTCAGGGTAAATTACACGACCATCAATTTATCTCTCACAGGCCAGAAAAGATGGAAGGTGGCAGGATCTAGAGAGGAATACCCATAATTAAAAGAGTTTCAGTYGAGTCTTGTAAGCCCTAAGCGGCCCTTTTAGCAAAGTAACCTTGTTTTATTTTCTTGATGTTAATGGGTAAATGCTTAAGTTGATAATTTAACCGTGGAATGTTTGTATTAAAAATGGGCCTCCTGCTCTCTAGCTTCTACAATTTACAACAAAGAGTTTATTAAACACAACTCTTTCTGTCTGACATTCAAATCCATCTCTGCGACACACTCTCCTCTGGATTTGCGCCACAGAATGAAACGCTATGGAAAAACAAAATAAACCAAAACCCTGCTGTGGAAACAGGACAAATCTAGTTTCGCATCCCCTGCAGAGAGAGAAACAAGACGGAAGTAAAAAGCACCAAATGGAGCTCATAAAGCTTCAGTCTGATCTCAGCCTCCACATTCTGGCAGAAACCACCACCTAAGAGATGTGCTCTGCTTCAAGTGAGAACAGCCTCTGATTACAGTACRAGCACAAAAGATATATCATCTGCGAACAATTATCCTGAGCAAGCTCTGAATAAAGAAAACTGACTACAGGGTAAGGGGACATTTGGGCGGGAGGTGGGCTAATAGACCCCCTCCCCTCGCCAAAGCCTTACCTCACTTAGGTACGAGCTATGTGTAGTAGCTGTGTAGACACCACTGAAGCTTCTTTCTCCAGCCTGCTGGCCTCTTGCCTTGCTATGAAGGGTGGATTATTCCACCCATCAGAAAGTCTCCACCATGGGAGGGAAAGAACTCTAGTTCTGTAACAAAACCAGTTTCTCTCTTCGGGTCCATTCTCCCTTTCTCTTCCAGCATCACTTTCGTCCATTTTATCACAGTATGTACTTAGATTCCTCGTAACATGCCATACCACAGCACATCAACAGTAAACAACCAATCCAAACTAGCAGATATCATGGGGAACTTATGGGGCTAGTGTTTAAATTCATTCTCTCTCATTCCCTCTCTCCCATGTGTGTGTGTGTGCGTGTGTGTGTGYGTGTGCGCACGTTTAAAATTATTATTTTTTATTAAGAAGCCACTGCCCAAAATAAGATCGGATTCTAAACATTTTGTCCTAACAGAAGATGCACAGAAAGAGTAAGATGCACATCTGCACACTTGACAGTCATTCTCTATTCCAGGATCCTGGATATCTCCTCTTCAGTTACATCTTTGAAGGACAGTCAACAGCTTAGAGAGAAAACATCCTTGTCTAGTTAGGTACATCTATATATGGACATTAAAGGAAGGRAAAAGCAAGCAACTAGATATAAGGAGTTCATTAGCTGTCATCCTACTGGAAATATTAGGATAGGAAACAGCTCTTCTGCTAGCGAGCAGAGCAGAATGCTTTTCCCCATACGTGGGGGAATTTTGCAACATAATGCACTGCTGAAAGCTTTCTTGTGGCACACGACCACTTCTAGAACTTTGAATTTGGTTTACTAGTGTGCCTAGCATTCGATATATATTCCTGCTTGGGCTTTTTCAGCAAGCACAGCTTACAATCCCATCTCATAGGATCCTCTCTGTTTTAGACTTCAGTCCTTTATTCCACTAGAAAGACAATGTTCTTCTGTGATTTTTTTTTGTTGTTAATTAATTCATTTGAGACTATTCCTTAAATTTTCATTTTAATGCATTTTTGTGTGTGGGTATATTAATCACTTTTGAAGTTGCTTACAACTATCACTGATTAAAAGCTTTTGTTTAAATACAKATATGTATATGTGTGTGTGTGTGCGCGCGCGCAYGCGCACGTTTGTGTATGTATATATTAAAAAAGAAAACAAACAAACAAAAAATACCCCCCCGACACCCATCCAACTGTATCTTTCCCCCCCTCCTCCCTTCTCCATTCTGAGCAGGTTCCTGCTATCAACTGCTCGAGTGTGCTCACTCTACACCTAGAGCTATAATTATTTTGCTTTAATTTTACAAAACCTTTTGTTCCATTCCCACGAGCCCACCTGATCCTTATATTACACTTGCTCTATTAAAACACTCATGCAGAACAAAGCACAGTTGTACTGATTCATAAGTAACTCGCCCCTCCACCCCCTTCTCTTTTTCTTTCTACTAGACTCATACCTCTGACTGGAGTTTCAAGACACTATCCCTGATGCCAGTCCCTGGTCCCATTTCCACTTTAAAAAAACAAACAAAGAAAAAAAAACCAAACAACATTATTTTCTGTGTTTAGCATCTAATTACAYCGTTGTGTGCTGTTGTTTTGAATTGCTGTTGTTTTCACTCATTTTATGTTATGCTCTTTGGTGTGACAACAGATATAGGGCTAAGGGTGTTATGGAATTCATTTATTGTAATCAGATCTTCTTCTTATTATTATTCATAGTGTACAAGCACCAAGGCTAGCCCTACTTTTTCCTGAGACAAGTAGAAGACCATTTTTAGACCAGCCACTGACATCAGCACACCCTTATCTGCAGTAAAAGGGCACAGCAGTAGCTTAGGTGTTTACTATTACTTGGGCACCAAGGTGTTCACTATTACTTGGGCATGACCTGCATGATCCACTAGGTTTTATAGAAGACCAAACACACTGACAACATTTGCAACTAGATCTTTACAGAGGTACTGGGCATTTCAGGTTTTACAAGTACGCTCTCTTAAATTATCACTGAAAAACAAAAGGACAGAGTACAGCTCATCAATAAAGACAGGAACAACGGAAGGGCTTTTTCATCTATTTGCCCTGTAAAACAATGTCCTTGAGCTAAGGCTGCCTTAATTTTCTGGCTTATAAAGCACCAAGCATGTTGTTGGGACTAAGTAACTGATAAATAACAGCCAGTCAGAGCAGTGAGGAGTGGGTACAGATGGAGAAAGCACTAGCAAAGAGGAGATTAAACCGAGCTCTCAGGAGTCATCTTTTCAAGATGGGAAGCAGGACACTTTGCAGGATCCTACTGAACACCACAATTGATAGGCAAATGTTGGAAAACAGACACGAAGGCGTGAGAGATGGCAAGAAGAGGAAGAAAAATGGTGCGTGTGTGTGTGACAGTGGTGAATACTATTGATTTATAGCAATGAAAGAGAATAACAAGGAAAAAGGAGAAAGTGGCAAGGCACAGAACAAACACGGCTGCAAGGGGTACAAATGAAAGTTGCAATTTAACAAAGAATAACTGTTCTGCACATTTTATGTAGCATGTCAAATCTATCAGATTTTCTCTTATTAAATCATCATTCTACAGCAACAATCATTCTCTCAATCAATCCCCCGTGTTGTTAACTCTTAGTAATGACTAACTTGGCAGGAATTGATGTTTACATATATTTTAAAGTCCTGAACACTGTTCTGTATTTTTTGGATAGTAAATTTCCTTTACATTTTGTCTTTTATTTTTTAACCTGTTTTTAAAGGATAGATTCATCCAATTGGAAAACAAAGTTTTATAACACACACACTCCAACTCTGTTAGCTCAGGAAATTGGCAGTGGATAAGAACAAAACCGTTCACCTCCTGACTGCTGATTCAAATCTAGCCCAAGTGAGATAGTCACAGAAGCTATAAAACTCCCATGGTGGCTTTGTGATTTGACTTTTTTTTTTTTTTTTTTTTTTAATGAATCTCAATCCACTTCAGGCCAAGAACCAGAATCACAAATCCACTGCCTCAATGAGCATTAACTGGCATCACTGCACACAATAAAAGAAGAGATGCCAAGGAACAAACTGGTTCTGGAGACACAGTTCCCACCTTATCCTGGTAACTAATCATTGAAAAACCAGGGCTGGTGCATGCAAACATGGAATATACGGAGAAAAATCATATATCTATCTACCAAACAGAAAGCAAAACAAACCACCTGTATTCACATCAGCTAGGTGTTGCAACACTTACCTGAAATGAGAAGTTGTTCTTCAACAGTGCAGCAGCCCTAACCTTTCCCCAAACCAGAAGATGCCTTATAGCATGACCCTGTATCACTTCAGAGCTAAGAGGGAGGAAGGACAGGAGAAAAGGAGAATAAAGCAAAGGTTTTCCATTATAACTACTAAGGAAGAAGCAACAAGCCAAAGCACCCATTATACCCCTTATAATCAACAGAGTACACTGCAGACTTTGGTCATTTTGGTCAGTTCTCCCTGACTAGATGAGAYGAACAAATGAGGCATTTCATTTTGCAGAACACTAATCCTGAGGAGGACTATGTTGCACTTTTCATTTTATTAGGGACAATTTTGATAATTAGCAAAACTACTGCACTAAACAAACATCCCATAGCATCCAAGAACATGAGGACGCCTAGGCATATTTCCCATGACTTCTCCTTTTTAGGGAGTATGAGCCATTCGAATCACTTGGGAATGGGTACTCCAGTCTCCTCCCTTAGACACATTTGCTAACCTAAGGCAGAGGGTTAAGGTCTCAGGACCCAAGAGTAGATTTAAGTTTTTCCACCATCTGTGCTGAAGTGCAGCCAATGCAAATTCCACCTTCAGATCTGCACTCCTGTGCCTCCCTGTTATGTTTCATTTCACACTTGTGATCTCTATTTCCTAGAAACAAGAAAAATGCACAGCTGATGAGCCATGTTCCACATACAACTTGAAACTGTTTCTTCAGTGCCTGTTGTTTGGACATGTACTTGACTATTCAAAGTGAACTGAGATGGAAAATATAAATGCATTTTAATTGACAGGCATCCCTTATTTTACATACGAATTTTTAGAAGTAAGTTGCACTCTTCAAAGTTTTTTGAGACACAGAAAGTGCTCATGTATACAGTGAGGAAAAAAGAAATTGTGAGAAGGTCAGTTATTTTCCTCTYCCTTTGCTTTTCACTGATTTCTTCTTCTTTTCCCTTTTTGCCAACAAAAGAACAGAAATGAATGAATAAAACTAATGAAAGAAAAATGAAGAAATGGGGGTCTGATGGTCTTTGTCAAAAGTCACAAAATTAAAAAAGTGGTAGTGTTACAAGTTTTAAAGGATACCTGTGAATATGTATACACACACGCACATACCACTTGTTTGTGCTTCCATCACAGCAAGTGCTCAGAAGTTCTACTAAAATTTGTAAGAATTTCTAAATATAGCTAAGAAAATCAGGAAAGTTCATTTCAGTTGGTAACCTGGAAGAAACAGAGGCACAATGACYACTAAGACTCCTGAGAAACTGCGGAAAAACACATCCCTTATGCAAGTTAAACTTAGGATCTAACACAGAGAACGATGACTTAATGTAGAAAACATAAGCTCAATAATGCTGATCCACTGGCAGAGAATCCAAACACACACTACATCTTTCTAAACCCACAGAAGTTGTTCTAAATTTGTTTCAGGGAGGCTCCAGAACAAGCTAACTTGCCAAGGGAAGCTGTATCTTTGTGGAAGCCAGTGTTCAGTATAGGACTCAAAATTATAAATTTCTAGATGGTTTAATCCATTAGAAAAAGAAACCACTAGTTCAATGCAAGAGATAGGCTTTCACTGAAAATTAAAAAAAATCATTTCCAGAATGTCCAGGAGGCAATTTTAGTTCTCCTAAATTTTTATAGGCACTGACTACACTTCAAAAAACCACTTATGAACTTAATTTTGGGCAGAGGGGAGGAGGGGGGTCTGATTAAAGCAGGACTCAGAGAGAACTCAAAAATCTAAGCATACTTGAAACTGTCATACCACATGGAAGGAAAAAAGGAGCAGTAGTCAAGTTCAGAAACAGGACCTCAACATACGCATGCACTAATAYGCTGCTTGTGGGGCCACTGGAACAGCAAATCTGGACTCTTCGTGGGTCTTAATTTCCGGGTAGAAGTTCAAATCCTAAGTTGGAGGTGGTATAACTTACTTGGTAACTAATCTGTTGGGCTTGCAAGCATTTACCTTATTCGTCAGTGCCTACACATACCTTGGAATCTAATCATCATTTTGTGGGCTGAGCGACCCATAAACTGAGAGTCTTTGCCAGGAATCAGCTCTTTACGATGACATTCCCAAGAAAAGGTGTTTACCCATACAGATAGTAACACAACGGTAACGCAGCCTGTTCAGCCATCTCCAAAGGAAGGTCCCAGTCAAAGAAAAACCCTCCCAAAGTGAGGAGAGCGCACTCAAAGCGTAGAGGCATCACCTATACTGTAGCAAGTCCAGATCYGGGATGTATCTTAACCTAGGGCAGGATTTGAATGTTAAGAGTTAGCTGCACATGTCCTAATTAGTTTCTCAAGCTGCACAGAAAGCAGAGGAGGTTCACTTTAGACACATAAAAGCAGACAATAGTAAACCTTTAGAAAAGCATTATAGGCAATAATTGTGCTCTGGAGGATTTATTTACTTACTAATGTAAACAGGGCATATTGAGATAAAATCTAGTTTGTTACAATGAAAAACAATCAATAGTTCTGTCTACTCCAATATCTGGCCATAAACTAGTCATTCTTCTTGGCACTCATTACAAATATGCATCTATTATAGTAGCTTTTGTCAGCAAAAAGGAAGGTGATCACCTTACTTCTTACACTTGAGACCCAAAAGATGACCGAGAATTAGATGTACCTAGACACACGAATGACAGTTGAAAGTTAGAGATGCAACTTATAGTATTATAAAACGCAACAATTCATCCTCATAGAATTTCAAAAAACAAGAGATCTCAGATCTATCTTTTTCTGCCTGAAGGTGTTTCAGCTTAGGGCAATCCATTACTTTTGCTGGTGACCAAATAAGCATTTGTTGCATTTTAGAGATACATGTAAAGTCAGAAAATTCAGTTTTTCATTTCCTTCCTGTTTTTAAGTTAGAATTTAGAAAGTAATAATATTGAACTTCCCCATAGCACGGCAGAAATAAAATTGAATTTGTCCTGGAAGTTCTGACTATCAGAATTTCCTAGCCCCTCCATTATTTTTTCTGATTTTATCTACATTATTACATAACGGCATTATAGAAAAACTAGCAGTTTTGTATCATTAAAAAAAAAATCCCTAAGCATTGGCTTAGTACTTGCTACAACTTCATTTTTCCTAAATCTAGGTCCCTCTTACTTGCAGTGTAACAAATAGATTACCATGTAATAAAACATGCATTACTTTCTCTTACATATCACTAATTTAAGCAAAAAGTAATGAAATCAGGCAATACAAATGGAATCAATATTGCCATTTTCCTCTTCACTTATAATTCATATAATTTTACTCTTGTTAAAATAATTCTTTCCAAAGAAAAATGATAAACCTGATTAATGTAACTATACATAAAATAAATATATATTTCTACCCTAATCTAATTTCACATTTTGCTGTCTCACCATTTAAGGTACATCTGTTTTCACAAGGCCTAAAGATAAAATAAGACCTTTTGTGCTACATCATGTCCTGAGGCAAGAGCTATGTTCAGAAGTTATTGTAGTTATATGTTACCTTTTTCTCATAAAAACTGCTCTTTGACAAGATAATTGGGCTTGTAGTTATGAAGTGGGAAGAGCAGGGAGGCAAAAGGGACACAATTTGTTTTCTTTCATACTAGTCTAGATCTACAGGGCAGAGAAGAACACATTTTAGTTTGGACTAAGTAAATTGAGCAAACATAACACAGGAGCCACAGAGAAAGTTATATGCAACACTAATTTCTGTAATTTTGGTAAGATATAGGTTAGAATTTTCTGTTTAGCTTCTTACCTGTTTCTTGTCCTCCACTCAAAGTCATTCTACTATCTAAAGGTTGCTAATAAAGCAGCCATTAGGAACGAATTGTGGAAGAAGTTTTATGTTAGATATATAATAGCAAAGCACCGTAAGAAAAAYAAGAATCAACCTTCCAAACACGTAAACTGGCAAAGCCTCCACTAAGCAAATGGAGGACAATCTTATCCATCTTTCATACCTCTCTAGTATTGTCAATTAGGTCATGTAAAGTAGTGATAGACTTTCAAATACACAGAGTTAGCTTTAAGTGAAAAGACTGGGATTCCACATGCCCAGCAGGAGTTCCACTAATTTTTCTAAATCGGAACAAATAAAGACCAAAGATAGACTCAGTTCTGAAAACTCTCAACACTGAGAATCACCAGTGCGGGGATCTCTCTTTGCAGATCAGTGCTACAAAGGCACAGAAAAGCCAAAATGAGATGGAGACTGGGAATTTTATGACTAGTTTCTGTGCAAGCAAGAGTACCACCTCTGGGCTTCACAGAGGAACAGCTTGTTTTAGCTSCATAAGGAAGTTCTCTACCAGTTCCAGAAAAGACAGGACTGTTTTGTTAGCAAGTATTAAAACTGGGCTAGATAAGATAGAAGAGAAGTCTATCTACCCAGCGTAGTCCTAGGAACTTTCAAAAAGAACTCCTAAAATTGGGAGACTGAAAACAAAATAAACTTTCCCTCAAMCACTGCTGGGCAAAAGCATGCCTACAACAAGCTATATGTCAGTTTACAATTAAAAAAAGTACATCTACTTGTGCCAAAAAATCCCTAAAATGAACATCACCTATTTATTTTTCCCACTGTAGATTCTTTTCCTCCACATCAGCTAAGGAACCACCTGCATTGACCTCCTTTACCTTGAGGCTGCCACCACAGCACACAGGGCAGTCAGCTTCTCACCAAAGGCAGCGCTCCTACTGAGATGGGAACGGATGCACATGCACGAGCAAATGCACCGGGCATACTCTAACCTGCCCTCCAAAGCCTACAAAGTGGGGCAGCTCAAGTGTGTACATTTGCAATGTGCCCTAGCTCCTCTGAAAGGAACGGGGAAAAATCCCCACTGCCGTTACTGGGACTCGTAAAACAAAACGCTCAGAAAATGGCTGCACCCAGTAAAGAAATGGTGCACAGAGGGATCCCCCCTGGCAGGGACTGCAGGTGATAACATGCTTGTAAACCTCTCTGAGTACTAAAAAGAAAACTTGCTGTGGCCCACTACTTACTTGCAGCCCTGAGTTTCACCCTCTTGTTGCTAGCTCCAGAAAGGATAGGAGTTACAGGCACAGTCCTATCCCATTCGGACAGCAGCATGTAGTAGTGGCAGGAGCCCAAGTGAGACTCAGTGTTTCACACTACGGATACTGGTGCTACCTATCATCTCATCAAGGAAAAAGCAGAAGTCTGTTAGCTCCTCTAGACTTCCCCCCACTGCAGTGCATCCATGAGTAATTGCAATGCTGGTCTAAGAATTCATTCAATGTTAAATAAGAAACATCTATTTTGCTATACACTATATTTCCTCTACAGAATTTTCTAGGCATAAGAAGCCTTAAAGAGTAACTACTGTATGGTATAGATATATTCTAAACATTATGACAAAGAGTGTAAAAGATTTTTTTAAATGCTTTTAAATATAATTAAATTACAATAATGATAATCACATGGAAAACTGTACCCTTGACAGTCTGACAATGCAGGGACACAGGAAATATTTTCCACCAGCAGAACACATGGCAAAGCTAAGCCTACTTCATGTTGCCAAGAGGTTAGTTCCATAGGGGAATATAAAATGTGTTTTAACAGCTGAAAATTTCATTAAAAGTCAAATTTACCTGACATATTTGGAATTCTCTGGGACACTGATGACTGCAGCAAAGGAAAGATCCTTTCCGTATCTCAATATAATTACTGGTAAGAAATCCAACACAGGGAAGAATCACCAAAATATTAGGCTCTAGTGCTTCCTTTGGCCACCTTCAGGTAGCACTCCACCCAACAAGATTCTGCACCTTGCCCTTTATACTTCCTAAGTACTGGATAAAGACTCTAGTTTGAATTGCATTCAGAGCCAAACAAATATTACTGCGTCTAGCTCTAAGATGCCTAAAAGAGATCTGAACCTGGAATTAAAGTAACCTTTGTTCATCATTTTTCATATTTCTGCAACAGTCCAAAAGTTAGGGACAATCCAGATGYAAAGCTTTGTCTCAGTGCCACTCCAAAAATATATGCATTAATGTAAAAGTTTTCATATTTGTTATAGCTTATAATGATATGTACTAATTGTGGTCACCTTCCTGTGTAAAGGGTTACCTTGAATTTTTGCCAGATTCCCTAGACAGGACAGCAAAACATTTGGCATGACCATAACTGGTATCCTGAGGAAATAAACCATTAGCTAGATATCTAGGGTAGTCCTAACAGCTGAAGTTTTCCTTCAATGCAGTCCTAGAGCCAAGTGTGTCAGCCCATACATATGAGAAGACCACAGCCTAACAAAGACAGTTGTAAAGTGAACAGGAGTTTACCACAGCAAACACATTCCTTATGGAATAGCAAGCAAAAAGGGATTAAAGGCAAATGTAGCTGTAAAGAACAGTATTTTCTAAACCACAAAAATGTCCAAGAATTAGCAGTATGTTAATTTGCAACACAGGAAGAAAGAGCAAACTGGCATTTCTGGGGTCAATTTCACATGGCCAAGAGGCACCAAAATGAATTCAATAGCACTGAATCCCTGACAACAGTAAAAAGCATAATCCCTTCCTTCCTGCAGGACTGAAACAATTACAAGGAATCAAAACTCTTACATTGAGGTGCCACCCATGAGCATAAATCAATACCTATAATAACCCTGCCTATTGCCTCAGGGATTTCTCATTTCCAGTCACGCTACATTTTCAGTCAGGATGATGCACTAATATAATTCTGAATCCTCTTGGTCATCTGATTTCTGGAGCCCTCAGCACTCTCTCACTGCATTCCTCATGCCCATGTGATGTCCAGACTGCTGAAAATTCCCACTAGTTGGTAACTGTATCCAGGCAAAAGACACCATTTACACACTGGTCAAAAGAGAGGGATCATTTTGGAGTTACCGTTTCCCTCAGGAATCCAGCATCATTTGTTCTGGAGAAATGACAGATATTCAAGCACAAGAGGGTTAGCTGAATATTAAAACAGGATCTGGAAGGTGACAAAACACCTCACCTTCCTTATTAGAAACCTTAATGAATGAAAAGGTAAAGCAATGACAACTCATCTACCATTAGCCCAGACTCTGAAAATGATCTTGGGGAGATATTTCTGTTGATGGTCTGATCTTCCAGGCTATATTCATGGGAACTGTGCCTCTGTATCCTATCTAAATGAACCGAGATGCAGGATCATAACATCAAATGGTTCAGATTCAGAGAAGACATACAATGATCTAGCACACAACTCCCATCATTGCTGCTGGGAAACATATATCTAATTCCTTGAAAACGTTCTGCTGCTAAGAGTCACGGGGCTCTTCATTACTTATTGCCAGTCTCAAAATAGATTAGATGAGCTTCTATCTCACAAAAGATTTTTTCATTATTCAAAATTTACATGAGAACAATACATGAACTGGAAAGAAATTCCTAAGAAAACATTACGAAGACGACTCTACCACGGAAACTACTGGATTCAAAAGACTTTTTATTGTAGTTTTGGACTTAAGGATGCCATGAGTATTACTGACACTGCAACATCTTGCAAAGCCAGATAGTGTTCGAATAGCCTTTAACAAGTAGATATGGCAAGTGCTCCCTGTTTCTGATCCAGCTATCTTGCTGCCATCTTCTGAAGTCTCCTAAAGGACAGATCTATAAGAGAAAGAGGCAAGGAAGCAGAACTAGATCCTTTTAAATTACAGGATTGCAAAAATGCTATAGGATATTGACACATGCAGCACAAAAAAAAATGAAAAAAAACTGTCTTGTCATGAGGAAATTCTGATTGGCATTAGCACTACAACAAGATGTAATATGCAGGAAGACCCTGCAGAGTGTGCACTGGCACTAAAGCCACTAGCAGGTCAGCAGTTGAATTCTGTAAATAATCTGTTTAAAATAAATAAATAAAATTAATACTCTCATCCCTCTTGCACCTGTGGAAATTGCTGAAAACAATGGATCAATTTTGACACAGCTGAGCTTAAAATCTATTCTAATTATTATCTAGATGCAGGCGACAATGATGGAAAAGATGGCAGTAACAGCCAGATCTCCTATAGCAAAATTCAGAGCTAGACCACTTACACTAATGAAGAATCTAGACCAGAAAGTCTGGATAACTTAGATTCATCAGACTGCTCCACATTAGACACTGGAATTTGAAATGATTCAGTGAGAGTCTCCGCAGGGACCCAGAGGTAAATATAGAATAATCACAATGCCTTTCTGTGGAGTCCCTTCCACTATACGCTGGCTTAGCTGAAGAATTTAATTTTGAATAGAACAAAATAAAACTGTACCAAGGTTTGGAAAAGGCTGAAAGGTCTATGTTGCCTTTTTACCCTTTGTAGCTTATCTAATGACACCTCCGGTCTAAGATCACCTTTCCTTGCTCAATAATCTTTAGACTTTCATTTGGCCTGAAGTTAGATTGACAACTGCTTTGATAAATTGAGTGAAAGACACTATACTTTCACCGTAACATCTTCAGGTGCTGAAATACTGAAGTGTTTTAAAGCTAACTACAGCTGTGCTACTCAAGGAATCAATACCAATATTCCTATAGCTCTTAACATCAGTGAATCACAGTCCATGCTCCTATACATACCAAAGCAAGCATACACTAGAGTCATTTTCCTACCTTCACCTATTGTGGTCAGTATTCTGCAAAAAAAAGAGCTGCAAGCTATGGTAAAATCAAGTTTCTACCCTCTTCTATACTACATCTGATATTCTTACCATATAGACTTGAGGGGGAAAAAAAAAAAAAAACTTAAACATTTGTAAGAAAACAAACAAACAAAAAAAAGTATGAGACTTAACCAACAATCATCCCCAACTGTTTTTGTGCTTATCTGTGAATGGGACTGATCAAAATCAGTGTGAGAACTAAAAAAATCACCAGGCTGGACAACTGCATTTTGAGGTATGCGCAGTTTCATAAAGTGGAAGTCTCTTTCACGGATGCTTACATGGAAATTCAGACAACAGAGAGACAATCAAAAAGTTCATAATYTCCCGAGAAATTTACCTTTTGTAGAAGGCTTTACCCTAACCCCATCACATCTTTGCTCTGATCATCAACTATACCGGCACCTTGCAACCATCTGCACGATCTCTCTCACAGGCTCTCATATCAGGCAATACTTGGAATGCCTCCATTCATCCAAATTTTAAAAACTGGTAATGGAAGCAAATCAGTATTAGCCCACTGACTGGAAAGAAATCACGCAGACTCACAGCAATTGAAGATCTATCCTTTGGTGTCTACAGGAATTCTTCCTGTCTTTCTCTAACAAAATGAAGGGTCAAAGCAAAACCCTGGCAGCCCACTGAAAGYTTTGAAGAGACAGTATGGTTTCAGTTAAGAGATGATGGAAAAATGAGAACCCTAGGGATCTTTCGGGAACATTAAACTTTATTAATCAGGAATGTATTAGCCACATACTAACATTCCCAAACAGTATTTTTAAAGGATGTTGAATCAGAGAAATGCAAGGGAACAACAGAGCTTATCTAACCCAGTCTTCTGCCTTATGGCAAGTTCTAGCACACCACAGAGACCATTTTCTAACCTGTTCTTTAAAAAAAAGAAGTCTCCCTTGATGACGACTCCACAGTATCGGCACACTGTGTGTCCCAGCAGTTTACTACCTGTACAGTTAGGACACGTTCCTTAATATGTAACTTGAGTAATTTTTGCCACTCATTGAACTGATTTCTTTAGGTCCTTCTCCCAGTGGATGCAAAGAACAATTAATCACTGTGCTCTTGATTATAACTTTTCACTCAGTAGAATACTTTGTCATACTCTCCTCAACACACACAACAAAAGCAACATTTTCAGAAGCACATAATGCCATGTAGAGCTCCTAAGTATCCTCATGCCCCTGGGCCACATAGCAATCAACTAGTTTCTGCTTTCTCAACAATTTTAACACTGGGATTATGACTGCCTTCACAAACATCTATGACCTCTCCACATTTCCACTGGGGTTCCACAGGTAGAAATCAGGGCAGAATTTATCCCCATGAGTTTCCGAATTAATGCCTTGCTATAGGAGGGAGAAAAGGCAAAATTAATTCTCTCTGTTACTGCTAACACAATTCCTCAATGACAGTTTGCTCCAGGACACTGATCTTCAATCAAAGGAAGCATACTTCCAAACAGTCTCGTTTCATATTCGTATATGCTTTCTCCAGCAGAGCTTCTATACATTAGTACTTCTGCATCAAAAAARGGGCTTATCAAGCTATGGACTGTTTATATTTAGTCAGAAGAATTGATACTGATAATTTGCGGGGCTAAACAAAGCACAACTTAGACATGAAATTCTAGTTAAAACAGCAAGTTACCGGAAGGATGGGCAGATCCCATATCCACCGGGAACCATGAGGATTCCGGCACTGTAAAAGATGTAGTACGGTGGCTTGTTTCTTGCTTCAAAATTCTTCCTTCATTTAAAAGCAGTACTGTGATGGAAGAAGCCCTTCTTAGCCCTGACATCCTGACGCTACACATGCCTCTTGCACTCTGGGATGCCCGCTTACCATGTCACTTTGGCTTGGGTTCTGCCTGTTCCTTTCCTTATGCCTGCAAGCTCAATTGAACTTATGAAAATTCAAACTGTCTTCTGTCTGTTTCATACATCATCAGCAAATAATCAGTAGACAAAATGAATTTGCTGTCTGTAATTTGGAGGCTACACAAATGTCTTTGCTGTACATTAGAGAAAAAGGGAACAAAGTTTGGTATGCAAGGTTAATTCAGCACAGAGGAAAGTAGCAGAGAAACAGACAGAGAGAGAACATGAACAATAAAATACCCAACAGTGGGGAGAGTGACATGAGAAACACTTCTGTAAATTAGAGTTGGCCTTGATACCTTTGAGTGATGGAATTAAACAAAGGCACAAGTGAGTTTTGAAAGATCACCCCCATGAGTGGCTGTATCTCCATCCTTTGTGTTTTGTCTACACAATATACTTATTAATAACAACAATAGTTAGTATTTCTGCTCTAAGAGCTCTGCAAATACAAACTCAATAATGTTCACAGAGCTGTATCAGTATTAACCACATTTTAAAAATGATTTGCTGAACAAGGTGTGGAGAGGTTAAATGACTTGTCCAATGCCACTAAATGAGCCAGCATCCATCAAGATTAGAACACAGGATCTTTTAGTTACTAATCAGATCACAAGGCTACATTTGAGACTGAAACCTTGAAAATTTGTCTTCTTCATAAAAATACTGGTACTTCTTATTGGTCCTAGCCAATGGCACCATAACTAAAAGCATAGGTTTTTGCTTTGAAAGCACATCCTATGTGTCTTTTGTGTAAGTTTTCAGGTTGTTTATTCAAAACTTACTTTTTCCACATCCTTTATACTTTTATTACTGTCTCATTTTAAAATCAAATGGACACCGAATGTGAGTGGAGATAACTACTCATACTAGATTTAATCCTACTTGGAGTTAACTACAAACAGCAAAGCACTTACGCACATGCTTCAGGTATATGACCAGTCCCCTGAACTTCGCTGGAGTCATGTCTATGTAGCACACATACTTTAGTAGGTGGCTAAATTGGGCCAGAGCATCCAGTAGAGAAAGAATCAAGCCCATAGACCTTTCCTTTTAAGACTATACCTGCATTACATTTATGAAGTCCTTTTTTCATGCAACTGCCTGTCGGATGTGTTATCAGTTTACATGACATTAGGAGAAAAACAAAGTCAAGTACATTTTCATTTCTGGTGAAAATCTGGCTCATCTTACATTAATCTGTTGTTTAAGGGACATTCCTACCCCAAAGAAAGGTTTCCAGCCTTCAATTAAAAAACATTAAAAAATAAAAATAAAGAAAAATCCAATTCAAAAAAAAACCCAAAAAACCGCTAGAGCATAGCTCTTCTTCTCTTGTTGTTTTTGTTTTCAATTAATACAGGAAAGCCGTACTTGGAAGCTCACTTCGTTACAGGTCTAAGCATTAGAGGCATACAATTACAATTAACATACATAAGAAACAAAAGGAAATTCTGAAGGCATTTTTTTCCTCCATAGTGAAGTTGTGCCCATTGTTACTGTGCCAAATTACTCGGTATGTAGACACAAGAGGTACAGCAATAATCACTGTTTTATTTTACAGTGTACATGTGCATGCATAAAAGTTCCCCCACCTTGCTCTTCCATATTCCAGAAACAGGCTGTATGCCAAGGCTACAGAATTTGGGAGTAGCTAGGAATTTACATGCAGGATATTTTTGAAAAGACAAATCATACCAGAGACTAAATATTAGATAGGTATTTGGACCTCTACTTTATAGTGCATACTAAGTTACTGAACTGAAAGAACTGGGCTGAACAGAAGTCCCAGCTTGACTTCTGATTTACTCTGCGATCTTGAGCAAGCTGCTCAACATTTCTGCCTCGATTTCCTCAAGACCCTTGGTAAAGAAGATGATAGATTTTTATTTCTACATGAGTTCTATACGTGTATATTTATTGCTCTCATCAAAACCCTACTCTCTCATCTCCTCAACAACTGAAACAAAAAAATATTCCAGCCAGCACCATTCATTAGGTCCATATATTACTACCTGGTATTTTGCCTCACTGCTATCCGTGCAGGACTTAGTGACCATCTGGATCCTAAGGATCCAAAGAACATGCCTTAATTCACTCCTCACTCTGCTGTTGCATTTTGGAAAGAGAATTGCTACTCCTTTCCAACAAAAATTCTCCTGGTTGCTCACAGAAAAATTGCAAGACAACTTTGTAATTCAGTACTCTCAGGTTCAGAATTATTCCTCCATTTCTCCGCTGTAACAGCTCCCTTTAAATTGCTGCCGGAGCCATAAAATCCATGAGCATTTTTAACTTGGGTCACTAGTGTATTCACTACTAGTGTATGCAAGGTTAACCTCTGGTGGCCAGGGAAGCTGCTCACGGTAGGAATTCAGGAATGAGGAGCAGAAGACGTTAAATACAATTCACTAGCCACAGCCTGTCGTTAATGCACAATATTTAAGCAACACAATGACACGGCCCTTGCCAGTAATGTAAAAACCCAGTGGAGTCAAGCCAGAATGGCACAATCTGCCTGCCTGAGTCATGCTTGGCATTCCACGCTGGAAGGGCAGGCAAGAGCTGCCCACAGTGTACTGTACCCTTCGGCCAGTTTAAAACACATCATTAAAATACAATTTTAAAAGTGGGGAGGGAATGAGGAGAAGGAAGGCAGAATATTATCTAATAGTTAAAATATTTTAACACTGAGGTACAAAAAGTATCACTTTAGAAGATTCTGGATTTCATTACAGAGTGTATGTTTTGATCTTAAACGAGAAAACAAGCGGACTTTGCTTTGCAGTATTTCACAGCCTTACACTGCCCAACAAAAATCAATTTTTGCCTACCATCTATAAGCTCCTGGATTTTTATTCATAAGTTATTTGAATAAATTCAGACTACCTTCATCAACTACATTTTCCCATCCTCTTTGCTTGCTTATTGTTCTGCCACATAAGTTCCAAATATTAATTATTTTCCCAAATATATTCAATAAACAGATTTGAAGTAAGAGAAGATCAGACTGATGCACAATCTGACATGCACTCACGAAATAACAATGCTCTTATAAAGAGACTCTTCTCTTGCTAAAAGACGTAAGACATGTTATTTTGACTGTTTTGTTGTCTCACAGGAGAGATGAATTAGATATTTCTGCTGTCATCTATGTTCTAAAGCAGCTGAAGTCTTCTGTGATATCACCAGAAAGTTGTGCTGGTTTTTCTTATATAAAGGACAAAAATTTGTTATGAGATCACAAAAGAGAAGAAACCGTCTTTTATACTACAAGGAATCTTCTGCTACTTTCTATTACTTCTACACCGAAGTGCACAAATCCTCGCTGACAAAGCAACAGGAACTGTATGTCAACATAGTCACGGACACGCACTATTCCTAATGATATTCAGAACAAAGCAGAAAAGGGTGATGTATTTGGGAGGCTGAAATTAAAGATCTGCAAGATTTAAGTTTTAATTTTTAAGTAAAACATCCTTTGAACTTCTAAAGCCCATTCAAGGAGACTCTGACCTTTATCCAAGACAAGTTACTGTGCTAACACTTTGGATGCATATTGAAGAAAAATACTGACAAAAGGTACCAGAAAAGCTTTTACTTACAGGAATGCAGTGCAGCTTAATCTTTTTGTTTTTAAGGTGCAGTGATTTCAGCATCTACAATGTAACTTCAGGCAGTCTGAAAAGAAACAGGTTAAAATCTCTTTCAGTTATAATTGGTATTTCAGATTTAATTAAAAATTAAACTTTCATAATGTTTCACCATCCAAAGCAATGCATTATCAGTCAAGCGTAGCTTTTTTTTTTTCTTTCTTTTTTTTTTTTTTTTTTTTTAAAAAAGCTCTTCCCAGAGTAGTTTGCAATGAAAAAAAGAAGGGGAAAAGGCAATTTAGAATAGCAAAATATATTTCTAGAGCAAAAGATCTCTGAATAACTTGGAAAGAAGCCTTCTGCCACTTAATTTTAACAATCAACCTTACACTAATTAAAAAAAAAAAAAGGAATCACAATTAAAGAAGACAGAAAAACATCATCACATACCAATGACTGTGGGGGGGAAAATGTTAATTTCAGCAAAACAAGGACATTGCTAGGACCAGAATGTACGAAACAAAAGGGAAAATATGGTTTTAAATAATGCCAGCCAACATTTTTTTAAAATCACTTCTACAGCATGTAGCACTTTCAGACTGTTGCACGGAGGAGCAGAGAAAGACAGACAAATCTGTTTTGAAAGGTATACAGGGCAAAAGGCTCCTTGTATCCTTTAAGGGTGAAATAGCTACTCTATTAAACTATAACATTTCTTATCATGTAAAATAAATGCTGTTTTACTGTGCAAAATAGATGATTTAGTAATAGTGGTAACTGTAGACATAGCATTTGAACAGATGCAAAAAAAATATTTTTCAAAGTACAGTTGGAATGACAATAAAACTCCAGGAGGTTGCACCATAAACATGAGTTTAAATGTTAGACTGGAGTTTAAAACCTATGGCTTTAATTATATCTAATTATAAAGGCTCCAAAACCAGGAGGAATGAGAAAAACAAAAATATTAATAATAAATTAAAACAGTTTTGCAATAAGTTGTCAAGATACGGCCTCGTAATAACAAACCATACAGATACATACACTGACACATACCATGTAGCAATGATTCAATAAAGAAAGAAATCACAACTTGATTAAATTCTATTTTAAAAATATGACGGCAGAACTTTCCTATCTACCCCATTCATAGTCAAAGCTATCTTCTTCACTAGCAGCATACAGACAGAGACTTGCAAATAAATTTTGGATCCAAATCCAATCCTGATTTTGAATCACCCACAGTCTGAGGACAATCCATAACTAGAATTTTATCTTTTTTTCTCCTGTGAATAAAAAATATATTTCTCCACACTTCAGTGTTATATAATCATTCCCAATCCTTCCCTACAGATATTTAAAAAGAAATGCATTCTATCATATCATATACGCTGCCATACATACATAGTCACACGCACACACATACTACAAACATGAATGAGCTTAAGAATTTATTTCAGGGTTTAAATTTTTAAATCCATGAAGATCAGAGGTACTAAAAAGCAGGAGGCAAAACAGCGCAGAAGTGGACAGCAAAGGAACAATTATCAAAATTCAAGCAAGACCATTCAAACAAGAAGAATGAGAATCCACTCACTGAGGTACTACAGCAGTACTTTCACAGGATAACCTTTATAGACCTGGGCTACGTTTTTCTACAAAAAATTGAGATATTAGAAATCTAAGTAGCTTGGCAAAAAAGAATCATTTGTGAAACAGGTTCCTCATTCTTTGTCCAGWCTTTTGATCAAGTAACTATCCTTCATTCTCCTGATTGGCATCTTAGTAAGATACAGAGAGGAATAGTGGAGAAATTTGGGGAGGGGGGATGAGATGGAGCTCATAAGTCTACCAGAAACAGGCAACAGCACAACTATCAGATGAGTAAAACTACAGTTTCAGTCTCTGAACTTCCATTTTGTTCTTTTCCTTCCCCTTCTGAATTTACTCCTTTTCTAATATCTTGAAGACTGTAACGCTGGCTTTCTGGCAGGGAAGGAGAGGGGCAGTGGTATTTGCAATCCAAAGCTATTTCTTTTAATGAATGCAATGAAAAACTGACCTCAACTGAGAAAACAAAGAGCATTCACTGAGGGTGAAATGTATCCCTGTATAGAGAGCCAGCATACAGACAGCACCACTGAAGCCCTATTCTGATGACCTAAATAGGAATAAATTGGTGCATGGACTTCATCACAGAGAATTTTGTCCAAAAAATCATTTTCTTGTAGAGAAGGAAGAAGTGTTTTGCCCTCTCCTATCGAAATACAAAGATGCACCACCCCCTTCCCAGGCTCCATACCATCCTGTTAACTGCCCTTTGATTTGGAGAGTATTTTTTTCTAGCTGTTCTAACCTAAAGTCTTTCCTGCTCTGTGCTCATTCTTCTCACTGGAAAGAAAAACAAGGAAATGCAAGCGCTAGCATTACTCTGCAAGTTAAGCAGCAGGCCCTAGTGATGTCCGTGAAGCGAACTCCCTCTCCGCAAGGCAGGGGAACTGGCTCAGTGTTTCTCAGATGACTCTTTTTTGCCACTTAGTGCTGGGTGGCAAGAATGCTGTCTTAAAGGAGCAGTGTCCCACTGCCCTTGGGAAAAGCAAGGAAGGTAGCCCCAGAACAGCTCCTGAACTTCAGCTCGAGGGAAGCCCAAGAGCAGGAATTGCAAGCACGCCGAGCATGGCAGGTCAGGAATGAGGTACATGAGTAGGGCACAACAGGAGAGCAAGTATTAGCTCTCAGTAAAGGCTTTAAAAACAAATCTCAAAAGGTAAACATATTTCACTTTTCTTTTTCATGATTCTTCCTTGCCATAAAATTTAGGCAGAGCCTGAAAATAGAGCAAAGTTACTGACCAACAACTAAAGGTCATTTAGCAATAGCCTATGATCTATATGACACCTGACTCTACTGTGCCTGACTCGCATTCACACTCTAGTCTCCCATTTCCATGAGAATCATATTCATTCCATCTAAAAATTAAATAGAAGGGGAAAAAAGCATTCGGTATCAGAAAACATTTCAGCAATAAGACCGTCTCTTAGCAAGACGAAAGGTCCCTATCTGAAAGGGTTTGATTTTCCTTGAATACCTGAAGCCTGCTGTAGTAGTTTAATGAGAATCATATCCAGCTATGGRGGGGGGGGGGGGTGTTGGAGTGAATATAGCACAACACTTACTGATAGCTTTTGAATTTTCTGCAAAGAATTTACAACGTCAGTCAATTGAACATTTCCAAAGTACTTGCTTCTATCATTGCTCTCACTTCTTGAACTGCAAATCAATGATGAAGCAACAGCCACAAATAACTTTTCACAAAAAGCAACATACTAACGTCCTAACTCAGGCAAAACCTCACTGATTATATAAAGAAAGCCTTCCTGAAAAGGGGGCAGGAGGAGGGAAGAGATCAAGCCCATTAATTTCGAGAGAATTTGCAAACAGGCAGAGGARCCAGCCAAGAGACCTCACTCCAACTTTAGAACCCAAATTAGGTTTAGAATTTAGGATATGGCATGCCATATACTTTCTAGTATTTTTGGTTTGGAAACATAAGCAGGGCTATAGACTGGCTGTGTTACATAAATCTGAGAGGCAAGTCTGTACTGTACAGATTTCCTCAGCTGACAACAAACAAGCAAACTTTGAAATCGAACCCGTACTGGCACGTCAGCACAATGCTCTGTCTAGGCTCATTAGTAATGCAAAAGAACAAATCTTATTAACATAGATATAGCATTACACTAACACAGCTAGCCTGCTTCTGCTTTTCAAGGTGAACATACTTCAGCTGATATTAGTGCAAGGGCCTCTGCTCTGCAGGCATGTTTACTTTGTGTCGCCATCCATTTATCTTGAGGAGATAGAATAATAATAATAATAATAAAGCAATGCATGTGCTTAAGAACTCTSCTGAACAGCAGTGTCTTCCTGAATCAGAGCCTTCAGTGTGCTTTAGAAAGCATACAGGAGTTTCTCTCACTTTCAGCTGTCTTTCAAATCATGACCGTTCATACGGTACAGCAGCAGGGCCAGATGCAGCCCTGCCATCAGCATGGGAGCTGAGCTGAGCTGAGCTTCTTCCTAACCCAGGACTGTGGCCAATCCTGGGTTGCAGGACTAGAGATGGGAGAAGCCTGTATTTTGTGGTTCAGTAGAATGGGAACAGAGGAGAACCTATGTGCTGTGCTAAGACAAGAGTGTTCCCATCACTGCAGTTTGCAGGGGGAACCAATGGGCAATGGGAGGTTGAAGGYGCCTTTGTCAAAATGGTGAATCTTCATCCGTTACCAGTTCATYGCAAAGCTAGGTGCCTACAGAGATTGCACCTTGCTTATGGCATTCACCTTTTGAAGTTTCTCAGTAAGGACTGTCTTCATTATAAATTTTAACTTCCAAGCCATGGCTGTTTCAGGTAGAAAAGTATTTTAATCAGGAAAAAGGTATATTTCTGCCTACCTCTCACCAAGAAAAAGTGATTGGGCTATTTTCATTCAAGYATAGAAAATACTGCCTTTGGGCACAGACTAACAGAGGAACTCCTTGAAGTTCAGGTTTCAGAAAGTTATGAAACACTCAAATGAATAAAAGCCATAACGCATTAAAAAACYCTATTGGTCACTAACAGGCACTGTGTGCAGTTTTACCCCAAGGGACCCACACCTGTTCAACATGTTGTATCCCTTACAGTGCAGTCTATCCCTCCCATTTACTCCTCCTGATGACGAAGTAACCAAGAAGCACTTGAGAAGCCCAGCTGTGAAAGCACATTAGTAGCTGAACTTCTCAACCCACTGAAGAGTTGCTCTCTTTACAACTGCACTTAAGGCCTGACCTGGAATCCTGCAGTGCAGTTTAACGGGTAGCTGTGCTATAGCCAGGTGGGGCTGCATTCTTCTAAATACCTCTTGAAGCTTCCCTCCTACGCGGGGGTGATGATGGTAATCAAGTTGGCTGCTGAAAACCATGATATTCCCTATTCCAACTGTTTTCTTGCACAAGCTGTCCCTAGATCCTGTTTATGTTCCCAAGGAACAGGAACAGTGACAGCATGCAGCTTTCATGAGGCCTTGCCCAAACAATTCTTTCTCTAAAGATACTTTTTTTTTCCTTTTTTTTTCTTTTTCTTTTCTTTCTTTCTTTCTTTTTTTTTCTTTTTTTTTTTTTTTTTTTTTTTTTTTTTTTTTTTTTTTGTGAAACAGCTCTGATGCCGATATTCTCTGAACATCTCTTGGAACACAGCTCGAGGACTTTGCTTATACCCTTTACAAGTCACTGTAGCATATAAGCTTCTCCCAGCTCTTTTCAAGGTTCATAATGCTTTGATCTTCCCAGCCTCACTGCTCCTGTTGAATGGTATCATCTCCCATGGCTCAAATTATCTTTASTGCATAAAATGATAATACCTGTTAAGAAGCAGGCTCTATCATATAATCACAGCAGAACCTTCACATTTGTTCTGGTTTAACACAAAAACTTACATCAATAAATGTTTCATTGTGATAGGTGTTTCAGTGCAGTGACAAACTGGGCGGATAAAGGAAATGTGGCGGATATAATTTGTTTGGATTTTAGCAAGGCCTTTGACACAGTACCACACAGGAAGCTCTTAGAGAGACTAGAGAATTATGGTCTGGATAATAATACAATAAGGTGGATAAAAACTGTCTGACAGATAGGAAGCAATGAGTTATTAATCAATAGTATTAGATAAGAAYAGAAAGAGGAATCTACTCAGATGCTTAGCAATAGGTGCTAGGATTATCATCATTAAATAGATTCATTAAAAATCAGAAAAAGAATGTAAATGTTGACAGCATCTTAAATTGATGATTCAGAAATAAGAAATATATCAAACGTGAAAGGGTATTAAGGATCAAAATTGTATGATCCAAACAACAGAGATGTGCATAAGCAGAACAATGAGGTATTTAATATATATTAAAATGCACAAGTGTTATTAAATACTGATATGGAACTTGATTTTGAACTCTGAAATACAAAGTTTTCACTATGTGAATATAAGACTATGCTATATTACTTTGTACTAATATAGTCTAGTTATAAAATTTGCTTCCTTTCAAAGCAAACCAAAACCAAGATCTCAACCACTGTGGTCAGGCAAGAGCTTCTAGGTTCTTTTCTTAGAGTAAGAATATTAGTTCTAATGTCATAGCCAAGTTTAAAGTAGTTACATATGACCTCCTTAAACTGTTCTTTGGAAACAGGGTCCTTTCTGAGTTCCTGTACTAAATTCCCCCTTGCATGGTTAAAGCCTTTTCATTGCTGTTTTGGGGTATAGGAGACAACATTGAGTTGTCTCCACAGAGACACTGTGTACATACAGTAACTTGCTGTTTAATAGGTATTTCCTCTCTCCCTTCTCCGCCTCCATAGATCTGCCCTGAAAAGGTTCAGTCTGACTCTTATCTATGAAAGAATAAGAATAAGATCCTGGATGAAAAGCAATTTACTGCGGTGAAATGAAAGACCACATGGCATTGCACATACATTTCATAGGACATATGGCAGACAAGATCAAAGTGATAAATCTTTATTCTGAATTCCAAATGTCCTTAGTGTTGTACAATTAAATGTGACAGTTGAATATTTTCAGGATAAACTCAGCAATATCAGCAGGGCATGAAATTCATTACGCCCTATCACTTTCTCCCTTACTAATGCAGGAATGTTCCTTTCCTTGTACAGAGAACAAGCCCTCAGGCACCACAGTTYGAACTTACTTGGGCTACTCCAAGARTAAGGACAAACTAACCAACTTTCACTGTCATCATCCTTGGGGCAGCAAAAGTGAACTGATCCAACTGGAAAGTTGTGATAGCTGTCAATGACTGYTCAGTAATGCCATTTGACATCAGGAGACTGTACCCTGCAACTTGGGCCCTTTTGGACACCTCATCACCTACATTTTGGGGGCCTTTGTTTTTCTCCCAGGATTTACAGTACCCCTTCCTTCCTCATACAACAGCCAGACTGCATGCCCTTAACAAGCACCTCCTTTCCTTCCCCTGGCTTGCGCAGCAGGAATCTGCCTTCTCTTGTTCACCCACAGATCTTCCATTCCTCTTCCTGTGCTGTCCAGAGAGAAAGAACTAGGATAAAGGTATGACACTATCATAGGGGGGAAAAAAAAGTCAAGAAGGGAAGTGTTATCAACACAAAGAGCTGATTTATGGGTCTTGCTGATGCAGAAGTCAAAAGAATGAGGGGCGACAATACACCCTGCAGCTCTCCAGACCAGCAACAGCCTGTATCCTCCTAGGGCTCTGCAAGACATAGAATGGACAGGAAGTCCCTTTCATTTTGCTACCCTAGACAACTGCCTACTTTACCCACACATAAAGTGAGCATTTGGTCTCCCACCCATAGCAGCTTTTTAAAATGGCCTTCTACTCACTTCTTTTGGAACTTATCTCTAAAGACCTGGCAAGGGCATTGGGAGGAACTCGGGATTTTGGTGTGCAAGAAGGTATGTGCAACCTTTCAATAGAAGTGTTTTCTAAGTCAGGATGATAGGCTGAGTTTGGACTTCATTGAAGCAGGTGCACCTCAAGCAGTATCAGTAGGACTCTCTCAGATAATGCATGAACTGAGTTTATTCTATAATGTGCAGAAGTGCAAATCAGATGCATGCTTTTACTTAAGCACATTATGGATCCCGTTGTCAGTAGGCCATTAACCTGAAGTACAAAACAAGCTTCATCTTGCACAACGTCATGCATAAAACAACACCCAGAAGTTTCACATTATTTCAGTTTATGTAACTGCTGTCTTAAGCTCAAGACTCAAGGAGGAAAATGAACAACATCTTATTGTATGGACTACTGAGATTCAATATTACAGGGACAATACTACCAAAATCCCCCAATTTCATTCATCTCAGAAAACTTTGGAAATTTAATACCAAAGGACTTAGAGACCTTAGGACTGTATCGTAAATCTGTTGCTTCAGCTTCAACACAGCACCAATATGAGCTCTCAAACATTTTGCAGTAAAGTCCAAAGACATAATTCTTGTTAAATTAGACATTGTCCTACAAGAAGTAAAAATTTAAGACCAAGCTGGAACTATACAAAGGAAGGGAAGTTCAGCTCCTGCACTATGATTTTGGCAAAGCTCTATTGTAATTCTTTTCCCGGAAACAATACAGAAGAAAACATATCAGCAATGAGTCAAACCAATCACTGTGTCAGAACAGGAAATAATATTTGAAGAAAGGGAAAAGGAAAAAAAAACCACTTCCATTTATTTTCAATACTGGTAAAAACAAAAGTTTTATATTGCCAACCACATCCTACAAAATTTAGCTAGTAAAGCAACAGCATCACTAGTAGGTATACTTAAAATGGATTTGTGAAAAGGATGGCTATTTTTGTTGGAGGCCAAGAAGTAGAGATATTTAAATATATTGCAGAACTGGATTCAGAGAGCTCAACATTCTACAGGGCTGGTCCAGTACAAATTATGTTTGTAGTTATTCCACAGACCTTGAGCCTGGCTCTCTACTATGTTCTATATTCACAATATTTATTGTGAATTTTATTATTATTATTACCATTCACAATATTTATCTTCAAATAGGTATGATAAAAAATACATGCCATATATGAGTTCAAGCAAGTGGGGCTTCTGCAATGGGTGAGTTGTTCAAAGTGTCAAGACTGAAATTCACTTTGGCTCTACTTGCACTACAAAATCCAAAATACACTTAACAGATATTAAAAGATTATTATTAGAAAATTAAGGTCTTGTATGTATGCTTAAACAAAACACTTGGGATCAAAATGTACCCTCCCGTGGTCAACCAAACTACAGAACCGAATTGTTGGAAAAAAAAWTTTTTTAATTTTCAGAATTGTTTCAGGTAGGGAAAAAGAAATGTTCAGATACACAATTAGTGACTAGTTTTCCAGTAAAATAATAATTCAATAATTTTCAAGCCTTTTCCAAAATACCAGAAGTGATTAGAACACATTATGGACCAGTCACTTGCCAAGTTTCATGTTTGAAATCAAAGCTGTTTTTAAATTTCTTGAACAAYAAAAAAGCATTTTAAAACTGGTAACATTCAGTCATGGTGATATAAGCGAATACCAGCCAATCTGAATCTTGGAACATTCTTGATCTAAAGCCTTTGTGTTGCCACTAAGCCCAGAAAAATATTTCAAGCCCAATTGCTAAGACCGTGAAAATAATAGTCACAAATAAAAAAGGATCATTTACATATTATATAACAGAACTCTTTAATTCCATCAAGGTTCACTTAAGAATTAAAACCAACAAACATCCTTCAGGGCTTTTTGTCATCACAGCTCCAAGATGCAACTTTACTTTTGCTACACATTTCAGCATGCTCCTCTTAAGATACACACAGTTACCAGAGACTGCATGCAGTTTGCATGGAAGGTCAAATAGGCTTCCAACCTCTGCACCTCCTCCTCRAAGAGCTGAGCACTCTTAAAGTACATTCTCTACAAATAATATACCAACGAAGTGGGTTTAACATGGAGGAGCTCTTTAGTTTCTTTTCATCTTTCTGAAATGATGCAGTTCAGCACTATCTTGATATTTGTCCCCATCAATATTGGGTAATGCATAAAACCCAAAATTTTGACCTGTATCTTCCATACTGAATGCACCTCCAAAATATATTATGCCTAATAGAAAACAAACCACCCACTGCTCTTCCACTCTGTGACTATCCCTTTAAAGACTGTTGCATGATTACTCTAACATACGCAAGAAAAAAAAAGAAATAAGATAAGAAGCCAATATTTTGAGCAATAGTTTACAAGAAAAAGTACAAGAGTCCAAGAGTTATATACACCTATAAAGTCTCACCATGCATCTGTGTTTACTAATAGACAACCAGATAGAATACTGTATTACCTAATGTTAATTGAATGAAGCTTTGCGTGTAGTCAAAAATGTGTAGTCAGATCTCCCTAAAATTAATTAGTAAAAAAAAAAAAAAAAAAAAAAAAAAACAGGGTAGAAATCCCCAAATATATTCAGCTTTTCCTCCTCGAGTATGAAAATGATTTAGCAACGCCTCTCGTTTTCCATAAATGGGCACAACAACGCAGCCAACATTATTCCCCCGCACATCCACGAGAGATGCTGGAGCAGAACTCAGAAGTCCAGCTGCCAGGCCCTCTGCTCTAACCATGTCACACGACACTCTCCCTCGTGCACTTTTTTCTTCTAATCCAAGCTTTTATTCTTTAACAATGGCTACAACAGTARTAGCTTTATATTTCTTAGCTGTGCCTGAAACTCATGCTTGGGCAAAAGAGGAACTTTCCGTCTCCTGAGCCGTAACTTGAGCCAGSGCCGAGCAGGGGTTGGCTAAGTCTCCTCGTTGTGTGGAAGCCTGTCCAGGGCCCAGTACAGTAGAGCCCTGGCTTTCACATAGACAAATAAAGCTCTCTCTAAATATTGTAATTAGAAAATGTTTCTTTCACTGGTGAATTACAGGAGTAGAGTTGTTTTCCTTTGTTGTAAGCCACATAAAGCCCAAAAGGAGGAAGTCCTACACAGTAAATGTGTACAGAACTATTTCCTACCTCTGCATGCTGCAGAAAATCCCACTGTGTTAAGTAAGATTCTACCAAGGCCCCCTAGATGCCTTACCCTATTAAATTGTGTATTTCCTTATTGTTCTTAAAATGCTAATGAAATGTTTCAGGTGAGTGTTTATTTGTAGTACTTTTGGAGAGTAGTGCACTAAAACCATTTTCCTTAATGCAGCAAACCTAAATGATGGTCCAGGTACTGCTGGTGAGACTCTTGCTGATGGCCTGCAGAGAACACTGCTTTGGCTCACCTTATTCCCAGTTGCTGAACTGCATTAAGAAAAGCAGCTAAAAATACATGCAACACTTAACTTTGCACTGGGAGCAACTGCTGTTAGTTCTCAAACAGAGCAGTATGAAGTTCCAGCCTGGAGGGGAGGAAAGTCTCACAGTTATGAATAAGAGGAGGTCTGTCTCCAGTTTCCTAAGATGCCTCCCACATTAAGGCATGGTCCGTATCAGGAAAAAAATTAAGAATTCTATCTGCAAGTTCCCACAAATACAGTTCCCATTAGGAGGGGTTCTTAGCTTTGAGCTATCACTGTGCTAAAAATAGAGATGTTCAGGAAACACATTACCCTCAAAAGTGATTTCACATACAGTCTGTAAACATGTTGCCCTTTTAGGTAAAATTGCAATAGTTTGAAAGCTGGTAGCCAGAAATATTAGAGTGAGAGAGATCTATAAAGATATTTTGCAGTGCAAAAATTGAGATTTGTGCCTTTTTTTTCCCTACAATATACAGTAAAAAGAGTCTGAAAGAACTAAAGATGGCAGAGATGAGGAGAGAAATGAAAATTCTGCTTTGAAAGGTATTCTTTTTATATAAGAAATCTAGGTGTTATTTTATTTTCAAAACCTCAAATGCATCTCTTAGGGAGATGACTTGTATCAATTTCAAATTTTGAGAGCTTCATGCAAATTTCACATTTTCATATTAGTGGGTATGGCTTACATCATAAAATTAAAAAAAAAACATTTATTTTCTTTTCATTAAAAAGATATTTTATGATCTCTTATTTTTCCACTTCTGTTGCACCTTCCCTTGGCACTTTGAATCGTTATGACACTACTTTCTTGAAAAGTACAGTAGAGAACTTCTGGGCTGGTSGGAGTAGGATACCACTCATCATATTTTATGCTAAAGTTGAAAGTAYGAAGTAGGAAAGTGTTTTATACTCTTTTGAGTGTTGCAAATATTGTTTATTAATTACTTTAATGCAAGTATTTAAGCAATGCTTGGAAAAAATACCTATCTTTCTAAAAGAATCAACACAACTGTTAATATGGAATTGAAACAGCATGGAATCTCATCTAAGATTTTCAAGAACTTTTCTAGGTAAATAAAGAAAAATCAGTTCTGTCATTGTCATTACTTGAAGGAAAGAGAGACAGACAGACAAGCCAGGCTGGATAAGGAGAACTGTGAGGAGAACAACAAGCAGTTCCTTTTTTTTCTGGTCATACTGAATGCTCTCAAAGGAAATTAAAGTGCAAAGATCCAAAACAGAGCTCCTATTTATCCAAGAAGAATTAAAATAGTGCTACTGCCAGTGAAGTTCCTACAGATAACTCTGTTACTATCACTCACCCTAGAATATCAATATCATTAATGGAAGATTAAATACTAAAACAATATACTTCAGGTTTAGAGTCAAGGGTGAAGGAAAGCAATAAAATGACAAAGTGAATTATCATTGCAGATCTCTTCTAGCATCCAAGTAACACAGTTCTTCATAATGCCATGTCATGCCATGCCAACAGGGTCATACACTGAGAACCAAAAGAGCAGTTCTTTCTGCAGGACCTAAACAAAGTGACTACGCAAAGAGATCAGATAGTGCCCAGATCCTTCCCCCACAAACTAAAACTTTCGTAGCTTTTAATGAGCTCTTACAGTTGGCGTGGCATTTCGTATTTAACAAAAGCATCATGCTACACTGACACTGTGCAAGTATTCCCATGGAAACCACATAGTGGTGAACTCATCTGTCGTACTCCCCCTCTCCCCCCTTTCCTAAGGGATGCCCAGAAGTGGCCTTGAGCTTTTACTCCACTGGAGGTAAGAGCTATGCAGCTCAAGACTTCACATCTCATTTGCTTCCATACAGAAACATCCCAGTGTGGTCTTTGTTGCACTCCAGTGCAACATATTTTCTTACCATTTTTTGACAACTAGGACAAGTTGGCCCTCTGTAAATAACTGTTGGTAAAAATAAAGCAAGGTCCTGAGTCAGAAAAACTGGATTAATTTGGCATAGTTAAATGTAACTTCTGACTGATGACTCCAGAGATTTCTTACATTATGCCTGCTGGCTGATACTCTCTGAAGACTCCCCATAGAATAGAAAAAAAGATTCAGAGACAAAAGGGTAGAGAAAACCATATATGGCAGTAGTTACTATGGAAAATTTGGTGGCTTTAGAGACCCCTATAGAGGGGAGCAGTTTCATCTCAACTTTTCATATCACAGAACAAAAGAATCCAACCCCAGATACCCTCTTCCTATACTGAAGTACTATAACAAATTCTGAAAGCACTAATCCTTTCACTACAGAATGAAGAAACAAGAATTTAAGACATATCAAATGGTTGTCTGTAAAAGCAACCAAAGTTCAGAGGGCATGGGGAMAACAAACTCGATTAATCGGAATCCTTACAGATTCTGGGACACTGTACAATGGCCAGCTAAAACCCATCAATGATAAGCCACCTTCCACATAGAACTGTACCTGTTATTCTCAGTAATCTGCCAACCTAAAGGGCATCAGAGAAGATTCCCACCCCACTAGAAATCAAGGAAATAAATTCTGTGAAAGAGCTTGACCCAAGCAGCAAGTTTCTCCTTTTGGAAAAGTAGTGGCATAACCAAAGCAGAGGCTGTTGCACACCTAAAGCAGACGTACAGTAGGCAGGATATAATTAATATTTGTTTGCCTTGAACTGAAACGTAAGTACCCTGAAATTTGTAACTGACAGCAATAGTATTTTGTAACACTGTTATACTAATAGCAYAATCGGCCACAAGGCACAACTATTTCAAAACACAACTGTGTGCAAGTATATAAATAACATGTAACCACCATGGGGATACTTGTGTTATGGTTGCACAAACATGGTGCAGGAAAAGATGTAAGTAGTAGTAAAATCTGCAAGATAAGGATGCAGAACAGGCAGTAAAGACGCCTGGAGGAAACAGAGAAAGTCCTTGTCCTAAAAATAAGACATAAAACATTGCGAGCAGATGAGATTCCTCCCTTTTTTGGAGGGGGGAGGAGGAGACATGAAGCATAAAAACACAAGGTAAAGCAAGGAGAAACAGGGAAGATGACACTTCCCTCGTTAAAGAGCTCTTGAGTCTGATCACCTCAACCTTAGTGACTAAGACTATTGAGGACTGTAGCCTAAATGCACTAACTATATACCATCAGCTCTGCAGTACTGCATACTCACAGCTAATGTAGGATAAGATTGTTAAACCCATTTGAACAAGTAGTGCTAATAACTAATAATAGTTAAGAATTAATCACGGGCTGCATGCCCTCTTAACAAATGTCAGTCTAGTAAAGGTTTGATGCTCAAAACGGCCCTGACTGACCAGTCTTCAAAACACTCCCAACACAGAGACCTCTGATTCCCTAAGACATGCACGTTACTCAGCTGCAACAGTGAGGAGGTAGCGCAGCCACCAGAAGCCCTCCAAAAAATAGCAGCTAGAAAACTGTAAGGCAAGTTGTGTAGTAGATTGATTTTAATCAGTAAATTTACAAGTTACTAAATTCTCTAAACAAGCAATAAACTGAAGACAATAGGCTGGACACTAAAAGGCCAAGGAACATTCAAGTCTTTGGTGGCTGATCCTTATACTCAGGTGTCTCATTGCACTGGCCATGGTGCCTCGCATTATCGAAAAAGCAAACAACTCGAAAAGAGAAAAGAGGAAGAATTTGCTCTAGCATATGTTACAGACAAGAAATGAGAAAGAGGCCTTGATGATTTAAATAGTCATTTATGTGCCAGTGTATAATAAATTAGAAAAAAGGAAAAAGTATCCAAGCAAGTAAATTTACTAAGTCTGTTTCTTGTGCAGCAATTTTCAGTCAACACTGCTCAGCTTCTGGCTTCAAAACACAAAATAACAACAAGGCGTCCATTCAAACAGGACCATCACATGGGAAAGGTTACACAAAAGACCTCAAGATTACATAAGCCATCTGCCGTTGTTAACTGGTTGTTCATTAGTACATCTTTCAATTGCTTGAGGTGGGAGAAAGAACAGTCATAACCTGAGACTGCTAATAAACTGGTTAGCAACATGCTGCACGTGCACAATTGAGTACTTGCATCTGCTCATCAACTTTTTCCAAGGAGAATGGAGTAGAGCACTGCACTCCTCCTGCAACCACCACAGACTGTCACAGAAAGCTAGGCTATGGCTGCGGCAATGAAGAGTTTTCTTCTGCTGAGAAGTGGCGCTGGGATGAAGCAGTCACTGTGAGAGAATGGATAACACAGGGCACGTCCTGGCCTGCAACACAGAGTGTGGGCCCAAGACTGAAGCGCAGCCCTGAAAGTTGCCATGCCGAGATTCCCCAAAGGAGCCCAGAGGGGAACAAAAAGTCTAAAAGAACAGACTGGAAATTAGTCTGCAATGCCTTTTTCACATTTTAAGAGACTTTTGCTTCTTTCTGTTTGGAAAACACACTATGTGAAGTAACTGATTTCTATGTTGTCCCTTTCAGACATCATAAGTCGTATCAGGRTGTTGTCACAGAATACAAGTTGAAAAATATTTTTTTCTTCTTTGACAAATACTGTGATTGCTCTGTTAGCCAATACCATCACTCTTCCAGAAGGTGTAAGTAAAATGACAACTAATACCTACATACGAAATAACTGCAGTATCTCAAGTCACACAGTGTGACAGCAATGCGCAGATGTTGACTACAGTATATACTGAACTTTATTTTTCCACTTGCATCATTTTTACAATCATGTGACTTCAATAAYTTTAGTGAACCTCAACTTGACCCTCATTTATACCTTAAATCAGACCCTACCATGTACCAAACGCTGGACATCTTTAAAAGAGCTGGACAAAAGAAACGAACAGTCTTTTTCAGGGCTTCTACCTTTACCACCTATAGATAGAGTACTGTGCAGACATTCCTTGTGTTTGAAGTACCTGCAGATAGCTTTCCTCCTCCTTTGGCACATAAACATATAGCTCGTGCTTATAACTAATGCCATGGCATGAAGGAACATATTGATGGGCCTCTGTGCATCCTTCAAGTGTGGAAGTGGTACACAGTCTCTACCTACAGTAGGTGCAGAAATAACAATGTATTCCTACTGCATTGAAAGACACACACTGCTCTAGAGAAGACCCTTGACTAGCTGGCTATTTATTCTGCCCCTTCTGAACTAGAACACGACCACATTATTTGCATTAACTCCTGACAATACCTTCCTGCTCTAGGAGGCAGCATTTCCAGAAGTGTCTTGGGCTAAAAATCTCAAGAGGCTTAGCACACAGCTGGTCAAAACACACCTTCTTACTATGATTTTTCTGTTTCCCATAATTACATTCCAGAATAGTAAGTTGGGTTGCACTGGTGAGGAAATGAAAAAAAAATAATACACTGCCYCCAGCACTGGCAGGATAACACAGTCTAAGGCTGAGCACAAATGAAGAAACCCTGCATCTGAGTAACTCCAAACAGTGCAGAAGTTTGGAAAACTATCTCAGTCTGAAGTTGGTGGCCCATGGCCTCCTGTTTTCATTCTCCTGTGTTCCACTTTATATCGCAACCCTGAGCATATTCAGCAGCACACACTAGTGATTTCCAAACCATCAGCTCATATTTAGTCCCTATTTTCTACTGCACACTAGAGACCTGCACCTATTCCACAAATAGAAAGAATCCAAATGCTTTCCCCTAGGCTCCTGCTTAGGATTTCATTATTAATTATATTTGAAGGTTATACAGTTAAAATACTAACTTTTTTATTTGAACATTTATATTAAGCTGCTGAGATTTCTAGCAGCTTAGCAGCATTATTTCTGTGTAAGAGAATAAGCCTCTTAAATTCTGCACGCAGGCCTCTCGTCTAAAATGAAAGATTTCAGAAAAGCACTGAAAGGTAACACTGAGTTAATGATGCTTTTTAAACTGAGACCTCACAGACTGATCATAAAGAACTCTATCAGTTATGCACCCCCTTGACCTCAAGCCCTTTCACATGCTCCGCCAACAGTGCCTGAACAAGAACAAAGTTTAGGAAAAGGTTAGTTCCAGAGGATGCACCTCATACTCATTGCTAGTTACAACTCATTACTTGCAGTTTCTATTTCCATTGTAATAAGACATTTAAATATTTGGTAGCAGAAACCAGAAGACTGTATTTAACTCTTTTTCCAGAGATAATCAAGGTTAGTTATGAGAATCATCCATCAAAGACAGTGGATTGTAAGATAATGAGATTTTTTTGCAGGCAACGATGTTGGCTGACAGACCTGGTGACCTCAGCAAAAGGAGGTCTGTTCCAACCAACTGCTACCTCAGAACACAAAACAAACCTCTCACACTCTAGACTGTTGGCCAAATTTTGATTTTAGATATATGCCAGTGCAAGTCCAGAACACCAGCACCTGTACAAAAAACCCAGTCATTTCTGTTTCACTTGGCCAATTTCATCTTTAATCTACTGATTTAAGCCAAGAATTAGACCCCTGATGGATCAAGTGTTGAAATTAAAAACAAAACAAACAAACAAACAAAAAAACACAGAAAAGAAATTGCAGGGGCTTTTTCTTTTTAATCAAATATGTATTGTGTATTTATTCAAGCAAATAAAAGAGAATCACCATCTTTTTATACATGTTAGAGCCTGACTTCTTAACTCATTACATTTTTAATCCTTTGCCTCTTGATAAACCTCAAATAAACCTTCGCTCTTGTAATCTTTTATCCATTCTTTTGATGCTGATGCACAGAAAGGTTCATTTTCAAGTCTACTTCTGAGTCCACAGCTGGACCTATCTACTGTAAATCTGTATATGATTCACTAACAGCTTGCTTTCTTTAAAGGATTCTTGGCAATCTGTAGCAACAAATTTGTCTCCTGTCCACCATGACCAGCTACAACACCAAAAATAACTTGATGGTGTTATTTTCGAGATGATAACCTCATAAAAGCATCCTATCAATTTGGAAACTGAACATCTCTTCAAAAATTATGTCAATCCACATACCCAGGATTAACCAGGGCATGCAAATACACCAAATGCTGCTCTTCACGGGATTACAGCAAGTCTCGTACCAGATTGCATTGGGTAGAGCAAAGGTTGAATAACTGCAGCTACCCACTGGTTGCAGCTCTGTCATGGCCTTGAAATCCACCTCTTGGAAAATAATACTGGAGTTATTATACAAGAATATACTTCATATTATATAACACTAACTAATTAACGGGGGCAGGTTAAACAGAAACATTACATGAAATTTAAACGTAATGAAACAACAGTGTTTTTAATTCCATGCAAATAAATGCATACAAAGGGCTTGATTTTGACATCTCCCCTTTAATGAAAATGGGAGAGGCGCTTTGGAGGTTTTTTTGTTCTCATCCCAATAAGGATGAGAACAGATGAGTTCCATAAATGTTATATAGAAATCTTCCCAAATTTCATATGTGTAAGAATACCGAGAGGAACCCGGGTAGTCGTTCTAAGAAAGCCAGAAATGAAGCACAGAGCCATTTCTACCCAGAAGTGCAAAGCGCTCGGTCCTTGCTCTCACTCTCTCGTGTCTTTTGGAAGCGACACCACACACACCTGCCCCCACGCACACCCCTTGTGTATTTTCAGATCTGGAAGTTGCGGGAGAATAGCCCAAGTCTCAGGGTAACTTGCTGCGGCTTCATCTCGCGTGCCAAGCTTCAGCCTGGAGTGAATTTTTAACAGCCAAGTTATAAACCTGTGAAAACAGGGGCTTACAGTTGAACTGCTGACAAACCCTCAGCTCTAGCGGTGCACGCGGCGCCAATAATAGTCCAAACTGCACCGTTTTATAGCGCCCGGGAAGGCTGGAATTCAGCTGTTATCAGGGATAATAATAAACTTCTGCTGGTGACTCAGGACCTCAGCCTCGGATTTACATTCCCTCTGTCACTAAGAGTTTTTAAGTTAAACAATTTTATACGAAAATGCAATAAACAACATTTATATTCCCAACGGCATTTGTTCCCGCTGCTTTTGCGCTAAGCCGCTGCCCAGCTTCGCTCCTGCTCTGCCCCCCGCCCCCCTCTCCCCAGGCCACGGGCGCCGCGAAGCGGCACGGCACCCTCGGACTCGCCGGCAGCCCAGCTTAGAGCCCGGCCGGCGCCAGTCCCGCACCAGCGGCCAACGCTGCAGCCACAGGGAAGGCTTTAACGCTTCGTGCCGCAGCTCTCCGCTCCCCCCGGCCAGCGGCGCGAGCCGCGGGGCAGCGCTCTCAGCCCGGGCAGCGCCGGCGAGGCAGCGCAAGGTACCGTTTACAGAGTTGCGTTTTTCTTTTCGTCCCCCTCCGGGATGCTTTTCGCAACCCTCGTCAAGGCACCTCAAGGAAGAAGAAAAAAGCGCCGTAGCTCGACTTTGTATTGCAGTTCTTCAGCGTTTCCTGCCACTTAACAGCTGAGGTCAGATGTGGAAAAACGAGACCAAAAAAAGAAAAAAAAAGAGCCTTGCTTCTTATGCAACATACACTCGAGAAAACCAGCTGGGCCGGAGGATGTAAAAGGTCTCGYGGGGTTGTTACCTGAATTCTCCCCCGCTGCTGGCACAGGGCGCGTCGCTCTTCAGACACCTCTCCCRCGCAGCTTACCCTTCTTCTGAAGTTCCCTTCCCTCCACCAAACTACCCTTCGCTCCCTTAAGGATCAGAATTACATCAGTGACCGATACGTTTAAAATTATCTGCCCAATTTATATATTTTGATTTTTTAAATCCATCTCTCAGGAACAGCTTTTAACGCATTTGGACCTTTTTTTCTGTCATAAAATATTCTATTTATTCCCCAGCAGCTGGTGTCAAAAAAGTTGTTGTTTTCTTTAAATATTACTCTTAAATAAATAAAATCTGTTTTCATATCATGTAAAATTAGTTTTGCCTGCTGTGAGTTTGTGGCATTATGAAGTGATCATTTTTTTCCATGAATTATTCAAAATGAGAATAAAAAAAAGGGAAAAGAAAAAGATGATGGACAATAGCATGCCATTCAATTTGTACATATGCAGCATTGGTACTAATAGCTCACAACATGCAGCACAGATGAAACACTTCCTTTTGTCAAAGGTAGCCACTAACTCTAATTTACTATTTCAGAGAGAGGTAGAGAAAGAGAATTCTTTCCTCCGTGTCCTCCTGTGACCTATCTAGTAGGAAAGAAAATAGGCAAGTACTTTTTTGCTAGCAAGATACCAGTAAATTAAACAACAAGCTTTTCGTTGCTTACATTCACTGATATGGCTCAACTGGCCCTTGATGGCCTTTAAGTCTTTTTTTTTTTTTTTTACTTATTCTTTATTTAAATCTCTGGTTTGAGTGTCTCTCTCTCTCTTCTACAAAGAAAAAAAGAATCAAAAACTATCAGTATTGTTAACATTTCCTCTGGAGTCTTCATATTACCCTGTCTTTCAGAACCGCTCTAACTGCGTACCTGTAATTATTCCCACTTTGAATTCTGACTGTCGTATTTGGAAGGGGATGAAGGGTGGGAATTTTAATAAATCAGTTAGGCTCCCCCAAGCACAAGGTATCATATCAAATCTACTATGAACTTTTAAGGTGGAGGGGCTTATGGACTGATTTTATAGATAAACTGCTAAGATATAACATGTCGTTCTAACCAAGAATAAGAGTGTGATAATAAATTAGAATATGAAAAAACATAAGTTAAAAAATGCTTTTTTAACTGGTTCATCACTATGTACTTTCCTGTAAAGGAAGCTTTTCTTGAAAATAGCATGTTTTTCATTATATTTCAAAATATGGCTACTAAGTAAAAAACAAAAACAAAAAGAATAACCCAAAAGAGTTTGATGCTAAAAAAAAAATGGGTCTGATGGTCACAAATTTTCTCTCTCATAACACTGAAAATCACTTAACTTCTATCTGTTTCAACTTCCCCAATCCATACATTATTTTAATTAAAATGCTTGTATCAAAATAATGCTCAAAGGGTATCAGAAACAACAATCTTTTGTACCATGCAGAAAGAAAGGGTCTTTACCTCAATATTTTCCATATGTATAACATTAATATGCAACACAGTATTCATTGGGAATACTTGCTTTGAAAGGCAAGAAGCCTCAGTAAGTGTTTATTGTGCTGATGGTTTAGGGAAAAAAGGAGGTTTTTGAAGTAGAAAGTGGAGGATACTTTTTCTTTTCTTTTTTTTTTTTTAATATCAGATTGAATTTCCCTCAGAATCAATATGAATTGATCCAAATGAAAATCCTAGACCTAGACAAAGCAATCCTGAATTACTTGCTCCAAACAGCATCATAAAAGGATGAGTGGTTCATGCAGCAAAGGTATGTTGTTCACAAGATCTTTCCATAATAAAGCACAAACATGTCTGTTGTCAATTAAAAGCAAGATTAGGATGAAGTGTAGTCACCAGTGTCCCAAATTCCATTATCCCATAGCTACAAGCCATTAGTCTTTTTTTCCAATTTAATTTTTTTAAGTAGGTCATTCTTGTATACTTTAATTTCTTTTTTTTTTTCTTCTTTTTCTTTTCTTTTTTTGCCATTCTTGCCAGCCCAATTTTGGCTAAGTCCCATTGCCCTACAGACAAAAGAAAGTACATGCATTTATTTTAGGTCCGCTTAAAAATACATATATATGTATGCACACACCCCTCACGTCCATGTATCTTGCAAATTTCTATAGATTAGGTATAGTCAAATACAACACTTTATGCAACTGGCCTGCAGAAATTTTCAACATTTTTCATTACGAGACCTGTGTAAATGGCAGATATTTCAGGTTTATTAGACAAAATACAGAGCTTAAAGTGCAAAACAGCTCAAAACCTGATAGGAAAAGTCATGTCTCAAGCTATCTGAAAGGAACACCGAGATGTTTACAGGAGTCATCAACCACCCTCCTCCACAGCATTGCAGCTGCTTCAGAGTCGTCTCAACAGCACCTACAGCTCTATGGTATCTCAAGGATTTCCCTCCTGGAGTCTCCATGGGAATTTTAGAAAATGAAAGAAGAGACCAGCTGAGGAGAATCAAGCTTTACTTTGAGCTTCAGTACAAACAGGACAAGACTGTGGGAGTACCGTGTCGGTGCCCGCTGAGCACAAGCATATGCTTTACGTAAGATAAAAGGAGAATTCAGATCCAATATTAACTTTTGTAAGAAATCCCATCTGCATTTTGAGGGATTAAAATTCCATTTAGAGACCTTCCTCACTTTGCACTCTGCCTGTAGTCACTGGGCTTACCAACGCATTCCATTCATGCAAAAAGAACAAGAACTTACAGACTGGCTATCCAAATATTAATTAAAATACTCTTGCTCATACTGCTGTACTCTTAACTTCAATTTTTGCTTTAATTCCACTTTTTTTTTAAATGGCACAAGCTCCTTAACATTTTGCTTGATTACAGTATTTTTTTTTTAAGTAGAATGATGTAAGATTTTACTGACATCTATAAAGTTGCACCCATTTATGCCAAGAATGCATTTATTGATAAAGAACTAAAGGATAGGAATATAATTAATGCCAGTCATCACCGTTTTATGGAAAATAGGTCTTGTCAAATAAATCTGATTTCATTCCGTGATGAGTATACAAATTTGATTGATAAAGGTAAGGGTATACATGTAATATAGTATTTTAAGCGCTTGACTTAGCACTGCACAGAATTCCCATTCTGTCAATGAAAGCACATTTTCAATGGCTTTAGAACTAACTAATGCAAAACCCTCAGAAAGATGTTATTTGGGGATCTTCAGCAAACACAAGGGTGTTTACACAGTAAGATCCAGCTAAAATTCATAGTATGTCCAACAGTATGCAGCATTTTGAGAAACGATTCCTAAATTACAGAATCACTGTTTGTAGTAACTTCCAGATGATGCAAAGACAGGTAGGTTGACAATCAGAAGAACAGAGTATCCATGGGTGAGGAGAATCCATCATTTGCATAAACTTTGTTTCTTTCAAATACAACAATTCTTAAGCATGGTCAAAAGCAAATGTGCATCTTCGAGTAAAGGAACACGCACAGGACAGCGTAGGGCAGCATGGGGGGGGGTGTTATATCCTGAGAAACAGCAACTCTGAAAAGGATTTAGAGGTTGCAGCAGATAACCCGACATGAACATCCTGTGTGACATAGCAAAGGTGGCAAACGGGGTCCCTGGAGGCATACACACGAGGCCAGTGAATAGGCTTGGGAGGGTTATTCTGCCTTCATTGAGTGAAGAAAGGCATAACGAGAACCAAAGTCTGGAACTTGAAGACAGGAAAGAACAAAAGAGTTGGAAGAAACCAGAAACGAAGCCCACATTATTAAACAGTGAGGGAATTAACCATTGAAACAAAACTATCAAYGTGAGGGAAGACCTCTGACTACCTGATGCTTTTAAGGTACAGACAGGCTTTCTATGGGTAACTGGAGTCAAAACCAGGGATGACTGGGGAATGGGAGGTGCGGAAGGTCTGTAACTCACTAGAGGTCAAACTGGATGATCTAATGGTCCTTTCTGACCTCAATCCACATGGAAGTTCTGATGTTTTATCTTATGTGACCTGAGATATTAAATAGGAATGATGTTCTCTCCAAGTGACCATAACAAAAAACTCTCACATAAGACACAAACACCCAGCACAAGGGAACAGGTTTTGCTGCTGCTGAGTATTTCTAAGAAAAGGAATTCTGAAGTCTGGAGGCAGCTTGAGAAGATACAGTTAATGCCTTCTGAAAACTCTTTTGTTCTGTTAGTTCTGTGATTATATTTCACTAGAGTATACCTCAGCAGAAAGCCACCACTGTGAGCTCACATTCAAGCAAATCCCAACCAGGAAACAAGTGCAGTTCTGTCTGGATCTAATTCTAGATTAAATTTTGCCTTATTTCTGAACCAGATTTGGTGCTACCTGAAAAAAATGCTGTCCACACCAATGAGAAACCTGCCCATTTCTTGCCACAGAAAGTTGTTATGCCTAACCCTTTCTTTCCCCAGTTGTGACACCTGGAACTCACAGATCCTGAATATTAGTTTAAGTTCCAGGTTCAAGCGTCTGAGATGACCGCAAAACCATTAGGTTTCATCCTCCTCCATGTTTCCCTCCCCCTGGACTCCCCAAAGTTCAAATATGTATCTAAGAATACTGCTACAGTTGACAAAAAGCATTAATGAGATTTTTATGGCTACAAATAGGTAGATTTTCAGGTTCTATTTGAAAGCTAAAGCTATAGAAATATATAGCCCCTAAATATCCTGCTGGGCACAGTTTCAGAACTGGCTTAAGGGGAATAGCACCACCTACTGAATTGCTTCTACAGCTCCCCACAGCTTGCATTTCTTCCCAGCTCAAGTACTGACCCGACAACTCTCCTTGCTAAATAAATCACAGGCCAAGATGGCACGGCTGCCAGCATGAAAAGAGATAAGAAATGTTCCATTTCTAACTTTAGTTTTGAATTTCCTTCTGCTCCTGTAAATGGTTCAGATTATAAATGCAATAATTTTTTTTTGATGTCACTAAAACTATGTTTTAGTTACAGTTACAAGTAAATGTCACTCATCTACACACTCTACCTACTGCCTGAAAACAATATGATTTAAGGAGTATGTCAGCAGTAAAAAAAGACTCTTCCCACTGGATTAAAATGTGCATTTTAAGAAAGGAAACACTTTAAGAAAGAAGGAGAGGGAGTCTTCTGTTTCTGTAGTTTATTTTTCTGCTTAATGAAACAAGGTTTTCAGCTTCTACAATAGCAGCTGCAAAGGCACTTCATTAATCTCCTGAGTGCGCTGCCTCTCCCTGCATACCTGTAACTGCCCTGTTCTAGCCTCCTGAAAAATTATCTGTTGGCACTGCTTCAATATCCTTCTGAAATTTAAAAAAA
>NW_028185328.1:2312896-2390003 GCF_003343005.1 Rhea americana | reverse complement strand
AAAAGAAAAGAAAAGAAAAGAAAAGAAAAAAAAGACTTATTAAGCTATGTAAATTCTATAGCTTTCAGAGGGACCATATCTTAACCAAAAATTTCACTGTCTGATACTTCCCCAGTGTTTTGAAGACTTTCAGAAGCACCAGACTACAACTTGTTCCCACGCAGAAAAAAAATCGAAGAACCATCCAGAGATACGGACTCAGTAAATAACAAACAGGGGAAGATGTCATTGCTGTAGTCTCAGCATAGACTACACCAATTGCCAGATGTCTGCTCAGGCCAAAGCCTTCAGGGATGGTGGAAGGGAGGAGGAGGGGGGAAAATGGCAAGAGAGTTTTCAGAAGTGCTCACATCTGCTAGGAAGGCAAATGCCATGAGAAGTCAGGAGTGCTGTTCTCCTAACATCATCCGAGTATTTCGAAAAACCCATCAAGATTTGGCCCACAGATTTAGACAAATCTTGAGTTTTTCCCACCTTCTTCTGGGGTATTTAACTTGACTCATCTGTTGACAGTAGAGACAGATCATGTAAAATACACTTATATTTTAAGAAGAAAACAGCACTGGTGAACCTCAGACCTCATCATCTCATGTTTCTTAATTTTAACACTAAACACTAATAACGCAAGGGTTTTGCAGGGTTCAGAGACCTCCAATGTCAAAGCCAAATAAAGAAACTATTGCTAGGAAAAACTAGTGACAGGGCAATGGTCCCAGCTCTGATCACTAATTACATCTGCTTCCTTATATTTGCCACATGCCATAAGTATGACAAAAGGGTGGGGTTTCAAGTAGAGTTAATAGGAAATTTTATGATAGAAATTCTCCCATACCATTAGGAGAGGCTAGCCTTTTTAAAGTGCAGTATTTCTCAGAAACGGGAAGATTTTTCTCAACATCAGTGACACGGTTAACCCACAGCTCAGAAAATTCCCTCACAGATCAACAACAATTGACTATACTGTGCAAAGTGGGAAAAAAAAGTGTTTCTGTTGTCTCCAAACACCACTTTAATTGTATGGAATGGAAAGCATATTTTGCTGAAGATTCATTTAACATACGCATTTTAAAAAAAATCACTATCTCACAAAGTGAAAATTTTGGCTTCCATTCCACTGAAGTTTTTAGGGAACAAGAAAGAAATTAATGCATACTCTTCAGCCTATTCATACAGTTGCATTTTCACTCTGCCACATAATCTCTTCCTCTTCACAATACCACAATATTTTTCCTAACTTATCTCCAGGCTCTTGAACTTCACTTCTGCATAAAACAGGACATACTGTTTTCCACATGTGTGAATTGTATACACAGCAGTACGGAAAGCAAAAGAAAACTGCACAAGTGACCAAAGTGCAGATAAGAATGGGAGGTTATTTGCTGCGGTATTTTCCCCCCTGCAGCAGTGGAGTGACTTTTGTAATGGAGTCCTTTTGCTCCCTAAAAACTTGTCAATGCCTGCTCCAATGGTAACCTACACAAAAAAGAGGTTTGCTAATACTTCTTAATGCAATAAAATAATAAATACCATTCTGCTACCAGGAGAGCAAGCCAGTTAAACCTCCTATTTTATTTTTAATTCACAGGAAAAAGCAGATCTGACTAAAGAGCAGCCAGCCCCCTCCTGACAGCCCCAACACCTCCGAAAGAAGGAAAAAAAGAAAGGAAAGGAAAACACTGAAGAATGGGCAGATGAACAGAGGGAAAAAAAATTATCCCAAGCATTAGGCGAAAGTCTGTAATATTATCTAGAACGACAGCCCAGCCATTGTTAGGGCTGCCAAAGCCCTGCATGTTTGCTATATCACCCGAGGTCCTAAGAGAATAATAAACTAAGCAGATTAGACTTAGACGGATGYCTCCGCGCTACTTCTCCCTGCACCAACCGTGCCCGCTGCTCTGTGCTGCAGGACACAGACAGGCAGGTAAACCCACAAAATGGGGACTCCACGTTGGAGGGGGCGGGGGGGCTGCCGAGAAGCTGCCAGCAACCGGGGCCTGTTTATTATTTAACAGTTGGTATTGCTAGAGGCCTGGCACTGCAATAGAGCAATCTCTGTCTCAGCGCAAGTGAGCCTGATTACGAGCGCATGAGAGCCAARTCGTGTTTACCATAGTCTGTGAGAACCTCAGTGCCCCCAGCAGACATGGAAATTCTTATAATAGCTCCCATCCATAAGGCAAGAAGTCTTCCTGAGGCAGAAGCAAAGAGTGAGTTGTGATCCCTGCGCAAGACAGGGAAGGAAGGTTGCAGTAGGATATTCCTAAAAGCTGGAACGTATCATCCATACCGTCATTGACCATCCATCCCCTCCTCTTCACTCTCATGAACCGATACATTGGCCTCAACTCGCCACCTCAAGCGGCTAAAGTCACCCAGTGCTAAAAATCAGCTTCCAGCTTTTTGTTGTTGTTAGGCAAAAATACTCTCAGGCATATTGTCTACTTTCTCCCCAGCGAGGACAGCATGCCATAGAGAAAGCATTGCCACAGTGTAACTCCTCTCATCAGCAAAAGGATACCACTGACAAAGAACTTAGCATAAAAAGTTTTCTCAGCCTCTGCTGGAAATCCTCCTTGTGCACAAGAAAAATCTGGAAACTCTCTCCCCCTCCCCCCGCCCAACACTTCAACYAATCCATTTTTAAAATTCATTTACATGAATACTCACCAAGATGCAGTAACCCTCTAAAATAGAAGTTGGGAAGTATGGAATCTATTGGGTTAATATCAGTATCAATTCAAGAACCTTGAATCAACATCACCAGGTCAACCCTCAATAGCTTATTGCTATAAAAACATAATAAAGGAAGATCAGACCATCCAGGTGATTTATAAAAGTGTATGAAACCTTCAGTTTTACCTTGTTAATTTAAATACTGGCTCATATTGGTAACCACAAGAAACTAACCACATCTGATAGCTCCTTTTGAGTCTACATAAAACCAGCTCAATGAATTACCTTCTACTTCCAACAAAAGGGATTCATTATCTTTGACTTCTCTCTGACTCTTGGGAAGTTCAGTTCAAGGGTGCTTGCAGTCTACTCAGTTCATCATTGGCCTGCTATATTTGACTCCGAGAGCCATTGGAAAGTGTCTTTCCCTATGTTCCTTCTTAAAAATAGAATGGCAAAAAGCAATGCATGTAAAAACTAATGACTGATTCTTGAATCCTGATGAGAGCTTAGCAGTACTGATGTGGTCGCAGTGTTCTCAGAAATACAAAGTTTTCACAGAATCACAGAACAGCTAGAGTTGGAAGGGTCCTCTGAAGATTATCTGGTCCAAAACCCTGCTCAAGCACAGTCAACTACAGCAGGTTGCCTAGGACCACATCAAGTCAGGTTTTGAATGTCTCCAAGGATGGAGAGTTTTATCATGTTCTAGGAGAGACACATAAAACTCCATCACTACAATGGACACTAACTGGCCTCATCAGTACAGAGATGGCAGATGGAAAAGCCTGTGGAAGCTAAAGTCTAATTGCAAGCTGAAGTCTCCCCTTAGTACAGAAAGAAGCACAACAAAGCAGGAACCTTGAACTCACTGACAATGTTGCTGCTGTGGGGAGGGCCAAGAAGATGAGGAGGGATCCCACATCCAAGGAAAGCTATAGTTTGACATAGCTTCTGGGCAGCGCAGGAGAGCATTACTCAGACAGGTGGCCAGAAGCACCAACAGCCACCTGCTCCTGGATCTCTGCTCGCTGTTTTCCCCGGCTGACGCTGGCCCTAGCTGCCTTCAGCTAGCCAACGGCAGCTGCCCAGCACGGCTGCGAGCAAGCTGGCTGCAGGCTGCTCGCAGGCATGGAGGGTGAGCAGCTGTGCATCCTGTCCCCACGAGCAGAGCGCACAGCCCTCATCTCCTGGCCACTTACCCCGGAAGAGGAGAGACCTGACTTGGGCTTCTATTTAAAYGTCTCTGGTTCAATCAAAAACCCTTCTGCTGTAGCTCAGCTTGCCCATGGGAGGAGAGGGTACAGCAGGCAGCAGCCACAGCAGCCTTGCCTACACGGGCAAAAGAGCGAGCTCTATGATTCCTCAAGAATGGCAGGAGAGGTGGCTCGGCACAGGGATCCTGGGTGCAGGGGAGCGTGGCAGAGCATCCTCAGCTGCGGCACCGTGCTATGGATATATACGACAGACTTCAGGCCCCAGAGCTGCCAGTCTGTCACTAACATGTAATTTGTACTAAATAATGTTTCAAGAATTCAACACAAATAATGTAATAATAGCAATTAGACCCTTTACCAAGTGTAGCTGTATCAGACACACAGTCCAGTCATTTCTCAGAAGGTAAAAAGCACTTGACTAAGGAATCTGCACCTTGGCAGGCTCTAGAAGGTGTGCAGGTATATATAATAATTGCATTCCTTGTGTATTAATGTTTGCATATAAGAAGTGCATGCTGAGCTAGCATAACACCTCCTTCCTCAAATAATAACTAAATTTCATACTGTGCCTGAAGTGCTCTTTATATAGTACACAGAAAATGGGTTATGCAAAGATTAGAGCTGCAAGAGTTGTTCAAAACATTACTGAAAATCTAGTAAAAAACCCCAAYTCTAGCCAAGTTTTTCCCAGCTTAAAAACTCAGTCTGGCTTTACAGAAAAGTCTGAATTTTTTTTTTTTACACTGAAATCATATCAATCTCGTACCCAGAAAGGGAAAGGAAAATAGAAGGAGAAAAGAAAAAGAAAAAATGGCATAGGAAGAGTCTAGAAAAGAAAAAAAAAAAAAAGCAGGAGCGGGAAGATCACTTCCCTTCTTCCTTTGCTACTGCCATTCTTCCATGGAGAAAAGGGGAAGAAATGGCCCCCAGCCTTTTGAGAATGTATGCTGTTATACTGGAGCCACCATATGATGTGTGCACTTAAGGGTGCTTAGATTCTTTTGTGTGTATGTGCATTGTTACTAGGAGATGACTAGACTCAGTACTGGGATAATATTCCACCATTGTGTGGTGTGTTCCCATCTGATGTTGCCTTTTCCCCAGTTAAAAAAAAAAAAAACTAATAAAAAAGAAAATTAAAAAAGATACAATAATTGTTACTGCACACACTAATGAATTATTGTGTTCAAGGTTCCTACAAAAAAGTAATATTATACTCGGCTTATGTTTTAATTGATTTATTAATATTTTATCACAGGAATGTAATTTAAGCTCCTCATGATTTAGATCTCATAAACCTTTAGCATTTTGCAAATTCAAATTCCAATTTAAAGCCAGGGCGAGCAATTAACTTTTCTATCATCTTGTCAGGGGAGAAGGTTCGTGTTTAATTTGAGACAAAGTGACAGAAATATATATACACTGTATGTATTACTCCAATTTAATTTATGAGTCAGCACCATCCACCTTCCAAATGTAGATTTAATAGAAGGGGAGGGGGGAGTAGGAAGAAGACCCTGCCACTGTGGCCCTTGCTGCAATATCAGCCCCAAATTCACTATGAAAAAGCATCCTTGGTTTATCAAGATACCAAGCTAGCTTTATTACAGCTCTATTTTCAATCCTTTTGTTTTATTTTCCATTCACTCATTGCTTGCTCATGTACAGCACATTCTCTCAAATGTCAACTAGCAGCTCCCTGACAGTGATGGACAGGCAATGCCAGTGTAGGTTCTCAATGGCCTCTCCTCTCTCTTACCTTCTTGCCCCCATCAGTCCTCCTAAGGGGGGGGGGGGGGGGGCACCAGGCAAAGAAAGCTCCCTTTAGGACTGATAAGAGTTAATATCTGTTAGGACAAATCCTGATATCCTCACTGATGCAAAGTCTCACTGAAGTCTGAGCAATGTTGGTATGATTAAAGGAAAAAAAAGATGGCTCCACTTAGCTATTTTTGTTATTTTTTTTTCCATTTAAAAGAACATCCCAACCTCCTCTTTGTGTGTAATGAAGGAACCCTGCAGTCTGAATTTGCATGGGCAAAAATTTGCATGAACAAAATAAACGGTTGGACAGCATTTGCATGTGCTTTTTTTAAAGAAAGGCAGAAAAGGGCTAGCTCATGGCTACAAGCCAGAGATTATACAGATCTGCAGTACCCACAACACGCTGCATAGCTAATTGTTGCATAGGGGTTACCAAATAGACTTAAAATGAAGGCTACTGAGAAGCTGTTCCACGTATTATCTATTGGTCTTTATTGTGTCCTTAAATAATTACACAAACAAGCTCTTCTTCAGCTTTCTAGAGAAGGAGAGCGTGTTTCCACGTGTGAATGTTATCAATAATGTCGATTACTGATATTAACCTATTAGAAGGGATCGTATCTGAAGGCGATCAGAAACAGCTCAGCTCCAGCAATTTTCTGCATAGTCAAGGTGGATCTCAACACTCCCAAATTACTGATGCTACAACCCTTAACACAGATGTACCATGACCGCAGAATATTCAGACCTCATTCTCACCTCTGAGCTAGGACTCACACCGCAAACTCTGAATCAACTCTACATTCAAATCTAGCTAAGTGTGACTGCAAATTACAATGTTCAAAAGGGGTGTCAATTGGAGCCAGACAGGAATCATTTTTTCTCCTCAAAAATCTGAAGTTCTGAAGATCTTTTATTTTTTCCAACTTTTGTGAAGATGAAACAAACTTCCTGGCCAAAAGAAAATAAAATCTTTCAGTTTAAATTAAATTGTTTCAGTAATTTCAGGCCATTTCATCAGAATTCTACAGAGCCTTACTGTAATTTTCTTTCCTCTGAAATGGAAAGGGAATTTTGTATTGAAAATCTTGATTTCTTTAAATTAATAATAATAATTAAAAAATCTACAGATGGAAAGTTCCTTCAAAGCTTTTTCTCCAACACTCCCTACGCAGCTTCATATTAGCTTACATTTAAAAGTTAYGCACTAGAAATCAGATTTGAGGCACTGCCAGGATACAAAATCCAAGAGGCAGTGAAGGTCAGATATTCAGCCCCACTTCAGTCTCAATGCACACTGGACTTACAGCCAAACTTGAAAGTCTTCTTTCATGCCCTGGTCATTTATGAAACTTCACTCTAATTCTGAGCATTATCACTTTCTAAACTCAGGTAAAAAAGCTTTGCTGTCATGCATATTTTTAGACAAATTACAGTAGAGTGTCTTGCAATTTCCATTACTTTGTGGTGTCTGCATGGCTGATAGACACCAGCCCACACTGGCATTGCTGCCAAGGTGTCCTAATATTTGTCTGAAAAATACTATTAACTGTACATCACAGGCATTTGAAGTGCATAAGAAAACCATAAACTTAATTACACTGGAGGACTAGTGTGATCTCAGATGAAATTTGAGCTACTGTTATTAAAAATAGAGAGATCGCATTTACTTAATGCTTCTTACAGTAAACCAGTCAATTTTAAACTTTCAAGGTTGTATAATGACACAAAACAATATTCGGGGGGGGGAAGCTGTTTGTGGAATTTAGTAGTACAAGCATTTCACATGTCAAGCAGCAAAAAAAATTGTTTATTCTGCTAAAAAAAAAATTCCTAAGATTATTATTGTGTATGAAATGGGGCAGTTATTCAGACTGCATAGAATGAAGATTTAGACTAAAATAATTTGTAGGAAAGATTAGTTGCTACGTAGTGTTCTTCCTCGTCCTACTACAAAGATCTCCCTAATCCTTTTTGGATTTCAACCAGCTTTTAAACTCTCAGATTTATCCCTAATGCTGTGCAGCCATTACATCTTTTCATCATACCTGTAGCAGCGGCTGCCTTTTCCACGGGGTACCTACTCCAAGAGGAGGAGGCAAAATTTTACTTTTCTTCACTTTTCATCTGGTATCTAGGATTTCCTATCTAAGCCTAAGGAATTTCTTTGAAAATAAAGATAGGAATCCTTCCACCTCCAAAACTGCAACTGGGGGGAAAAAATGAATCGTGCTTAAACAAACACTACGAATCTCTGACTCTTAAAACCATCAGATGAGTTCAAGACACAATCCTCGGAACTGGTCTCACCCAAAAGTACTTCCCTATGGATAGCATTACAGTTGCCCCCTTCATTAAGCATGAAAGTTGTTCACTATTAGTGGCAAGAAAAAAAAAAATTACCCTCTCTCCCCTTTGCTGTGAGGGCAGCAGAACTGCTGTACTCCACAGTGCCACTAAGCCATCCTTTCACTTGCAAAAAGCAAAACCAACTCCCTCTTGCTTTTTCTTCCTATGCCCAAAGATCCTGCTCCAGCCTCTTCAGTCTTGGGGACTTTGCTAAGGGAGTAAATGTACAAAGCAAATTGCTTGCCAAGTAGATACTTGCCAAGTGTGCCCATCTCATAAAATTACAAAGGTTAAAACAGCTTTTCCAAGAGAACAGTGCTTAGTCTTAAATCTGCTCATGACATGAACCTGCCTTGCAATCACACCAGCTGGACTCTGAAGTCAGGATGTTGAATTTTATTTCTGAACACATAAATTCACTTCTTTAATAGCAGACTGGAAAAAAAGGTTTAATCTTTAAAATACTTTAGCATCAAAGATACCTCCTAGAGCAGTGGCTGCTACAGCAGTCTCAAATCTTATAATCTGTGCTGTCAGAGATTTTATGCAGAAATGTTTGCTGTTCATTGTGCATGATTTCAGACCTCCACAACTGACTTAGGAGGGAAAAAATAAAACCAAAAACAAGCAAAAACACCCTCCCCACATTTTGAAAGTCATCCATGCCTAAGATGGAATAATAATAGGCAAAAGACTTACTTTTTTTTTAAACAAATTGACTYGCACATGACTCACACACTAGCTCCTCCCTTCAGCAAGTGATGTGCAGCTACAACACTTGGATAAGGATAATTTTCATTAACTCCTGTATTTAGCTAAGCATGCTATATAAAGTCATACACGAAATAAACAGATTTTTAAAAGTAGAGAACTAGAAACTAATTCTCAACTAGTCTATAGTCCCTAGAAACTAATTTTTACATAGTCTAGGTTGTGGAAAACTAATAGCTGTGATTCCTTTTCTGCAAAGCACTGATTTATGTTGGTAGGCACGAACAAAAGGTACAGATTTCTTCATATTTATATGAATGGTAGCACTGAAGTCTAGAATTAGACTGGAATACTAAATAACTTGGCCTTGCCCATCTGGATAGGCTCAAGACATATTAATTTTGCAGTTATCAAACTGTTGAAAATACCAGTAGCATGGCTTATAATCCCTGTTCAAAGTTATCACAGAGACTATCTTGAAATCATGATAGCAACAGACACGTTAACTATGGTGGTATGGTTTCAAGCATGTGGAGAAAGGGATCAAGACCGCAAAACACACAGTTGGCTGACCTAGTGAGAAATAAGGAGACGGAGGTTCGGCAACACAGGAATCCTGGAGGGCTCCTGGTTGATGGAGACCTCTTCTGAACCAAGGAGTCACCACTCAATTACCAAGTGCTTCACTGTGAGCAAGCCCAAATGTGCCAGATTCTGCATACAAGGAAATCATCTTCAAAGAAAGGTYGAAGTGTCTTCAGAACAGAACTTCCACCTTTCTGCACTGTAAAGTCAGAAGGTTTTCCTTTCCTACAGACAAAATAAGCTTTTAACACATTTAACAGGGAATCAGTAAGAATTTCCTGCTTGGATATTGGTTTTCCAATTATTTYGTCTCCAGAGAAAGATAAGCAGCTCCTAAAACACAACTCTCAAGAACATTCACTCCAGAAATACTATTTTTACCACTTTTAACATAGATAGTACAATTTATCTACAGATGAGTGCATTGCTGAAGTAGTATTCTGCCTAAGACCAAGTTCCCCAAAGCTCTGTCCTATCCTGTGTTACTTTCAAAGGCAAAATGAACCTTTAGGGTAGGCAAAAAGGGAAGCGATAATCTCCTCCTAGTCTTCCTGAAAGTTTGCAGGGGAGAGAAAAAAAAAAAAAAAAAAAAGATGTTGCCACATTAACGTTGCAAAATGCACACAGGAAAATCAGTATGGATTTGGCTCATTTAAGGAAAAAAAAAAGAGAGAGAGGGAGAGAGGGAGAAGGGAAGAACAGACTACTCCTGAATCAGTAACTTAAGTGGACATTAAAAGACATTAAAAATATAGAAGCAGCAAAGCAACCCTGAAGGCACGACCGGTGATTCTGAATGGGTACTCTTCAAAAAGTAGTTTCAGAAGTACACCTACAAAATTCATACACCGCTTTATTTAATGTTCCTTTCCACATTTGCCTGGGTTCACGTCAAGGGTACAGCAACCCACAGCATTTCCACTGCAAACTTTCATGGCCACTGCAATTTTCCCTTTTAAATTCAATACAGTAAAATGAAATGAAGTAAAATGAAACATTTTTTATATACCCAGTTCAGCTAGCATTCCCTAGCCCTCATTGTGCTGCATCTCTCATCAGCTCTCATTTACTCAGACAAGACAGAAAAGATTTGCAGATCCTATTACATTTTCCCACCCTATTTCCCATTCTGTGTGTAATTTTTTTTTCCTTCAAATAATACTGATTGTGTCAACTGGGGGAAAAAAGAGAGAGAGAGAGAAAGAAAGAAACAAGCACTCTTTGTATTCTCTTCATAGTAATAAAATATGAAGAGGAGAACTCACAAGAAAACAGCTGAATTTCCAGGGCTGAGAAAATGGACCTGGCTGGAGACAGACAAATTCTACTTAGAGCAGTATCTCCAACTAAACTGTCAAAGTGTCAGTAAGAGTTGTGTGCACTCTTCTCACCAAAGAATGTGGAACACAGTGCCCTTTCTACCAACTGAAAGTCAAAACCCTAGGAGCTGCTATTTAATTGGGGGGGGGGAAGCATGTTTTGTATACCAGCAAAATGACAAGAAAGAAGAGAAAGGAGGGGTGGGCTGCTATTATGTTTAGAAAAATGAACAGAATGTTTTAAAAAGGATAAAAATAGAGAAGAATTAAAAGAAGCAAATGAATTGGTAAGAGAGGGTAGAAATATCAACTTTCTTTATAACTCACCTATAGGCGTTTGATTTTGTAAGCAACTCAATGTAAGCACAGATTTTGCTTTAAGTACATGCATGCTGTCATTGTAATCTTAAGAATAAGAGCACTATTTCTCTTTCAGCTATCTCCTGCCTCCTTTCTTAAACATTTTCCAGTGTCTGCAATGAGGCAATTGGTCTAACAGAAAAATTCTTACTAAGGAACCTCTATTCAACCTCAGACCAGGCCCATAAGCTGTGCTAAAACCCCTGCAGAAAACAGAATGTGATCATATAATTAAAAACTGCAAAAGCACAGGGAAGTTGAATTAAGGCTGCTCAGTCAACTTTAATTCTAGCATTCCCAGATTTGACTTCCTGGAAGTGAAATACTCTTTCATATAGCTCAATGTTTTTAATTCCCTAGATTTTTAAGTAGCCAATTCAAAAAGCGCATCTGCCACATGGCAGCACATCACTGCCCTGTGGTCCATCAAAGGAGTGGCAACCTTGGCCCACCCCACAGACCTCTGCCTACTGAGCTGATGCAGGAGCTGAAAACGGTAGTAGGTCCTCCTCCTTTCATGATGTAGCTGTCATCAGGCTGGTGAGATACACAATTGACAGGAAAAAAGAAAAAAAAGAAGAAAAAAAAAAAAAACAGGTTAAAGGAAAGTCATTTCCCTGCCATGAAAGTCATTGACTCATTGACTGGCTCCATTTCAAGGTCTTAATCCAAACCATGAAGGCAGAAGAGCTCTTAAAAAAATGTTCTCAGAATATTCACCAAATATTTTCCTCTAGCCTTAGATCTGGAAACAGCAGATCCAGAGTAGAAAAAGCTCCCCCTGAAACAAATGTCCAAATCTAATAGAATTCTCTACTCGTGGCTAAAATACAGCAAAACTTACAAGCAAATGAGAACGGTTGTCATAACAAAAACTGCTGGGCAGCCAAACCTGCCTCTAATAGATGGGTAAAATGTGCATAAGATCATATGATAAAGCAAAAAAAAAAAAAAAAAAAAAAAAAAAAAAAAAAAAAAAAAAAAAACACAGGTTAAAGGAAAGTTGAACCTAGCTGAAAAGGTGGAAGTGATCAAGCTAAATTCTTCCTAGGTGTTACATTCCATCCAAAAAGTTACACCCATCCACTCTGGTGGACAAAGAAGTTCCTTTCCTGCATCTGCTCCCAAAATCTTCTACGCCCCCCTCCCTAGAGACTGAGGTGCTGGCTATAGCAGTAAGCAGCAAAAAGGGAGGCTTTGTTTAAAGACAAAGGAGAAACCTGCGAAACTAGAACAGCAGAGCCGCTGCAAGGGTCTCTGCCACCCTGAATTTYGTCATATGTAATAACCTCAGTCACTTAACCCCAAAGAGAAAGCATGCATATCCTCATCGTCACTGAATAAACACAGAATCCAACCCACCTGCTTTGTAATTAGATGAAAAGTTAAACTAACTTGATTCCTACCAGACAAATCCTACATGGCTTTTCTTGTTCCTCTACCTGCACTAATTTGAGCACAGAACGTCCTGCTTAAACCAAGGCTCCTGCTACAGCAGCCCTCTGTTTCCCTAGGAGCACAAAGACTAATTCACTACCTTGGAAGGAGAAAATAACAGTAATAATAAAAAACCCCAGCCACTAGTCATCTAGTTGTGTTCAGAAAAAGCACTACCCTGCCCATACTCCCCAACTGCACCCCCTCTGCAAATGTATACATTACAAACATGCAGGCCTGGGACTTACAGTAAACAAACAGCAACACAACCAACCACCGGAGAATGTATAAACACTCAGAGGAGCAAAAATCTCCTCTGTGTGTGGAGCTGCCTGCGCCACACACAGCGTGTTTATTTATCTCCGTTGTACACGATCAATGGGAGAAGACATTCAAAATGATTTTTTAAACAAAGTGTCACTTGGTGTTAGTTTATGTCAGTGTAGCTTCTTCAAAGTACTTGTGTCACAATAAGATACGTATGCGTGGAAAGAGTTTGCTTCTTCCTTTACTCCTGTCATGGCAGCTAGGCACAAGCGAACGAAGAGGAGAAGGGCTGCCGGTCTGAGCAAGTTACTGATTTAACAGTTCAAGTCCGAAACAGAAAATCGCTGTGTGTTTGTAACCTGAATGCAGGTCAGTAACTTCAAAAGGTCAGCCTGAATGCTTAACATCTTGCTGTTACTAATTTCCCACCAGCTCCCAGTTCTGCGAACACTGATGAGCAGACGCAGCTTCTGCAGAGGCTAGCGTGCACCTCAGAAGACCATGTCCTCAAGGAGAAGCACAAGTAGTTCTGCAGTAATGACATGCTGCCACACAAGCAAACGAACTCTCAATTCATTTAAGACTGTGCTTGTCAAACCACAAGAGGCAGACGCTTCCTTACGGAGATTTCTTTGTTTGTAACCCACTCGCCTAATGCCAAGGCAACCAAGTTTTCCCCCTCCACTTACTTCACTTTTTCGGAATACATGTAAACTATTTCTGTGTTATCTTGCACTAATTTACACAAGATCACAAGATGTGCTGATGCTCCTTAATAACACAGATAACTTCCCGTAATACACTACACTTTATAAGCCCTTTAATCCAGAGATATCAAAGCACTTGCACACAACGCATTTGCCTTACAGGCTCCCCCTTCTCTGCACCAGTTAGGTACATATCATTATCCACATTTTGCTGTCGAGGAAAACTAAAGCAGAATAAGGTAATGTAATTTGCCAAGGTTACAGCGAGAGCACTAAAAATGGGAGCAGCATGCGAGTTTTCAGACCTTCTAGGTCCCTGACACATCAGAAGCCCAGCCAGCTGAAAAGGGGAGCTGCAGCTGAGGTTATGATTACGCTGCAGGTAGATTTCTGTTTGTAACATATAAATGCTACAGAACATGGTTTAGGCTACTGGCCTCACAAAGTCCTTCRAACCATGCAACAGTTTTTAAACTGATAGGGGAAGAGGACAGTAGCAAAACACACCAACGGGAAAACTTACGGGTTTTCTTTCCAAAGAACRAAAGTCTTGTTTGAAAAGATTTGGATGATTAAGATACATAAAGTATCACAGTGATGTTCACACTAATTCTCTTCGCATATAATACGCCTGGCCCCCAAAAGGTAAAGAAATAATCCAGTACATCTCCRACTGCTACATTTCTTGCAGACAGCAAACAAGTAAGCCTCTGCCTCCTGTTAGGCTGTGCGATGCCAAGGGCTTCTCATGAGAAAGTCGGTGTTTTTCCCCTATTGTGGTTGACTCCACACTCTCCTATTGTGTCTCATCAAAGGACTGATGAGCGAGGAGTGGAGTGCATAGAATCGCCAACGCTTGTGAGAATCCAGCTGTGTACATCTAAGAAAAGGTTAAACCTTTAAGACGTACAAAATGTGGGATTTCAGAGACAGCAGAAAACTGAAACTGCTGCTTTGTGACCAGGCTGACTTCACCTTGAAGAGCCTTCAGTTCTTCATATCTCTTAGAGAACATGGTATTAGAATAAGAAAAAAAGTTAATTGCTAAAAAAGTAACATTTCTCTTCTTAACTATCATTCAGGATTGGGAGAAAGGAGAGAAAATRTAATTGTTGACTCCATCCTTTAAGAAGAGTCAGAAAATAAACTAAATGGCTCCTATTTTATAGGCCAAGTATCTCAGATTAATCTTTCCTAGATAAAGAATTAGCATGTCTTTAGCTTCCATATGAGACTGGCTGGTTTATCTCACACAAACTGTGTATACAATGCCACAAATGTCATTTACCAGTATTTAAGCTTGATAGACGTAACATCGCTGTTCTCTCTATATYGATATATTTAACATTAAATAATCCCAGAAGAAACTGTATCTCTGAAATACAGTTATATAACTATAATCAAAAAAAATTCTTCGCATTTGAACCTGCTATAATTGCTCACTTAAAACAGATCAAGTGAAACTACACGAAGGAAGAGATCAAGCAGGAACCGAAAGCAGAAACGTGGAAACTCTGGTACAGAGTCTGATAGCTTTGAACACAAAATATCGTACTCTTCCCTGAAAAGGTTGTTCTCAGCACTGGCTCCTGAGAATCCCCTTCCACAACCCTAGACAACCACCAGGCTTCCTGGGACAAGAGTTAGTCTCACACCAGATCAAATAGCGATGCACCCCTTAAGATACTGATGAGTTCAGAGAGCTCATCTGACACCCACCAGATACAGGTAAGTTAAAGAGGATGGCAGTATTCATTCTCGGCTACTAGCACCCTCTTACCAGTATGCAGAGTTAAAGGAATACAAAATACAGAAATGTTTCATGCAAGAATGTAAAGCAGGGGTCAAAACTGCACAGAAAGAGCAAGTGGGCACCAAGGCCACAAACAACATACAAAAGAAAAATAGGAAGTCTGTGGAAATAGTCAATTCCTGGCACAAATTACTTTGAAATCAAAATACCAATTCAGACCCGAGGCCAAAATTCTTCTGGAGTGCCACTTAGAGGTGGCAGTGACTTGGCTTCCAGTATCACCCGCTTCAGTGTCAGTTTACGGGAGCCTTTGCATTAACTTCAGAGATGTGTCTGGTAGTTCTCCCTTTCGCTTATCCTATTGACATCATCCTCTGCAGCATATACTCCTCTCCTCAGGCTCTAAAGCTCTAGACTTGATGGTGAACCATTGGTATGTTTAGGTTTCTAAAAATAGTATGAATTTATGAGACGAGATGAATATTCGTGCTCATGCATCTGGTAGTAAAGTAAACTTGCTTTGAGGATCAGTGTTTTGTACTCACAATGCCAAGAAGGTGATACTGTTAGTTTTCAGGCCCTGGTTTAAGCCACCAACTACTGATGCTGTACTTCCTACCTTAAAYATATCTGAAAATTTGTCATGACTTCCTATAAGTAATCATCTTCAATAATTAATTTTTCAAGAATAACTTCTTTTGCATTGCTGCCACAGCAACCTCTAGTACTAGAGATATTATAAAGAAGTAGCCTTTTGTTTTAATGACTTCAAAATCTCTTAAGATCCTTTCCTCAAGACTTTTACAGACAAGTGATCTCTGCTTTGGGGATGTTACCTCCATTACTAACAGTAAAAAGTAATGTTTGAGGATCGCATACTAAACTGAAACATAATCAAATAAAGAATGCTGGTTAGATATTAACCACTAGGCAAAATAACATAGACACACTGGATCTTCAGTAACTGCCAGAAGAATATAGCTTATTGAAAACAGATCCTAGCTTACACAAAATTCCTAATTTACAATTTACCATAAAAGCGCAAGAGAAAATGCGGCCTAAGGTAAGTTTCTACATTCTCACAGCTTGTAAAGCTATTACACTGATTAAAATGTATTTTGAATTTTTGTGTAAAACCTTCAACCATATGAACAAACGATCAACTGACAGTGTAACTTGACTGACAATATCATACTTAGCAGTGTCTAAAAGATGACTGTATCTTAGATTGAATGAATTTGTGATTTTCTGATTACACATCCTAACGTAACWAGTATGGGCAACTTGGACCCCCTTCGTTACAAGACATTTTTCCAATATATTTGCCTAAATCAGTGCATTTGCAGTCCAACACAAACAACCTAACAGCAAGAGGTGGTTTGCAAAAAAAGTCTGCCTTGCTGTGAGAGACATTACCCTACCAGAACCACCACCCTCATGGGTTTTATAAAAATTTTTAATGGAAGCAAAAACCCCTGTCATCTCACCTACTCCTCTCTTAATAAGGAATGACTGCCGTGACTACCCCCATCTAGAACCACCATTCACTGCCAGCACCTCTGCTCTCCTCGTGTGCTTAGAGAACAACTGATTAGCACTTTGCATAATTAACCTGATTAGCACTGTGCATAATCAAACTGATTAGCACTTTGCATAATTAAAAAGAAATAATAATAATAACAATAATAAGCAGTAGGTAATAGCAAAAGCTGCTAGTCCCAATGCCCGTTCRTTAGCTCTAGGATTAGCTTAGTGCAGCATATTTCTTAAAACTACTTTTTTTTTTTAAAAAAATGCACAAACTCCCAAGAAATACAAGYTATAATATTCTCATTTATTTTCAGTTCACTCTGAAAAATATTGGTTGTTCCACTATTACAGCTTAAGACTTCTTCTGCTTCCTTCTTTTGCAACTGAAGACATTTCATAGGAAGATACCTGACTGGATGGACCATTGGTCCAATTCAGTATGTTACTTCCAACATCGTCTAAAGCACTCATTTTGGACTCATTATCACAGAATGCAGACACCTCACATCCTTTAACGTACGTATCACTGCAATATACTTCTAAAGTAGGAAAGCAGTAATATCCTCATAGCCAAGGTAGGGAAAGATATTAACACACAGTTCCTCAAAAGTATTTAGGCACTGAATTCTCTGCCTGTCCCAAGCAATTACGTCAGGCCACAGGAAGTCTGGTGAGGAACAAGGAATTAATCAGACTCCTGCTCCTAAGCCTGAATCATTCTTCCTCCATTTGAATATCATTCTCCTCATTCTTGTCTGTATGTGTATTTTGCATCCTACTCAAAAATACATACTTTTGGGGGACAAAGTTCTTTTCCTGGCTGCTAACATGTTCCAGCTCCACTGCAAATTGCCCAATAAGGATTTCAGGATTAAACAAACACCTCCTGGAATCTGAAGAACCTGTGAAGTTATGCCTAGCTAGGTTGCAAACTGTGTGAATCTATCAACTTCAATGTTTAAATCACTAGAGATTCAACTCTCCTAGGACATTCAATGACAGACAGCCTACAAGAGCAGAGCCCTAGCTGAGCATTTACAATTTTCTGTTTACTAATGTTGCTTCATCCCTCCCATTCACCACAATACTCTGACATTGCCCACATTTCTCCTCACCTTATTAACCTTCATATCTCTGTCTAGCATCCTCATACAACACCTCAGGCTCTTCTTGTATCCCCAGCACGCCTCATGGAGCAAGCCTCACCTAAATTTGTTAAATCACCTAAATCACCCTCAAAAAATACCTACAATATTCACAGCCAACCACACAGCACCTCCTTTAAAATGACCTTGCTAACCATTCCCATCAGGTAGCGTGCACAGGTTATAGTTTCTCTGCTGCCTGTTCAACCAGCACAGTCAAGACATCAGGCGAGCAGGATGTCAGCTTGTCCCGAGTGCCCCGTCCGTCTGCCCTGCAGCTGCCTGCATGCAGCCCAGATGCAGCCTGTTGCATGGGCCTGCCCTACAATGAGGACAAAAATATCCCCACTGTGCTAGAGTTTCTCAGAAAAACGTTCTCTCATAAAATAAACTAACAAGAAGCTGTCAGGGGAGAGAGAGCAATAAAGGAGGATCTAGCCCAATCAACTGGAAATGTATTACCCAGGCAAAGAGCCTCTCCATCACCACAAGCCAAAGAACCCATATGAACAGCAAAGGGTGCAGAGCTAGTCACTCATTTCACAAGTTGTTTAGTTTCAGAAGAAAAGTGTTGCTGTAGAGATTATTCAAGTCCAAATGTTCCTGGGGAAGGTAGTTCCAGTAATTCTGGGAAGGAAGCCAATCTCTTGGCTTTACATGTAAATATTTAAACAACATTATTTTTATATACATATCTTTTATACACATATACATATATGTCTTCAGAGTTCCAGACTCACAAAACTGCCATGAAAAAAATATGCCAGTCAAAGTACAACTATCAAGACACCTGCCTCAACCATGATAACTGACCAACAGAAACAAAAATATAATGACTTTTTAACAATTGAGCCAGGTCATCTAGGTATATTCACCCAAACAGAAGAGTTGCAAAACCGGGACTATGGATTCTAAGGTGCAGAGATTAGAAAGAAGATTAAATCAAGGTCCTAATTTTAATTCCTGATCTTAGAAGTGGCAAAAATATAAAATTCATCAATTTTAAATCTTTCAGARTGTAGATACGTGCCAAGCGTTTCATTCACAAGTTTGGATTCTCCAAGTTTTGATGGCATTGAGCTTCACATTCCTAGCATTTTAGTGCTCTTACATCTAGTAGTAAAGCTTCTTTAGGCTTAGAAAGGTCACTGCTGTTTTAGGATTGAATCAGGTCCATAGCTCAAAAAGAGATTACTTGGTAGGAAATTCCAGAAAAAAATGGCATTCTGGCATTGAGATTTCATGAATAAATAAAATGAAAGAAAAGCTTTAAGATTGTTGAGGAGGAGCTGATAAAWCAAATAGAGGGAGATGATTTAGTGAGCAGAGTGTATCCAGTCAGAGTGTATGATGAATAAATTACTCCACGAAAATAAAATTCACCACATGGATTACACCTTTAGATACTCAGTAAGCAAAAATACACTCTGATATGAAGTACATGTGTGAATTCATAGCTATATGCATAAAGAAATCATAAAAATATTAATACAGTATTTACATGTCTGCTCAAGTATGTATATATAAAACAGTCAACGTGAGTTTTAAAAAAGGTCACACAAGTGTACGTACATATACATACACAAAGACACAAAAGGAAAGACCAAGAGTAGGGTAAGTCTTTTAGAAAATATTTAATGGCTTTATAAAAAATCCTCACCCAAAGTTTGAGGGATTTTTGCAATCTTACATTTTCTATTGCAAAATACACCTGCTTTCTTTTCTTTCTTTTTTTCCCCTCCTAAACTAAATATTTCTTCCATCTAATGACTCTCTTTATTAGACAGCATCTAATTTGCATACATTTACATACAATTTAACTGCTAGCTTGTGAGAACAAAGAAATGGCTCTGTATTGTACTGAAGGACAATACTCAGAAAAGGAAGGTATAAAAACCAGCTAGCTCGGTGGCTGTATATTCTCTTTGTTTCAGAAATACCAGGATTTTTAAACACACCACTTAAAGGGTGAAAAAGATTATTTCATCAAACAATGAAAAAAGATACAGTGCAGTTCCCTTTTAACACATTCTCTCTCTGGCCTGGTTAATGGGATTTAAGGGTCCAGGATTTCTTTGCTTTCTTTTGTTTCTTTGATTAGAACTGATGGATTTAATTCCATCACATATTTTACTTCATATTTTATTCCTATAACAATCTATGCTGAAGTTCAGCTCCAATGCTAAATCAATACTATAYTCCTTTCCTTACTGTCAGCCTGGAATATGACTGCATGATCTTTGACGGACATGAAGAACTCTGCCCTCATTGCCCAGTACTAATGGGTTTTAGAGACAGTCTGCCAGAATTTTACCTTGTGGCAACAAGTATAGAGACAATGAAAACTTACCATGTAGCTGACTGGGAATCAACAGGAAGGGAAGCAGGGCTGAGCTCCGCTTGCGAGAACAGGGAGGGACTGTGGTCAGAATAAATGCAGGATGTAAAGGACGTGTCAAGCCCTCTAGTTCCCTAAAAGAGGAGAAAAAGATCTTTAACATCTCATACGAAGAAAAATCTTCTGAAACAGTTGGCAGAGACTCCAACACAGGCCATACCAAAAGCACGATACATCAGCAAAGGATTTTTCTCCGAAGGTTTATAGTAGGAGTACCAATTGCAAAGAACGGTTGTAATTCTAATGCATGTGGAAGTGAAACAAAAACCTTTCTCGGGGGAAAAAAAAGAAAAAGTGTGATTTCAGGTAGCATATTGTGTGTCCTCATGTTCCCTCCAATGTGCCCAAGTCCATGGAAAACCCAGTGAAGCAGTGCGGTCTGCCATTTGTTATTGCCCGTAYAGTGGAGTTACCAGCTCCATTTCCTGTAACTCCTCTTCCCAGCATCATATCCAATGACTTGTTCTCAGTGGRGCAGATCAAGGAAAAAATACTTCTGAAAAAGCATCAATACAGCAATACAGGGATGGGGGAAAGAACCACCAGCCATTCATAACTACATGGGCCTTCCCCACAGAAACATATGAGCAAGCATAGCTYTTTCTAGCATAACCAAGGCTACTGAAATCTAATGGAATGTGATTATTTGTGGTAAAAATTGTCAGGCCAAGTGGCTTCTTTACAAAAGAAGTGTAATATTCAGAATTTTTCAGTCATCTGCTCTGCTCAGTTTCTCCTAGTCACGYATTATGTGCCACACTGGCTTGACATGATCAGCAGAAGGCCAAGGGTTAACTTGCTGGCCATTCTCAGACTGGTGTATGTGACAGTGTAACACTGTGGCAGAAGACTTCACATTCACATCACAGGCTGCCCAYTGAGAAAACCAGTACTGGTACTTCTCTGATGTGCCTCACTAGAACTCAAGATACATTATTTTCAAATACAACTTTCAATTTAAAGCTGGCTGAAATTTTAATGAAGTTTTAGCTCTTGTTTAAAGAAAAAAAAAATCCTTCACGCTTATGAAAATGTTTTCCTCCTCCTCTCCCTGCACCCAGCCTGTTCTGATTCTTATGGCATGTATCAGTCAAACCTCATAAAAGAAATGAGTTGACCATTCATTTCCTTTTCCCTTCCCTGGGATGGCATGCATGAGGTGTGTGATCTTCAGAGCTTCTGAAAGTAACAAAGACTCTGGTTTTAGCAAACAACAAAGAAAGTAAATTCCAAAGCCACACTGTCTTTAACTATCATATCCTATGCTCTCAGCTGAACCTTGCTACTGTGTTATTATTTCCAGAACCTTATGAGTGTGGTTTCACTGCAGTGTAAGTCAATTTAAATTGGAGCTGSCACAACCCGACTCTTGCTGCCCCTCTTTACTCTTCTGGCCACACGTTGTTGAGCTTCCACTTGTATCAGAACCGGACAATCATCTGATTCAAGGAGCTTTCAGCTAAAAGCAAATTTCTTTTCCAAGTGTTTTCGGCCAGATCAATGCCCAGTAGCAGCTCACAATCCAGTCATGAAACCTGGGGATTTCAGCTGAAGAGGCAGCAGAGGCATATGAGTGAAGGGATGTCCACATAGCCTCAACACCGAGCCCTTTTGGCTGCTATGGGAGTACACCTTGAGACATCTCAGCCAGCCTTGGTATGACATGGGAGAAAGCCTCCTACCACATGGCTGGAAATCAAACCAATCACGGCTTTATGGGTAAAAAAGCCACCACCTCACACAGTAACCAAAGCTAAACTGATGGGCCATGCAGATCAAGCAGAACAGATGCAGTGTGCTTTTGATGAAAAAGAGCTCGAGTTAATGGTGCACTGCCACAACCTGCACCAGGGGCAGTTTCCAAGTGGCAGGCTGAATTAGCCTCAAGTGACGTGTGTTACGGTAATGCTTCCCGGAGGCAGTGAGGCAAGGTCCCACATTTAAAAGGAAAAAATTGAGCTTTCTTGCCAAAGGCAAACAATAAAGCGCATGATTAACAAACGCTGTTACCAGGACATCCATAAGCTCCCAAATCTCCTTCAAGGACTTCAGAAAATACACTTGGAAATAAAGAACTGTAAAGATGTGAAAGAAAACTTTCTGTTACACTATTATTTCATTTGCTGATTTCCCATAGCACRTGAGCATTAATTTCTGCCTGACTTGAGTCTAATTTTTCTAACTATCATCACTTGTGAAGTCGCTCTGCCCTAACAATTGTACAGGAAGTGGTGGGATGTAACATTGGAGTTCAGCTGAATACTAAAGACACTGCAGTTCAAGTCTCTTCACTTAACCTGCTTGCTCCAGGGGTAGCAAAAACAGAACATTTAAAATCCTACACAAAAGGAATCCCATGGCAGTAAATAATCACCCAACTTCATTATCTGCAATTTCTTCAGGAAAAAGGAGTCACTGGTGAACAACTTCCACTAGCCAGTTAGCATCCATAGATGATTCATCATCTCTAGAAATTACAGTAACTGACAAAACTAAAAGAATCAATGTGGACACCTTATCTTCATCCATTTCCATCAGGTAACAACCAATAACAGTCATTCTAGTACTGTAGTCAGAACTTTTCTATCCAAGTTACAACCAGGCCCCAAAGGCAGAATATCAGATCAGATATAAGCATTGGTGGCTTTTTTCCTTTAATGGCAATGAAATAATACCTATATAAGTAGCATTAGGTGACAGCATACGTGATGCTGAAGCAATTGCATCCAACACTGCAGTCATCTAAAGATGACAACAGTTTATTCTGTCAATCATGGGTAGCTGCATAGGTTGTTACACAATTCTATGCACATTCAAGTTACGTGACCCCTATACAATTGTTCAGCTGGTTTCCCATCAGGAGGTTCCTGGTTTTCTTCCACTGCCTTTAAGATGCCTTCCTGATAACATAGCACAACKCAGTCATGCACATATTCTTGCTCTAGGGCACTGCATACTTCTCCCAATAAAATAATGGTCCACTAGAAGATACATATATATACACAAACATACACATACACAAAATGATTTGGCAAGTACCTGTTTTTAATATCTAATTATGACCATATCATTGGCACATCATCAAAATTGTTTAATTAAATTTGTTAAATTCTCTCCAGGCTACAACAGTACCTAAATCAGTTTTGATGGTCATTAAAAAGATGAGGAGAATCTAAGAATTTTAAATGATGCCAATACTTGAATACTTTCTATTCCAGTGTTCTTGACTAGTTTAAAAGCATATTACCACAACATCAGCCTCAACTTTTATCTTTGCTTTAACAGTCCTTTTTGGAGCTAAAAGTAGGCTAAGCAAATTGCAAATCATTCACTAGATTTTTTTTCTTCCTTTTTTCTGTTGTCATATTCTCCATTGAAGTTGAGTTATGAAAGCGTAAAGTTGGGGTAAGCAGAAGAAGAATTCAGTGAAAAGTAGCCCCTCTTGTATCTAATTAAATTCTGGCATTTATGAACTTCCACTTTTTCATACATAGCGGTCTCATTACATTTTATATTAGACATTATGAGTGGGATCATCAAAAGGAACAGTGGTGTGATTCTCTTTCCACTAAAATCAGAGTGAGGTAGTTTTAGTTAAATCCAGCAGCAGCCCATTGAGGCCAACTTGAAATGGTTTTGAAAATCGTCCCCCTTTCCAGCCTGCCTAGAAAGTGGGGAGAAATAGAGGTACAGGGAGAATAAAATTCCACCGCCTTGTGTCCGCCTAGCAACATCTACAGGTTGCAGTTTGTACAGTTCTGTCAAGTTAAAGACGCTGAGAATCCCTGTTCAAACACAAACAGTATTTCTGAAGCTGGTAAAGTCTTTCAAACATTCTCTCCAATTTGATAATACAGTTTGCCTCAGCAACATTTTAAAGCCTGCTAGCTAGAGCACAAATAGGGCATTTTTACAAGCCCTGGTAAAATCTCCGCAGTTGTGTACACAGAGTAGATTACGCACGCAGGCCCACGCTCTTCAAGATAACAGAGTTAGCCGGCGTGCCCGCCAAGTCACTCAGGAGCTGCTGTAGTCRCACTCAGCAAAGGCAAGCTCAAGCCGCTCAGGCCTGCTAAGCGGCTCCTATCTCAGTTGCCTGTTCACAACCGAAGGCTTCAGACCAGCCTGCAGCACGCACATAACAACACGGTGTCTGCTTTCAAAATACTGCAAAGGTGCAACCATGAAGGACTACTGCTGCAGGGGGAGGAGGCAGGGGAGAAATCTGCTTCAGGTTTCTTCACAACATACTTCTTTTTAAACACTGAACAGGAATCAAGGAGACAGTCCTTACTCCTGAATACTGTGCAATAACAGAATTGTGCTGTTTGGTGCACATTTGGTTTGAACGCTAAGTTTCATTTTCAGCAGGGAAAAAAAAAAAAAAAAGAAGTATAACAATTTTTCCAGATTTAGATGGCTTTTAGGTCAAATTTAGCTACATATAAGTAGATACTTCTTTTTTTTCCCCCCTTCCAAATTACAGGGTAATTTTAATTAGGGCACCCCGTTAGACAAACCATTGTTCTATTTAATGGACTTTCTCAATAAAGAAAAGAAGCGCACCTCCCCCGACCTCTCCTATTAAAGTTAAGGTAGAGACAATACTGAATAAATATACAAAGATAAAAATTATTTATGCTGCATTAGATTTTTTTTCTGATAATCTTTATTTGGCAACTTCTATATTAAAAGGGCAGAGTTCAGATTTCACCATCCATTAAACACCTGCTTAAAAACCACTTCAGGTTCTGGCACTGGCCAAATGCATCCCAATTAAGCAGAAAAGTTGGCCCTACATCCCGATCGAGCAACACCCATTGCCATTTCCTCTCGTTAGGTTAAAGGGGTTGCTTGGGATGCAACCACGTTCTTGATTATGTGCATCCCTGATAGATGGGGCATATTTGACCAATATAATTTAATTTGACCAATATAATTTAATTCAGTGGAGCCTTCTAATTGTCGAACGTGCAATTTTGGGAGAAGTGCCTGAAGATGCAGGGAGCGCCCAGGACCAACGTCACCAACACCACAGTTGATCGTTCACTCAAGGAAGCGCTTGACTGACAGAACTGAAAAAACGGGGCTGGGATTTCTTCCTGGAAACGCTCTGCAAGATTAAAGAACAGATTCCCTTTTTCATAGCACTTTGTCTTCTGTATCTTGTATTAGTTTGTCCCACACAGTTTGATTTGTCAGTTATAAGCATGATACAGTTTCTATTTGCTATAACATTAAATTGTTCACTGATCGTTTGACTTTGTACATGTACGGTTTCAGCGATGGCGTGACAAGCCCAGAAAATAAAATCGTCATTCATGGATCAGACGCAGCACTGCAAGTTTTCCAAATATATTTTGTTAACATATTTTAAGGCATTTCCAGAGAGACCAACTGCATGGCTGACAGAAAAATCTTGTCTCCATCATCCCTATAACCTCCAGGCCTCTGTCAAGGATGCAGATATGTTTGCCAATAAGTGACAAGTCAAGCGGTCTTTTTACAAACACCCAATAAGTCCTTTCAGGATGGTGCTACTAGGAAGCCACCAGGCAGAACTGGAGCAGAGTGGCAGTGATTAAAAAGTATGTCTGAAATGGTTCTAATATCCATGCTCAATCCCCTATAAATTGATAATAAGATGGGTTTATGAACTTCCTTTGTTGTCCTTTCTGTCATCCTCCTGTGCTAGTCACTAACAGACATTAGCTTGGAAGTGCTCTACTCCATGTGGACAAAAAGCTAGTGTACTTCATGTAAATTGATCAGTTAATTTTAAGGCAACGGTTTAGGGACTCTGCGTACGCTCTTTACTTGGATACAGTTAAGTGCACGAAAAGGATGGTTTCATACTATAAACAGAATCTAACTCATACAGCCAGCATGTTAGCAGACTCAAAATAAATAAATAAATAAAAATCTATATATTTTTTCTCTTCACTTTTGCCGAAAAGACTTCATAAGAACATAAATCCTGTTTCTAGTACCTTTGGCAGCATAGAAATCATAATTATTTAATGTTTATATTTCTAAAGTAAACTTTAGTACAAAAAAAAGGCATCCTGTAATACAAGATGCCAGCTACCAGTAACTGACCTCAAACTATAGTTATTTCCAAGACAATTGTAACACTGGCAGATGCTTTCCTGTTCTGACCACCTACAAATGGCACCAAGAATTCCAATGATAAACACCTGCATGCTTGCTCTTTGGTTGTTTTTCATTAAAATATTTTTACATACAAACAATACCTTCTGATTTGCTATTGCACTTTATTTAGATATTCACATGTGCTATATTCACTTTGGTCTCAAGGACTGCCCATTTCCTTTCCATATTCCTACYAAAGTCAACAAAAACTCTGGGTACCCATTTGCAACAGATGAGCATCTCAAATAGAGAAGTTTTGCATACTTCATTCTCCATTATTGTCTTCACAACAAACATAGCTGCTTATAGCTAAAATGTTTTACAACAACATCTCTAAAAATTGAGAACCATTGTCCTTAGTCAGTTCTTAATTTAAGCCTTRCTTACTTCCCCTCACAGAATTGGTGGCTGACATTTTACTCTGTAGCTCGTTTCTGTAGTTGCAGCACTTCCAGGCTACAAAGAGCCAGAAGTGCTATCATCACTAACTGTATGTTTTTACTGGTAGGGATTTTGTGAGACTATGATCAGAAAGTGCAGTAAATAGGAAAGTGGGAGCATGGGTGAGAAAAAAAAAGAAACAAAAAAACCCAACAAAACCAAATCACAATAACAGAACAAGAGAAAAATCAAGTGGCACCATCACCCTGCTGGATTTGTACAAAAGGATTCTGGAGTATTTCATCTTTCTCTGTATTGCCATGCGACAACCATCAGAAAATGTTTAACTGTATCACTTTTATACATGCCTTGCTCAACTATCTTTTATTCTCTGTATTTAAGTACACTTAATGAAATTTAAAGGCAAGTCCCCCTACATCTACAAAGCAGTGGTCTTCTGTTCTGTAACAGGGGAAAAACATTTCTAGGGAGCACTTGCTCTACACAGCACTCCCTGAAATAGTGGCAACAACTCATGTGATGCATTTCACTGGACATTTCACTTCCTTTGAAAATAATTACCACTAAACCCTTCAAATGCCTCAGCTCAACCGAACGAAAAGGATTGCAGATCAACACATTAGCTAGAGAAGCTCTGCAATATTCCGAGAAAAGGAAGATTTTGCCTACATTGCAAACATCTACAGGCAAACCACATAACCTTTTCTGAAATAGAGAAAGAAACAGCTTTAGGATTCTCTGGAACACTTTATAGGTCTGACATAATTGGATACAACAGCAGCAATTAAAGCTTTTGAAGGAGGTATGTCAATGTACATCAGCTGAGGACATGTTGCTCTATGCCCTAAAAATAAGTCGTAACACCCAGTGGGCTAAAAGAGTCACTGGAACAGTCTATTACGGAAATTTTGGCCATAAAAAAGCCTACCCAAATAGTTATAGCCCAAGAAACAAAATAAGAGATGATAATTACACTCGTGTTAGAAAACTCAGCCTTTCTCACTGTCTAGGTCCTGCAACGGCATGGCACCTTTTAAGACAGAGTGGAAAATTCTGCTCTGTGAAACATAAGCTAAAGTAGCCAAAAAGAAGAGCACGAGAAAGAGAGGTGTGGAAAGGAAAAGGAAGGAGAAAACAGCTGAAGCCAAGAATCCAGATATAGTTTTTGTCTCTAGGGCAGAGCTGTAGGGAGACCTTAAAAAAAAAAAAAAACATACAAAGTAAGAGAAAGTCAGTGGATATATTGGGATATATTAAAAAAAATTAATGCTTCAATAGGTCAACTTATARTATTATATTGAAAACCACACCACTGTGTGTTGTTACTGTATTTGATCAAGTGCATCATTGCATTTAATTTGAACTTCCATTATGATAGATCATACGATACAGAAGGTGACCAAGTGACTYGCACTCCCTTTTGAAATCTTGTTCCATTAAAACTTAGATTGTAGCAGCAACACAGTAACTGAAAGCTATGTACTCTACACCAGAGGAAGAGAACAGAAATATTGAACAGAACAGCCCAGGACTGTTGAGTCATTTGTTAGATACTAACAGTAATCTCACTGGGCCAGGTAGAGCAGTAGATAAATTTGGTGTACGCATCTGATATAGCAGACTGTGGGCTGCCCAATTTTCTAAGGAGGGCACAGCCACTCTGGGCACCTGAGCACAATTAAGGCTTACTGCTTACGAGGAAGATAGTCTGCACTGGCAGTGCATTCGCTTGAAGGGGAGGGAGGCATTTGGAGCAGCATAAACCTGTTCTGCTCACTACCAAGAACATTATTGCAGGCACCAATAATGACGTGGCTAGGCTGGAAGGGGAATGGGATACAGATCTGAAGTGCTTTATCTGCTCCAAGACCAATGCTGGTTTTGGCACTATTTTCACACTGGTGAGTAACAAAACAAAAACACAAAAAACCCAACAACAACAACAACAAAACCCCACACAACACACACTAAGCAGGTGCTAGCAATCTGAGAGACCACATGCCAGCTACAGCTGCTTCAAACTGATTCAATTACGTCTGCCTGAATAGTCCCAGGACATTGAATCCAGTGAGGGGACCCATAGGTTGAGGGGAGACCCAGTACTTTGAGATTTTAGCACTCTATTAAATAAAGGTGAAAATGTCCCCAGAGAGTTTAGGGGGAGGATATTCAAGCATGATCTGAAGCACATGATCACATTCAATCTCAGATAAGACAGGAGCTGCAAGACAGCATATGCTTAACACTGGAATACACAGCAAAAGCCCTTTGGAAATAATGCCTTAAAAATTTCCTGAAACAGCCTGACAGCACTGCCGTGTTTCCCAAAACACTGGGTGCAGTACATTTGCCGGAACATGCTCTTGGGATCGGGACTTCACTCCAAACCCTTGTTTGTACAAAAAGGGGCCAAGCAGCTGGGAAATTCTGGAGTGCAGTGTGTCCTCATTAGCTTCCATCTGCCATCAGAACTCAGCTCATGGCAAGTTTGGCTAAGTCCTGGTGTTCTCAGGTCCAAATCTGGGTCAGTTTTAATTACACTATACAGAATTCAGYGTGCAGTTTTTAAATCCTTATTATACAGTGCAGAAGAACGGGCAGCTCTCCAACTAATCAATTTTTTAAAAGTACATATATAAAAATTTTAAACCAGGCTAGACAGACAGTGGGTGGAAGAGAAGGAAAAAAAATATATGAGTGAGTACAGGGGTTAGTTAAGAGAACTGTTAGCAAAAGTGGGTCACCAGCAAGTTCCGCTTTAAAACTTCAAAAGGAAGGAGAAAAAGAAAAAAAAAAAAATCCTCTTCGTTTATAAGACAGCAAAACTGATGTGCGAGATGTATACAATTGACATTGCTTTTAGCGTCGGCATGGGTTTCCCGCAACAACGCCACAGCTAGGCTGCCCTGAGGGGGAAGAACCATTCTCTTGTGGATATAGAGCCACTCCAAGTACTGGCTGACCTATTCCTACCTCTTGTAACAGCCTGCTTGACTTGGGAAAATCTCTTTCCCTACTGAGAAAGGTGAAGATTACAGCCTTTACCCCCAAAGTTACAAAAAAGGCTTGGTACAGTACCATGGGAATCTTGAAGGCACTAGTTAACTGTGGTATGTTACTCTAAATCCTTACACAATTTATGTTTTTGGACTAATGTAAGTGCTATTTATTTTCCCTTTTTCTATGCCCTCAAATAGCCATCAGCTAGGTCAGGACTTGAAAAGAGTTTCGCTTGCCAGGTTGCTGGCAAACAGAATAATAGGAGGAACAGAGTATTGCATGTTTTTCACTGAACAGACACTTGGGACAGGATAGTGCGCCAAATCTTATCTGCGTAAATTGGGCCAAAACCTACTCTCAAAGTCAACAACCAGAATCTACCCTGTTCAGAATCCTTGTCAGATGGAGGGAGCAAACACAAGTCTTCCCTGACAGCTGCTGCCAGAAAGGTAGACCAGGAATGGGAAAGCATGATCAATGAGCAGTATAAATGCTGATGAAATGATACATGCTGGCTARAAATGTGTAATATTCTGCCACTCCCTACACAAGAGCCAAACCCTCAAAGATTTCCAGATTTGCGTTAAACTATTTTCATGAACAAATTCCTGCTAAAAAGGGTTTTCTTCTACACTACCTTGTTAGTCTTCTTATAGCCATCACCTTAGAGCTACAACATAGCAGAAGCATGACATCATATTTCAGTATCAACAAAAGCTATAAAGCTGGAGTAACCAAAATAGCACTTTTCCTTTGTAAGGAAGCTTTTTCTTCAATGCAATCCCTTCCCCCATTTCATCTAATACATGAAAATCCATACTTCAGGCATACATTACACATCAAGTAGAAATCAAAGAAATAAAACCATACCACAAATATATTACAATCCTCAGCACCAACAGCTTCTCCATCCAGTGGCAGATTTCAGACTGGTCTGAAGCTCTGACTATCCCCACCTGTGCCCACTTTACTAATTAGGGCAACTAGCCTCACAAGTCCTGGGTTATCTGTTTGTTTAGTTGCGCTGTAACCAAAAAGACTTTGRATTAAAAAAAAGCTGAATACGTAACCAAAGGGGGAAAGGTAGTCCTCAGTGCTGTATCTGTCTTGAATTCATTCTTACAAATATGTAAGTCTCTTTCTGCAATTTACAGCTTATCTTGATACCCAGTCTATAGCCATGTTCTCTTGAAGATCTCAGAAAAGTATTGGGAGAGGGTTATCTACAACCAGGATACCTCAGACATCACATTGCAATTAAAAAGTACCTGCTGGATCCACCAGCTCAGATTTTTGCGTGTTCGTTACATGTTCGATAAGCAGGATGGCAAACCCAACTGAATTTCAATAACTACATGTAGAAAAGCAAGTATTACTTGTATCCGTTCAACTTTAAAAAAAAGAAATAATAGCATGAAACAATCTCCAGAATGATAGAAAAAAACTAGTCACAGCTCTCCTTTCCTCATCTTATCCCAGTAAAAGGCAATTATTGAACAAGATAATTACCACACATAACTCCATTTTCTAAGGGCCCAGTTTTCACTATAAAGGTTCTGTGCAGAACTATAACAAGACAACAATGTGCAGGAGAACAGTGATGCAGCAAAGGCTAATACAGTTAGCCCAGATATTATCTTCTTGTAATAGAACTATTACAACTTCTTGTAATAGAAGAGAAATTTTGGTGCCCAGATGCGTATTCAGACTATGCTTTGTTTCAAAGCAGCAGTAGTGCATTCAGGGGTATTTATGGACTTAGAAAAAGATGATCCACAAGTGACTAGATAGAACAGACACCATATAACAACTTGCACAGAGAAGTGAAGTAACGAAGCTACCAAGCGCTCAGCGTGCTTTGGAGCACCAACAAGGAAATTCAGTGGGGAAAAAAAGCTGGCTACTTGGGAATCTGGGAAGGGAGGACTGTGCCCTTCATAAGGAAAGTTCAGTTTCTGGTTGAATCCTTATTTTTGTATCATCTGTTAATGGAGTTTTTACTAAACTATTTTAGATACCTCTTTCTTTGGCCCTTCTGCTTTTCCTCTACTGCTGTTTGATATATATTAACAAACAACTCTAAAGGTAACAGTCAAAGATTGTTTGCATTATATCCATGTGCTAAAGCAGATTTTCACTAGGCTCTGACTTATCTTAAGAACCAGAGGTTTGTTAAAAGGTATCACTCTCCACCTGCTTTGGTGGCTAAGCTATAGAGCAGAATGAACGTGAGTCTCTGAAGAGCCTTCACATTCCTTTGTCTAGACATGGGGAAGCTGCAACATGGAAAACAAAGCCAAAGAAAAGACAGCAAACTCCAGAATGAAAGGATGGGTCTGCTCTTGCTCACAGCTTTAAAGAGTTTTTTTTTTTTTTTTTTTTTTTTTTTTTTTTTTTTTTTTTTTTTTTTTTTTTTTTTTTTAATTTCAGAAGGTACCCAAGTCAAAGTCATTAAAACCCTTCAGATTCTTCAGCTGATACCTGCAGGTACTTCACAGTTGTCTGCTATCACACTAACTTTTTTGAGGCATATCTGGCAGCTCTTAATTCTGACCAGAGATCCTTCGGGAAAGGGGACTTGCTGATATTTGTGAATAATCCATGCTGTTCTTGCATAACAGAGCTCCCATACAAGCACATCCTCTTCCACAACCCCACTCACAGGGGAATGGTGAAAGATCTGGCATGGCTTAAGAATGCAGATACATTTTACAGTAAAAAATCAAGTATGCCATCCTGAGACAGGGGACTTTCTATTTCCCAGGCTGTCAAAAGCTGAGGTTGTTAAAGAGGTGAGAGTAATTTACAAAATGCATTAAACCACAGGGATCCCAAGAAAGAAATTAAAGAGAGAGTCTTGTCAAACACATCTCCACTAAGATTCGGTGCTACTATATTCAACTACATTATTATGGCTATACATATAGCAGTTTACACAATCCTCTTGGTGGGATCTGCCTTCACCACTACGTGAGCTGAAATACCTGAGACAACAGTATGATTTACAAACAGAATGAGTCTCTCAACTTTATTGTCCCTGGTTGTGAGAGTTTAAGTCATAACCTTAACATTTTAATGTCATTTTTCTATTGCACTTTATTTCTGAGTGGGTGTTTTTGGTGTTATACAGTCTACCAAAATGAATCAGTACAAAAATATTCAACAACTATTATCATGTGAAGCCCATGATTTCTGTGTGCTGTGCAGCACAGTTATTACCAGCTTACAACATGTTCTAAACTCAGTCCTACAGATCTCATTTTTGTGAATTTTAAAAACAGTAGAGCAAGATTTAAAGGAATTTGTCAAATTTCTGTGCTCCCTCTACTTGCAGATGAGGAGGAAGTGTGGAATTCTCTCACTGCAGGGAGGACATGATATCAAGGTGGGAACTAAACAACGCCAAACAAAGGGATCATAAACATTCTCCTAAAGAATAGCACCAAATGTATTTCGTTCTCGAAATCACCAAAGTGATGTCAGTTTGCTATCAGTTTTAGTGTGGTCCAGTTTACAGCCTGCACGACAAGAAGCCAGCCAAACCACATAGACCTAAATATATACATATATATATATCAAGTAATTGCCTTCTATCATTTGATAGCTAATCTGATAACAGATAATAAATTCTAAAGGCCCTCCAGAGCGAGACAGAATATAACCCAAGTTTAGGACAGAAAAGGAAGCGACAGCAAAGAAGGACACGATGACAACGAGAAGAAAGTTTACAATATATTGGTGTTATACAGGAATGTAAGATCAAAATCTTGTTATGCAATAATTAAACTCACAATCCTTGTCTTCGAAGACAAGGATTATCTCCATTTGCTAGCTGAGGAAACAAAGAGCCCTGGTCTAGACCACAACACAGATCAAGGAATTGATAGGCTGAATGTACAGGATTATGTCATACTACAGTTTCAACTCATTTTATCACATTTACATTCACTGCTTAACAACTAGTATTTTCTTTTATTCAACTGAAAAAGTCAGGAACAACACTTAGGCTCCAGAGCACATATATGGATCTTGGCCACACTGAGAATCTAGCACATCTACACGATGGCCCATTCCAGACCATTAGAACAGCTGCACCAGCCGAGTGTCGTGTCCCTGACGCCAGCCGCGGCGGCTGCTTACGGAAAGAATCAATAGGCATGGCAAATCAGGAATCCTGCTGCCTTTCCGATCGCTGGCAATCTGCTGGTTAAGGGTTTCCTAAGCAAGTGGTTATATACACCACTTAGAGTTTAAAAGCACTTGACGAATTTTTCTTTCATGACTATGTCCAATTTGCTTAGTAGATAGATTTCCCTCTGTTTTTTTCATGATTTGAGGTTAATGACTTCTACTGCCAATATCTGCCCTGGGTGTCTAAAGGAGATTTTCTTGAAACTGCAGAAAACAGGTCTCCGATACATGGGTAAGAAAGAGACTGGCCTACAGATCACTTCTCCTGAGCTTAAGGCAGTGTAAAGTAAAAAGACTTCAAGGTAACAGCAGATCTGTTCCTGTCTCATGCTGAACCTTTCAATAGGTCATAACAATGGTGTAGTTTTGCAGAGTTTGTTTAAATAGATGTATAACATACTAACTACCTTTTAGAACAGCAAAGTGATGCTTAATGGTAAGCCAAGGAGCACAAGCTGAGCAGATAATGAAGATGAAATGGTCTGAAATGGTCAGGCACATAGTGTGACTGTATCTGCTGCTTAGATGTGGTCTGTGTAGGCCGAGATCAAGATAGCATGATTTGATTCTGATCTCTCAAAGTAAATGAAAAGACCCCCAAACCCAAACTCATAGTAAAATTTAAAAGTATCCTATATAAAATCATCTTATTTCCAAATTGTAATGTGCGCACACATGCATACACATACTCACACGCAACTCCATGTTAGTCCCTGCATTTATATGCAGCATCATTGCAAATATACTCTGAAAGAAAATAACAGCTAAAGGAAAATAGCACCCATTGCTACAGAGAACCTATGCTGCTGTTCCTACGTGCTAATCAGAAAACATTGATTCCCACCTATTGCCTCACCTCCCTGTCCCTTACCAATGACAAACTCACCTTATATCTCTGTAACGCTTTCCTTGGCCAAGTCTGCAATGGTAGGCAACCCAGCCTCGACTGTAGGCAGCAAAAGAAGAAAGGCCAGCTGAGAGTTTGCCACGCTTGGTGCATGCCACAGGGCACAAGCAACCTGCTAACGAGCCGCTGCGCGCTCTCGCAAAGTCACAGCTGCCAGCCCCAACTGAGCAAGTGCAGCCTCGCTTTTCAGGATTCCTGCCTGTTGCCCAGGAACCACACAAAGCACTGGAGATTTTAACCAGGTGCAAACAGTGCTTTGCGCCCATGCCTTGTCCTCCAGYGCAGCAGACAGCATTGCGACCGCAGCAGCTACGCAAGATGAACCAGAAAGCAGCAAATGAAGTTTTAAAAGGGGATCGGAGTTCCTACTGATAAAGCTACACTTCTAGGACACGAGCAAAATGGTTTGTATATAGTACTATGCACAGGCTGATGTCGGAAGGGGTAGTTGGGAGTGCTTTTTCAGTAATGTACAACTGGATCATAATTCTGGCATATGCATTTTTCTGAATTTGTCAATATTTGTCACCTGAGAAGGATTTTTTTTAATGTAAAAGGTAACGTTTCAGAATACTAAATAAGGCCCCAAATTATATGAAAATGGAGCATTTTAAAGCTTACTGTTAAATATAATTCTATAGCTGTATAAGATTTTTTTATTGCTCAAAATTGTATTTTTATTTTAGAATGTTAAGCATCTTTTCAGATATAACATAAATAATACAATTATCTAAATTTGTGTATGTATAGAAATTATAAACGTACCATATATTTACTGCCAATTGTTTATCATTCTAATCTTATAAATAAACAGTTTGATGCATAGGTGATATCTTAGGTAGGCAGAAAAAATGTTTTTTTGAAAATCTGTGAAACAACGTTCATTTAATGGGCTTGTTAGAAAAGACTGCAATAACTCCAGAATGGTTTGTTTTGTCAATATTGCCTACACTGTGTTAAGGTCATCTGTACGAGTTTGTTATTAGCCACATTCCCACACTGGTAATCAGGCAAATTCCTACTAATTTCAGGCTGAATCTTCCCTGAATTGGAAGAGAGCAGGAACTCTTGCTCTCCAGCCTACTCCCAGGAGCAGGCATAGGTCAAGCCTAGAGCAAGGTTCTCTCGACCTTTGTTCAAAAATGTTACAACGTTGACATGAACCCTGCCGGCTTCTATCTAAAACAAAACTCCTTGGAGAAGTTTTGCCTTTCCTTTTGGATTCAGCTTGCCATTTGGATGGGAGGCTGAAAGGGCTAAAGGGTTCCCTTGCACAGATGCCAACAAAAACAAAGGTAAACTTAGAATTTTCATTAACTGTAAATTACAAGAGCAAACAGAAATAAGGATTGATGTGAGCAACAGGGAATGCTAAAGCTTCACCAAATGTAATGTGTAATGCCTCAACCCAAACATATTTTGGGATGACTGCCAAGAAGATGGGTATAAATGTGGGAGGCTTAGTAGAGTACAGTTTGAGCTAAAATGTGTAAAGTTTTCACTTGTGCTAAGGAAACATTTGTAACTAGGTAAAAACAAGGCCTTATGAAAATTCCAATTTTGCATCTAATCTGAATTTCCCTGGGCAAATCAACTGCTGTCTTCCTAAACTGATCCTCGAGATAGCTGTTGGTAGCATCTCCTTATTGTGGATAGTACTGCCATGGCTTGGATATTGTAATGCTCGTCTAGAGGAGTCTTACACAGGGCTAAGCAGTTTGATGTTCTAATCGTGCTCATCTACATCTGAATTAAAATCAGTTGTTACAAGGCTTCAGTCATGCAGTGGTCCAGTGCCAACAGTACAGCTACTGGGCATTTGACAGGACTTTACATACACTAAGGACTTTCACTTCACACTGTTACCTGTCAGATAACAGGGTTGTTGAGCCACAAACTCGTAGCAATGAAGAATACAGCATCACAAACTGCCAGAGCTTCACCACTGGAGGACAACTACAGTTTCCTTAATTTGGTAGGGACTGTAGTGAAAAGGGGATTAAATAACCCAAACAATCTCTCTCAGCTGCTAAAATTCCCCCTGTAGACAAAAGCCAACATGCTTGTGTTGTAGTTTATCTATTGTCAGAACTCTGCCTCAGCTCGTGTAAGAGCATGAAGAACAGTTCATTAACTGGGACTTCAGTTTATCTTCTACCAGCTAAGCAAAGGAGAATCCTGGTAGAGGCAGGAGGCTGGGCAGTGTGAGGCTATCGGCTCTGCAGAGGGGTTCAGCACTGTCTTATTCTGTGACTTCTTTTAAGCTTCCTTCTTGAGTTGATAAGCCACTTCTTTCAGGAACAAATGTCAATCATGGTAAAACTTCTGAATTATTTTGTCTGCATCGGCTTCAAAAAGCATACACAGCAATAAAATCCCAGGAAGCCATTTTATTTGTGACCATTTCAGCTTTATGCATGTGACTGGTTCCCATTACTTGGCAAATAAACACGACATGATCTTTCTAGTAAAGATACGGTGACAACAGAAATATCTCCCATCTAAAAGAGAAAGAAAATCTGAAAAGACACTGCCTATTCATTTCATTGTTCGACATTTAGATCTCTTCTGCTAGGAAAGACCAAAGCTGACAAGTAAGCCTGGAATATATACACATAGTGTAACTTTCACCCAGCAGAAGTAATAATACGGTCTCCACTGCTAGGACAGACTGTGTCTTTGTTTTCCCTGAAGAATGTCTACCTTAAGGCTAACATTGACAAGAGAACAGTAAAAGCATTTAGGAAGGATTATAACGTAACTGCAGCTCAGATTTGTCTCTAGGCTTGCCAGTGACTAAATGGCAAATGAAGACATTTCTTAGGTTGTCCGAGAACAGAGAGTRCACAGTGTGCGATGAAGTTTAATGGCAACGGAGATTTGAAAGGCTCTCTTCTAAACCCTCAGGATCTAAGGATCCTAGGATCTCGGGATCTAAGGATCACAGAAATTGTGGAGCAAGCCATTTTGGCAACAACCTTAGGATGAAGTTACCTTCCCTGTAAACTGAGAGTCTCTTTTCAAATTACATCAAGGCTTTGCACCTCACCAAAGCTTGAAAGAGTCTGAAAGAAGAAGGTATCCTTTTCTGCAGTGGCTTCTCTAAATAAAAACTGGATTAACCATAGTCTTCACTGGTGCCAGCCAGACCACAAAGTGTACCATAAACATTCCTCTCTAAGGTAAAGACAACTGTAATTTTAAAAGAGTATCAATTATACATTCAGCCTCAGAAGAGCTATAACCTGACTTCAGATTTCTTACAAACTATGTGTTCTTGTATCAATTATGATTATTTAAGAAATTAGTCCAGAATGAGAAAACAGAATATTCTCTAAAAGATACTTACAAAACTCTGGGATATTCTAAGCAGATATAAGCAAACATTATTATTCTGAATAGCACTGCAAGCTGCCCTCCATCCACAGCACCATGCAGGCTGTCATTTTAGTAGTTAGGATGCATTTTGCAGCAAGACCCAACTGTTCTTTCAAGTGCACTGTACTGCTAGTTGCTGTCACAATTATTTATAACTAGGGACATCCATCTCCTACTAACCTTCTGTTCTGGTCCAATATACAGGAAACATGATTTGGAAGGTTGAAGTACATTTAAAGAATTTCAGCTCTATATTTTGAGCCAGATCCCTCCCTCTGTTTTTTAACTGAAATCCCAGGCAAGTCAAGGATGGTAGTCAGTCTTCCTCTCTTTTGTATGTGTATGTGTGTGTGTTTAAAATCTCAATTTTTACAAAAAGTCAGGATTGCAAATSAATGTCAGCCAAAGAGATCTCCCCTCCCCACGAGACTTGCAAACATAAGACAAGTAGTTTGGTTTCATTTTTAAAATGTATCATAAAAGTACTGCAACATTCTTTGACACAGAGAAGCAGTGGAATAGTGCATAGAGCTCTTAATGCCAAGAGATAGCCTAGCTTAGCAAGGAAGTATCCTACAACCCTGAGAAAGTTACTTAACTGTTCTGTCTTTCAATTTCCTCATTTATCAAATGGGGATAATGAGACTTTGTACAATCACTCTAAGACTTTWAAAAAAWATATATATATATCATTTGGAAACTTTTAAAGTGCTCTCAAATTTCTAAAAAATGCTGAGAATACAGGAATAATTATTGCTTTAGAAGTTTGTTACAGTATTTTAATAGAATTCATAACTTATTTCATAACAGTATTCTGCAATACTGTTAAGTGTTTATTCTGCAATACTGTTAAGTGTTTATGTGTACTGTTTAAATGAATAAATGACAATCATTGTAGCTATAGTACAGAGGATTTGAAGATACTACGTGCTTTAAATTTAAACTTCCAACTGGCAATTCAAATAGGCATCTTTTCACTGACCTCAGTAAGAGATGGACTAGGCCCCGGATTTTTTGTGATACAGGCAATTGTTCTTCAGTAGAAGTACTACTGCATTTTTAGAAACAAACAATAATTAGGAAACTAAAAGAAAAATAGATGAACATTGTATCCTGCTTCCCCAACATTCTTTTCACCATCTACATGACACAGAGGCCTAAAAAGACTCATTGTTACTTTGAAGTGCGGGAAAATATAGCCTGATAAAGACCGAATGTCATTCAAAGCATCCTCTGGAATATCTTAAAAATTGCAGTTGAGCTTTGTATCTTGAGATGTTTTAATGATTAGTTTATTTATCTGTGCTTTCAGAGTGCAGAAGAGCAAATTCATTAGAAGCTTAAAACTCACATACTTTACAGGCTTTAGATATTCAAATATTTCTACTTCTGAAAGTTTATCCGTCTTAAATATGTACTTTTGGGGTGTAATCCAAAATTGGCCAGACACACACACTGTAGGTCAAATTCCAAGTCATCAGTCAGTTACTTACATTATTTAAGACAGATATTTTACAGCAGAAGAGGGTTTTTTCAACTTCACGTTACAAGAATGGGTCACAGAGTTTCTCAAATAGTCAGCATTAGACGGGACCCAAAGCGTAGAAACTGTCAGGTCCAAAAGACTATTTTATCTGAATTTATTAACAACAAGAGATCAGGACTGAGGATGGCTCACAAGCTTAGGAAGAGCACTCATTATAAACCAAATGCTAAAATAATTTTATTACTGGAGGAAAAAAAATAGGGAGATTCTACAGCCATATCATCTTCAGTAAGTACTTCATTCACTAACTTTGTAAAATGGAGAACAGAAATTGTATCCATGAAGTTACTCAATCATATTTACACCGCATAAAAATGTACAAGCATGAAGTTAGCTAAAGACACCTTATCTCCAAGTAAAAAATTACCTATATATTTGAATATAAAGGCAGCAAACTGGATTTCCTCGTTCTTATCAAGATTAATGTAATATTTGAATGCAAATAAGACAGCTGGCTAAGACCTACGTTTCAACAGCAACATGCAAAATCTTAGGTATGATTCACCTCAGCAAAAGGCCCTTAAGAAAGCAACACAAAAAATATAAGTAGAAGGGAAATCATAAGGTCATTCAAATGAAAATTATCTAGAAAATATTAAAAAAAAATAGTATAATATAAGAGTATAGTCCTGAATCTCTGGCAAACATGTTGAGAGAGAGAAAACTAGAGACGGTGAGTCAGGTGGGATACCTCCAGATGTTTTACAGCACAGATGACTATGCAGGACTGGGAATTTGCCTGTACAGGTAACGCTAGAGCTACCGATGTCTCCAACTCAAGTGACTAACATGAATGTGCAGGCACACAACCACTTCCAGCAGAACTTTTTACTGCTTAAGTCACTACCATAAATCTCAATATGTTTCCTGCCATATTGGCAGCCTGTCCCTTTTTTTTACTTTTAACTGTGGGCCAGATCCTCAGCTGGTATAAGCTGGCATAGCATTTGTTGCCTTCAGTGGAGCTAAGCCAATTGATGCCATCTGAGCATCTGATACTATATTTCTGTAGCAGTTAAAAAATAATACAGTGGCTTTAATTATTACACAGTCATGTCTCATAACCTCATGCTGGGGTAGAAGGACTTCTCATTTACAATCACTGGTCAACATACAAAGTGGAAGGGTCAGCTGGAATTCCCAGCTCAGTTTGATAGCTATACAGCCAATAGTAGCTACTTGTATTCTCTCCCATGCGTCGGTGGTAGTCATTCTAAACACAGGACATACCATTTCTCATTTGCTTCCCATTTGAATTAAACACTTAAAACTTATTAACCCAGAAGCATGTAATTGCTATGCTATGTTCTTTAAACACCACAGACTTTTGCATCATAAACCATTACGCAGTTTAACACGTGTAAGAACAGGCATATTGGGGCAGATGAAAAGCCATTTAACCTGGGATCCTGAATCCCACTAACAACAGTGGATGCAAAGGGAAAGAGGGTAAGTACACATTCATCTGTAATCATTCTGTTACAGACTAACAGCATGCTAGAGTTGCAAACTGAATAATCCTTGAGATTATAGCAAGTCAAAATATACATAAATTTATATTAAAAAATCCTAGGAAGAACTTTACAGTGATAGCTATGTAGTATCATTTTCCACTTCACTATATAAAGAAATCAAAAAGAGGAAGGCAGTCATCTTTCCAAGCTCCAGAGTGACAGTAGTCACAGAACATTATCTGTCTTTCTGTATTCAAATGTTTGCTTTGTGTTTAAGTTTTGTTGTTGTTTTACTTTCTGCTAGGCCATACTGCCCTGCCAAGCTAACTAGCTGACTAGCTATGTCTCAATAGCCAGTATGATCAGAGGCACTGGATATCTGACACCACATTGAGACTCTCACCTCAGAGGCAGATATTCTCTGTTCTATGATCTTCCAATATAGGGTTGTCATTTTTTAGTTCAGCAAAGGATAAAGAGGGTGCAGGAATCACAATGGACAACTGCACATTAGTTTGGACTGCTCTGTTACAATGGTCTCAGTCATAGCTTATCCTCTTTGCGTAAAAAGCCCATATATAATCCATTTTATTGCAGTTTTATTTTATAAACAACCCTAATCAGAAAAATATAAGCTCCATTGCCAATGAAATAATGTTTTCTGCCTTCTCCTGAACACAACAGCATGTAGGCTGGTGCTCTAAAGAACAGCTCAGCCACTCAGCCAACCAGTAGAACTAATGATCACTTGCATCAACATTTTAGATGCAGCAAAATTATCTCAAGTGGGTTATTGAGGGTTATCGTGTATGTTCGAGGGAGGGGTAAATGGGGAATTATAGGGGTGTACTTTGTGGCACTGAGTCTATCTTAGCCCACCTTCATTTGTATTCCCTGCCCTCCCCAATATTGCCTCTCATATATAATTATCTCCTCAATTCTTAAGTTATTTTGTTTTAAGCACTTCATACCCCCTGGACTCTCAATACTGAAGTCTTACTGAACATTAAACTAGCAAATTCACATCTTTGTCTTTAAATGGGTAACATAAAAGTCCTAACCTATCAGACAAAAAAATACTTATCTCCACCTACTCATTAAAATTTGCCTATTATAGCAGCATGCAGACTCCTAACAAGCTTCCAAATGGAGGATTGGAGGGAAGCAGAAACATTCTAGAAGTAAATGTAAAATAAATGGCCTTATATTGGCTGAAGTCTGTATCCCAAAATGCAGATAGTTTGTTATAGATATAATTTAACTACCTGATAAGAAACAAAGGCCAAAACATGGGAAGAGAAACCCTGGCTTGGCTGACTTCAGTAGCTTTCCTTGTGTAAGGACAAAAAAAGGATTTCAGAGATTTAGCCACAGAAGAGCAAAGCTACTGAGAAGCAGGAAACAAGGAATAAAAAAAAGTAAGAGAAGGAAACATTAGAGAAGCAACATAAGGGGGAAGGATAAGAGTGAACAGGAAAATGTACAGGGGTGAACAGGAAACAGAAGCAGCAATAGACACATTGATTTTCTAAAGCTTTTACAGCACTGACTGCACGTTTCTCTGCTCAATACATATTAGTGTTTAACATGCCATGAGATAAGTAACAGGATCTACTCACATTAACAATGAAAAACTGTCCTGTTTGGGGAGAGTTTCTGTAAGTGCTTCTCTTCATCCTTATCAAAATGTAGTCTCCAACTTTTTCCTACACTCTTATTCCACCTGTCTTCATAGCTTGACTCTCCCTACCGCTCTCACTACAACAGTTCACTGAGGAGAAAGAACCATGTTTTTTTCCTTGGTAGTAATGGAAAAAGCAGCAGCAGCCTCTCCGTCTCTCAGGCCTCAGTTCAGGAAGGAATTTTAAGAACATGCCAATCTGTAGTTACACAAGCTGTTTCCACTGAAGCCAGGGAAAATATCTGCATGCTTCAAGACAGGCACACATTAACGTACCCTTCTATCTCCAAAGAACTGACCCACCAACCAGCAAAATTTGCAACAGAGAAGGAAGGAATCACATGGCTGCTGAAATTCCCTAAAGTTATCTGTTTACGTGCCAGGAAGATGCCAGGATACTGGGGAAGTGTGCTCAGTCTCTTTTTTAAAAAAATCCTCCTGTGATAAGAACCTTGTTACAGCCTTGCACATTCCCTATTAGTTAGGCTCAGATATTACAGATGAAGGAGGATGATAGCAACTCTAATGCTATCATTCTAGAAAGCATTCCATAGGGAACAACTCTAGAAGAAGAGAAGGAATTATGGACTTTCTCACAAAGCAGAGTGTATCTTAAGATACAGATATGTGGCAGATATGATCCACAGTACAAAAAGGGTTGGAAATCCATTACATAAGTAATGAGCTGGACAAGAGATCAAATAGATCAATTATTTTTGTGTTCGGTGGACAGTGGATGGATGGGGAGAAGATGGGAATTAATCCAAGTTAGCTTTAGGGTGCTAACATATAAAGTAATTTCTTTCCTCCCCGGAAGCATTTTTGGAACTTACATTCCTACTTCTTATGTAATGAAACTTTCCTACTGTTTGTCATTTGTCAAAAATATTAGTTTTGAAGGTTTCATTAGGAAGCTGACACACAGGGTATTTATATTTGATTACAAAAAAACAGCACAAAGTTGCTAAAAACAGGCCAAATGTAGGAATCCTTCCCAGGATTTAAACTATCCACTGTCACAGATGCAATGTGACAAAGACTCCCCATGACAACTAGCCGACAGACCAGTCTGCAGGAATCTGGCCAGGCACCTGCTAATAAACAGGAATACATAGGCTATGCAGCCTCACAACTTTCATGTCTCTGGTCTCCTCTTTTTGTCTCCACTCACCCCTCTTTCCTCTGTTTGAAAAGATGTTGAAGGGAACCATGAAAAACCAACAACCCATAACAGAGTTGTTCTAAATCTCCTTAAAGAAGCATACAAGCTCCTCAAAAGTGAATCCCAGATAAAAGCTCCATGCTGCAGTTCTGCAGTCTTACATAAGAGAAGGAAGGCAAATATTCTCTATGCTGGGACAACCTAGCCTATGAACTTATATTTACTCTAGTATATTGCTCTTCCTCTCACCTGCGATACTGCGAGGTAATAATAATTTTGCAGCACTGCTCAGAGGACAACTCTTTGCTTTGTTAATTATCTGTTATGACCAACTTATATCCATATGTATGTCATTGCAGAATTTAGCCATGTAACTCTTGAAAGTTATTTACAGCCCCAAAACTCTATTCTGATATCTGTCTTCAAATTCTATTCTGTCAAAACTCAGTGCAACTTCAAGGATATGAAGATAGAAGATAACATCTATAAACACTGTAATTAGGTACACAAAGAGTCACAGAGGAAAAATAAAGGTTACCAGAGCAGGAAAGTATGGTTAATTACTTAGCATCATTTCTTAGAGCTAATAGAAGTATCTAGAAATTATACATTCCTACCTGTACATCACAGCAATATTACAGGGGCTAAAACATTTTAAAAGGAAAGAGAAACCAAAAAGAGAAATGAAAGAAAAAAAAATGCATTCACTAGGTAGTGAACATCAGCAGATGTTCAGCTAATGACTAACTTGCCCCTCTCCCTTTTTTCAGCAAAACTCTGTAATAAGAGCATCACAAATACTAGATTTCTTCTCTGGCATGCCTCCTGATAAAAGGTCATAAAAAGCTGAAGAATAAAACTCAGTAGAAGCCAATAATAATTTCCTGTAAAAACATCCACATAATAAGAATACCACTGTGATGGTTAGTTTCCATCTTGGCTGTTAAAAACCAGCGGCCTCAAGTTTCTCCTGTTCCCATGGCTTAGGCAGTGCAGAGCTCAGGAAGCGAGGGACAGGTCTGTTCTCCCACTACTCCCTCCTAAGTTAGCTCGGCAGAACAGACTTCTACTCTGATATGACTCAACTGTAAGGTATTCCGGATGGAAAGAAAGGGAAAACAGAAAATACCCCACAAACAGCCATCATCTGGTTATTACGTATTCAAATGTAGAGAGTTAAAACAGGATTAAGCAGTAACAGCAGTGACATGGTAACACATATTATGGCTTCATCCTGCTAGCCTGTTTCATCTGAACAATCTGAAATAAGTGTGTGCAGTCCATAGCAGGGATTGTAAAGCACAGAAAACTATGAAACTGGGGAGAAACAGATGAAAAAGCTGAAGCACACAGCAGTGGCATGACTCACTTAAACTTCTACACAAAACAAACAGAAATTCACAAATAAAATCCATTTTGTTTCTGACTTCTGATGTTGTCCGTGGGACACAAGGTCTCTCCCATGAGAATAAATACACCAAGTAAAAGCCCATCCCCTCAACATTTTATTGTATTTCTGTAATTGTCTAAATATACCAGATCAATTGCATTTGAAAATACAGCTATTAAATCATAACTAGCCCATCTCTGGAGCCTTTGTTTGTCAATTGTATCAAGCAACAATTCTTCTCCAGATAAGAAATCAGACTGTATTTTTACAATAATTGCAAGTCATTTCTGGGAGAAAGAGGTAGCAGCAATACCCGAGGAAATAAAATAACACACTTTCGTGCTTTCCCATCAAACCCGATAGTGCTATGGGTTTAAATCAGTCAGAGGCAGCTACGCATGAGAGACTGCACTCTGCAGGCTCTATCAGTCAGAAGTCAAGGATACACGTCCATGATTTATCATACGTTTCATGGTAATTAGCTAGAGTGCCATTTTGCTTCCAGTAGCATCACTCAACTTTCTTTTTTTAATTTGGTCTTTTTTTCTGCAAATGAATTTACATATTTCTCAGTCTCTCATCCCCTACTATGTTTTATTTATGAAGATAGGCCTTCCTGATGGTAACTTTAATGTGAAGAACGTAGTAATTAGTGTACCTATCTGCTAAGTTAATCCCTTTTCTACAATGTCTGCAGAGAAGTTTAAGGTAAGTTACAGTTTACAGTCAATATTAGGTTTAATTATGCTTAATGAGAGTAACTGTCTCTGTTTACTAACTGCACCTAGGTGTGTAGCTCCTATATGAGTTTTTCTCCCAACCTCATTCTGCACTGTTAATAGTGCCACTGTGCATGGTATGTGTGGTGTTTTAATCCATAAAACTGCTCCAGGAGAGCAAAGAATTGAGGCACCTGTTTCATCACAGGTTCAGTGGGAGCAGAAGAACCTTAAAACAATGGCAGCTTTGTGCAAGGAGAAAGTTTTACTGTCTAATAGTTTAGTGCATTAGAGAGGGGGAAAAAAAATGGGCCTTCTCCAAGCCCCTCCTCTTAAAAAGTTAAAAAAGTAAAACAAAGCATTTGGTCCCAGTTCACAGTGATTATCCCTAAGAACATTTCCTGTAGTTGTTACTACCTGCTTTTAGTTCACCTAAGGCAGTATTAATAAGTTAAAAAAGAAAAAAAGAAAGAAAAGAAGGAGGCTTGCTGCTTTCTCATATTTCATGAGTAAGTATCTTGTATAAATAAAAAGATTCTAGAGGCAACTAATGACTACACCGACATCCGCTTACAACTCTCTCCTTAGAATAGAAAAAGGCCAAAAGCAAAGCCCCAGATTCAAAACCACTTAAACTTCAGTTATTCTATTTTTAGTCTTTGTATTATGTTGTGACTTAAATCTGAATCTTCCCAAAAGGAAGATCTAGATTTGAGTTTATTTCATTTTATTTTCTCATAACATTTTCCTTCATGATTTCATGTATTATCCCCTTCAGAAATTTAGGTGGCATGGATTCTTTATATATATTTACAACAGTCTATAAAAATGCAGCATCCTAAACCTTTGATTCCTTAGGATGCACTTTTTTTTTTTTTTTTTTTTTTTTTTTGGTGGGGTGGTGGGGAGGGTGGGGAATTCAGTGTGCAGGACAAGTGCCTGAAAACAAAGCAGTTTAATTTGAGGGAGATGGAACCAGAAGACACACAGAAATGGTTCTGTAAGCAGACAGGCTAGTTCATTTGATTTTTCCAAAGCTGTAAGAAGGGAATTCTGTGTCATGTTCATACCAAAGATATGTGAAGTTTCCTTAGGCATAGCTCAGACATCTTATTTTGGGGGTTTCTTTTCTGGCCTAGTGAGCACTCTGCACAGGTCCACAGATTCCCTCCTTATTTTTGTCATTGGCAAGACTTCAAGAAACATCTTTTGTTAGGAAATTATGCTAAAAAAAGGGGGGGGGGGACTTTCAGTTAAATCATATTTCTTTTTTTTTAAAAAATCACTCAGTTATTTGATTGTCGAAGTACTAGTTAATATGGTAAGATTTTATCTAAAGGCTAAACTTTATAATTCTGGAATATATACAGACGAGCATGCTTTGACCATACAGGTTTCAAAGCCTAAGCCTAAACCTCTTTGTTAAGGTTTACATGTATTCCTACAACATGCCAATCTGCAACCTTAACATCCACATTACTGGATGTTAGGAATAAGCACTCTAAATGAGAAATGAGATTTTGTAACTGTGGTCTTTCTCAATTCTGCATTCCAGAAGAATGTGATCTAAATGTATAACTACAAGTTTGACCATGATGTAAAATTCCTAATAACTACATAATGAAAAAGTAAAGATACCTTTTTCAAAATGACAGTACATTCTTCTCATTACCCTCTAAGATATCAATATTCAGATAGACATGGACTCCATTATGCGATGCAGATTGTTTAGAGGTGTATGTTTTTTTCAGAGAATTGGGGAGGTTTTATATCCAAGCAGACAGCAGATGTAGGGAGGGTCCCTTTACTGTCTGAATACAAAATCAGGCAGCTAGCTTAATTTAATGATTTACAATACTACAGAATGACTCTGAGGATCTGGAAAACTTAAACAACTCATGATTCCAAGGAAATACTATGAACACTCTAACTGGAGAACGAAAACAGCACTGAATCTAACTTTCCTATACCAAGAAAGGGCAAGTGCAAGCTATCCCTCACCTGCTGCTGCCTTTCAGCTAATGCTGTTTACCCATAAACAAAGCTTGGGAGGCTGAACAGTGACCTGTTCCACTGAAGTGAAGTAATGGGATTACCTTTAAACCACTGATGGTCAGTGCACACCACATCTAACTGTCCCCTCAAAAGTCCACAGGCAGATCTCTAATCCACAAGAAGAGACAAAGATGGATGTGTGCATTACTATGAAAATCTGTGCAACTCCCCTCCTCAGAAACCTAGCTGGAAAAACATTTTGGAAAAGCCTGGGATGAAGGAGGTTTACTTCCCTGGATCATTCTAAAATCTATCCAGGGTTTTCACTTTACAGAGCTGCCTCTGCACACATCTCTCCTCAGATTCACCAATCATAATGAAGAACCTTGAGAGGATAAAGATTTTAAAAATTAATTGCAAAACAATCAAAAAAATGTTATTTTTCAAACTTCCAGCACTTGTTTCAGTAAAAATCTATTTTTTCCCAGAATCAATTTTTAGTCACCTCAGAATTAACTGAAGACTCTCTGTTGCAGTATACTGTCTCAGCAAGGCAATGAGGTGACCTCTGAAATGGAGAGTCTCCAGTTGAGGAGAGATTACCAGGGAGCCAAACAGTTTGTTGGTCTCCAGAATTTCAAAGGGGGCTAAAGCATACATTGAGATACCTTGTTTTATGTTTATGCATCAGCCACGCATTTGAGGCTGAAATACTGTGTTTTAATCACATAACAATCAAACTATAAGAAAATAACGTAGAGGAGAACTCTTGGAAACAGGTACTGAGATCTTGGCGTAGCCTCATCTCATAAAGAACATTTAAATGTCTCTATAAACACTATTGTAAAGATACTTTAATTCAGAGGAAGGAACAAGTTTCTGATCACTGAAATTCAGCAAATGACCATAGTTCAGGTTATTCAAAAAAGTAAAAGAGAATTCCTTATGTAATTTAAATACTCTAAGAGTGATTGAGTAGCAAGCAGTCTTACTATTTTGTTGTCTTCCTCAATATTGGTTTCTTGCTAGAAAAATACATGCTTTCAGCTGCCCGTCTCTCAGCAGAGCCTCTGCCTACTTTCTAGGGTCCTTCTGCCCGCCTTACTATGTGCCTTCTGAAGGCAAAGGGACATACATAATCCTCACAATCCCATTAGTATCAATAAGAATGATACAGGTTTGATTCAAAGCCACAAGACGGAAAGCTAAAATGGGCTGGGAACTGTTTTTTGGGGGTCAGAATGGTCTGTGTCATCTTTGTATTACTGAAATGTGCTGCTGCCATGTAAACGGCCCAGCTCACACTGCTGCTGGACTCTCACTGTCTCTCATTTTGCTGTCTGCTGTTTTATTTGCTGGCACAGGATGAAGAGGGGGTGGTTTTTTAGAGACCTGAGTTGCTGATAACACTGAGTTATGCAGTGCTGCTATTTCACTATTGCAAAACTTAGGTTGGTCTTGACAGGAAAAGTTGCAAAATTAACCAAGCACGTGAAGGTGTTCAGTGGCACGACCACAATATAACCATATAGACATTTAAATCAGCACTTACAGGAAAAGAGATGTCTACCTGTAGAAAGCAAGAAGGAGATAGATAAAGAAAAGGAAGAAAGAGAGAGAAAAGGAAGGGAGGAAGAGAGGAAGGAAGGAAGAGAGGGAGGGAGGGAGAGAGGGAGGGAGAAAGAGAATTTCAGACTACTGATCAGTGCAAGGAACATCCACTTAACTTTGTGGGACACAGTACTGTTTTGAAAAGAAAATCTCATAGTATGGGATGGAGGATTCGCCTCTCCCTTTTACTACTACTCTTTTGTCAACCCAAGTTCTTCTAACACAGAGAACTGCAGCACCCAACTGCCACCTCCATTTAAAAGAGATGACAGCATAGAAATCTGCCCAAGAGCAGCGAAAAAGTCACTGCCCTGAGCTAAGCAATTTATCCACTGAAGAAATTTAACTTTCCCCAGACAAATACCAGAGATAACTACAGACCACTGTTTTAATCTGCTCAGATACCTGAATACTAACATCTGGACAGCATTATTATTATTTATTCTTTCCACTGAAGGTAAACTAACTCACTGCCACAAAAGAGAGGACTTGCTACCAAATTTTGTCCTATCTGGCAAAACCAAGTGTCATCTGCAACGCATCTTCCAGATGTTGGAGGATGATCTGTACTCAAGAAGAAGAAAATCACAATGAGTTCAAGGAAAGTTTCTTCTTGGCTTCCAACCTGGTAGTCAATACAGCTACATATAGATGTGCAAGAACCATGGTGGTTAAATACCTTCTTCTGAATCTCAAAGACTCTATCAGCAGTCTGTTTCTTGTCCCCAATTTTCCTCAGTCCCAGTGGACAGGAACGTTCCCCTTTTCACAGTAAAGGTGCCAGATCATGGACTCTGGCAAATCAACACAAATCACTGGCCACATGATTCAAAGATACGCTTTGATGGACACCATTTCAACATCCTGCAGCTGCACTCCTAAAACTCCAGCTGAATGAGGAGATGCGTTGTGCCAGAATGTTGACTGAAGAGACCAATACTTTTGCATTCAATTTCAAAAATGGTAATGGAGAAAGATAGAACACTTCCTCTCCCACTCTTATTTTTTATAAAGAAAAAGAGAGCAACTGGCCTTGCACTGCTAGTTTTAGTGGAAAATTTGCTGAAAAATATGCATATGTGCATATGCATGCAGGTAAACATAAAAACACACACACACAATCCTGAACTTTGTGTTGGCAGCTGGACTGCTGTAACCCATGTCCCCTGAGCTGCAATCAGCTATGAAGGACCAGGAAAAAGTTTCAATGTAATAATTAACTAGACCAGTGGGCTATTATTCGTGGCAGGTAGAGCAGCAATAGTGCAGGCTGCGATGCTGGTCGCTTCTCCCTCTAGAACACTGCTGGATGCCTGCAATCAAACTCAGAGAGAGAGAAAAGAAACAGAAAACCTAATGGCAGCATAAGCAACAAGCCACATTTTCCCTTATCTGACTTTACATGTAAGGAAGGTATTTGTAGGAGCAGAAATTTTCTGTTTAGCTTGACGTTGAAAGAATGTGACAAATTCCAATATCACCATTTATCAAATATATATGCATAGTTATTGGTAAGATTAATCAGGTTATTGATAGCAGCTATAGACAACTATTTTCTGTACAGTAGCAAGTAAACAACTTTAATGGCAGCTGGCAAGTGTCAACGTTGATTGGTGCAGCCATAGTATTAGTACTGGAGCAGATGGTTAAAGTGCATCCATTTAGTTTAAAAACTAAACCATGAATATCCCTGTGGCCAATTAGAAAAAATTCAAATTCATCATGGTTGTTCCCTCTCTTTTGGTGCTCTTACCCTGCAGTCCCCAGGAAGTGCTGGAACAAAAGCCAAACTAACAAAGAAAACAGAGTAAAGTATTTCATAACTGTTACTGCAATCTCCTCAAAGAGTACTTTCAAATTCTTTTAAAGCAATGCATCAAAGGCGAACATACCACAATACCCACTGCATTACTCTCGGTACTACCTCAGTCAACACTGTGCAGAGAGGCAAAATACTACTGCCTGGACTTCAGCTTTGGGAAACCATATTCTCTCCTTCCTTCTCTAGCTTTTAATGATTCAATTTCATCAGCCACAGCAGGGAAAAAAAAAAAAAAAAAAGCTGCAGTTTTATTTTTTGTTTTCCAACAAAAGCATTTGGGGCTTATTTAAGAAGACCTTGAAAGAAACTATTTACCAAAAAAGCAAATTCTTTCTTTCAGTAAACTCACTTCCCCTCTGAAAGGCTTTGCTCTGTGTGTGGATTATTCATTTACTTTAATTATTTTGAAGTGCCTCTGTTTGAGAGGGTAGGAGCTAAGTATCCACAATACCGAAGTAGGTCCTAGAACTCGTTGTTATAAACAAAATGTTCTACAGTGGCCTGAATCTGCACAAGTAGTAAACTTGAGGGTTTCAGAAGTCTTTTTTCACAAGGAGTACTTCTGGAGAGCCTGAAAGCTATGGGACCCAGTCTCAAGAGCACATATTATTGGACTTACTTTTATGGACAGGTCATTTCATTTTAGTCATGGTCACAGATATAAAACCTTTTCTCCCATCTTGTAGGAAGACAAAAATGTTGCTCTTGTTTCAGTGTAGAAAGCAAAGTTTCACTTGGAAGAGGCTGGTACCAACTACAGCAACTGAGCAGAACTGGACACGATGGCCAAGTGATATAGAAGAATACAGAATGCCAGAACAGCATACACAGCTAGGCATGTAAGCAAAAATAAATAGCAGTCTTTCCTAATCTCTGTACTACCTCTCACTCACGCACATGCACACATCCTCCCCATCCACACATATGCACAAATACAGGAATACTTATATTGTTGCTCTTTGTTAAATATTTTCAGCCCAGACATCTTTCTGGTTAATAGGTACATACACCAGAAACAACAGGAAGAAAACAAGCCAAAAGGCCCCTAAGAAAACTCTAGATGGAAGAATCTGGATACAGTTATATGCACTCATTCACAAAGGGAGGAAGAGGAACCAAGACTGGAGGAAATGCACAGGATTGAACTATTATCTCATGTTATATGCAGCAGATTCCAAACAAGAGTCCAAAAACAAACAACCAATATTTGATTCCCAAGCCATATTTCAGAGCCACCCTTTCTGCCATGACAGTATGTACACTCAAAACAAAACTCCAGCAGCTAACCATTCTCACCTTGGAGGAATTTTAGTTCTCAATCTCATGAAAAAAAGCTGACTTCTAAACATTTCACTGTATTTATCAAAGCTTCTGTAATAGTGTTCCAAATTAAAAACAAAAATGCAATAAACCCCCTTAAAAAACAAAGGAGAAACCTTTTCAAATGAAGAGTTTCTACCACCCATTCCTTCAAAAAATATGGAAGGTGTGATGTAGGCATCTGGAAAATCTGAAGCCAACTTCTTGGGAAATCTCATTTCATAAGTCTCCCCACTTTCGATTTGCATTCCTGTTCTTTGCGCATACTCCCATATAAATGTATAGGTCCTCTGCACTGTTGCCCATAGTTACATCCAACAGCTACAGGTAAGCCTACAACAATGTAGAGATAAAAGAGAGTGGAGGTAAAAATAATAGTACGGAGGAAAGTAGGAGAACAATTCTGCAGTTACTCATATGGGGGCAGGTTTCGCTCAGTTGGTTAGCGTGTGGTGCTGCTAATGCCAAGGTCACAGGTTCAGCCCCCGTATGGGCTACGCTGAGGATTGGCCTAGATGATCTCCAGAGGTCCCTTCCAACCTTACCATTCTATGATTCTATGATATGTAGCTCATGGTTATATCTTAGGAATAGTAGCTTGAAAGCACAAGTTGTTGAGGTTTGATTTAAAAATCTCTGTCAGTGTTGACATTCAGGTGAAAGTACTGCTGCTGGCTCCAGAACAATTTGCATATCTTATCACTAAATAAAATGTCTGAGGTGAGCATCAGTCTGATGAAATTCTAAACAAGAGTCCACAAAAGCGCACACGTCTTTCTGTTAGATTTTTGTCCTGTTCACTCCTCTATAATAAATTATATGATCATCTTATTGTAGCTGTGGGCTTAACTGTGCATGTAAAAAGGAAAATGCTAACAGCCAATTCTTTTTCACGCTTTACAGTTAAGAATTCGACAAATTGTGGATTTTGTGAATAACAAAAAGGCTTATTTTGTTACCATCCACCTCCTTTTTAATTGCCACACAAGTGGTAGAAAATGCTATGTATGGATGTATTTCTTTTTTACATACTTTCCAATGCTAAATACAAACAAATAAATAAAACTACACCTCTTATATTGCACAGACTAATATATGTGCTTAACTTTCTGTCCTGTAATCAATCTCATCTACTTCAACAGGACCACTCAAATTGCTGCCAGGGAAATACAAGTGTAAGTCTTTGCAGAAGTACGGCCTGAACTGCCAACAGCATTATTTGAACAATTAAATGCCTAGGCCTGCAACGGCTCAGTTTTGCTGAGTGTTGCCTTGCGTTGGGGAATTTACCTATCACCAAATCCTTCCAGTAACATATTATCTTCACTTCCTTCCTCTACCAGTTACCACCTTTACCTACCACTCCTTTCTCACTCATCAGATACAATTCTCCCTTTCCACACACACCCCTTCAGTTGCTATGTGCAGAAGGAGACAGGAGATGCATTTCACTCCTTTTTATGCTTCTGTGCAGTGAAGCGGGATGAAAACATGGTCTGGCCCTTATACTAACTAGCATAGTAATAAACAGTTCACATGTGGATTAACACTGCAGGATGCACAACTTAACAATTTCACCAACTTCATTTTCTAACCTAAGTTGTTCTGAATTGTTCACATGGCAGTCTCTCAGATCTGCCACTAAAAATTACTTGGCTGGTAAATTCTATGGACAATCTTTAATCTGTATGCTGTTTACTGGAGTTCACAATAATCAGCTGCTAATCAAAACATACACAGATTGGACATCCAATTCACCTAGTTCTGTCTCCTGATGAGTAGCTTAGCATTTGGTTTCTTCTGTAAATACCTATGAATGCTATATGAAAAATTACTCTGTACATTCTTTAGTTTTTGACTAAATTCCATGGCTTCCACAGACACTGCCTGTAAATTAACTCTGTCAAAAAAATAAAAAATAAATAAAATAACATACCAGGAAAACCAAGTCAATCCCTTAAAAGTTCAAATGACTATTTGTCACAAACATTTCACCTCTACTAATGAACTGCAAAAATGAATGATAGAAAATGCAAAACTGTATTATGTTTAGCAGTTAACATTTTAATAAGGAGGAGATTAGCAATTTTTAATACCTCTAGTGCTTTGTTATATACAGTAGCACAATAACAGAATATTTTAATTGCTAATTATTTAGACCTCATTCAGTTCTCACTCAGGCAAAACTCCCATTGAGGTACTCTTGCCTGAGAAAAGAGCTACAGGATTTGTCTTACTGTGATTTGAAAAAAACTTTAGATATCATAAAAACTATCAAGTTATAGAGACAAAAATCATTAAATCCTTAGCAATATTAAACCCTACTCAAAGTCCCACTGATTCTTAACACCGACATGTTTATATTAAGTATAATAGATCATTGCAGTTTACAAATTGTAACTTACCCGTATAATTTATGCCCTGATGTGCTGGTGCTCTTAAAGAAGTCTAGCAATGCTTTGAGCCTTCCAGTCCTATGCCTGCTTTTTTACTGTGGGAAATCTCAGTTCAAATGTGATAAGGAAAGAGCATTTCCAAACAATTATGGTATCAATAGCTTTAGAAATCCCCCAAATATATCTGATTTTTACCTTTTGACTTCGGACTCCAAAAGGGTTAAGAGCAGCTCCTAATACTTCTTTTTTATGCTGCTGTAACAAAAAGAAATGCTTATGTTTAGAGATCTGCACACACAACACCTCAGGTTTTCATAACAGTCAAATAACTAGGCATTCAGTGGGGAAAGTGGGTGGAATACTGTATATATATAAACATTATCTATCTAAAGGAAGACAAAACAAAGTCCTACGCATTCACATTTAGTACACAGGTGATGAGCAAATAAACAAAATACACTAGTACCCAAAATGTCACATTATCTGCATGCTTTAGAGAGAAAAGTTGCACAACTGAACACCAGTTTAGTTGGGAGTCATTCGTATTGACTTTGGCTTAAAAGAACCCCTCCTTTTTTCCATTACAGGGCAGTTTCTTTCCTATTGGGGCAAAAAAAAAATAGCTGTCACAACCAAATTTTCAACCCTTATGTTTGACATTCAAATGCATTTATAGGAAAAGGTATAGTTACACTCTTTAAAGTCAAGACTGTAAAGTCTTTTTTTTTAATGAAGAATTGTATATAATTTCTTTTCCTCTCTTAGCGATAAATGACTTTATGACTAAAATGTTGAAAAAAAATCTCTCTCTAGGCTGCTTTTTGAAAAACGAATGAAAAGCAGACTTAGTACCATATAACACTAATAACCAAAATGTTCAAAACTGGCTGCCAAAGACCTGAAGGAAAGAAGTAGTATTTTGAAGTCATAAATTAGAGTTGGGCATCTGCTTCCATCCGTTTGGAATACAGATTAGGGACCAAAGCTCCAAAATTTGCACTTCCTGCCGTGAGAGGTTCAGTTCAGCCACAACTCTCAAATCCACTCCAGCCAGGTGTCTTGCTTCCTCACAGGATCAGCTAGAGCCTTTCATTCCCCTCAAGTGCTGAGCTTTCCACCCAGGAACCCAAGTCCCAATCTAACAGCCAGCTCAGGTATGGCAGGATTGGCTAACTAAGCCTACTGGTATTCTTTAATCTTTCACTGGTGAGGGATGTTCACAGCCAGCAACAGAGGCATTTTAATCATTGGTATTTTGACTCCTTTGCTATATTGCAGAACTGATTTGATTATATTTATTCGCTACAGAACTGTTTCCTCGTAGCTCAGGTGCTTTGTTATCTGTTCGTCTGTAAAGAGATTCGTGATCTGGTATGGGTTAAAAGTAATCTGTTAACAGGAAAGAACTGCTCTTTACAGCAACTCCACTTATTTGGAAGGAAGGGACACACCGTGTAGCTATCTCACATAAAGAAGATACAACAACAGTAGGCTTCTGGCTCATCATTTCCAAAGTTGACTTCCCACCAGGTTTCTGTACATGTCAGAGACGCTTCTGTTTCCTTCTTAGTGCCACATTCACTATTTCTTTGCATGTCTGCAGCCTTCCTCTTGTCTTCTGGGGGCTTTCTACCTCTGCTAATAACAAGCCAGCAGTGCCCCAAGATGCGCATTTGCAGAAATTTCCCTATGGAAATCCCTCAGCCTATTTGGGTCAGTTCTGAATGCACACAGCACAGTGTGTTAGACGGTGGCTTCCATCGTTGTTTCCACAGAGAAAGATTTATTTTGCCTGAACTAAGGTTAGGTAGTTTGTGCTTTAGCTTTCATAAGGTCTGCAGTTGCCTAAATAGATGCACTGGATGGTAGCTGTTAGCATTTTCCAACATTACACAACCATGATCTGGAATAGTCTGTCAGCTCTGTGCAGACAATGAATAAAGCAAAACAGAATGCTCAGAGTATTGAGTAATGAGGATAGGATTTTGACCTTTAAATGCTGTTAGATGTATTGCATGAAGATATGTTTGACTTAGGTGATACTATTAGATATGAAATCGTGCTGTTTGCCTAATGTCTAACTCATCTAACAACTAAAACACGCTATATTTGCTGGCAAACTGTGTATTGCAGCCTGAGTTGGCTTGAATAGCCCTGCACTTGATTGGTTGAGGAAGAGAGGGTGAAACTGTAAGAAGAAAAAAAGTGGGGAAAAGCACAGGAAATTTATCTCCATGTGAATGAAAATTCTATCTCAGACTGTCATTGATCAGTCAGACCCAGTGTGGTGCTTCAATATTATCTCCTCAAAATCCTCAAAGTACTAAATCTAAGTCCAAACTCCCAGTTTCTCTTCTCCAGTCTACTGATATCTGAAATTTTGTACAACCACACACGATGTACATAGCTATCCTTCTGTCAGTTATGGTTATTGCCAGAAAATGCTACACAAAAGTCTGTATAACTATTACAGTTACTTTTTTCTTTTTCATTAATTATCTTTTCCATACTTTTGAATGTCTGTATTTAATTAATAGTAACCTTTCTGCCACACACTTTTTAAATTTTGTGACTTAAATTAATGAAGTTTTATTCTTGGGATATAAACCATTTGAGATGGTCATTTGTTGGACCAAGTCACCTGCTAAAGCCACCAAATCCAAAATTACAGGGCATCCTTTTGGTTTTCAATTCCAACCTCCACTTTTACATTTAGTTGTTCCAATTGGGTCAACAGCTTATTGGGGATTCAAATTATACCATGCAAATCCCTCAAAATCTGATGTATCCAGAGGACATTAAATGAAGTGAAAACCATGCCCACAACTCAGGAAAGTCACTTCTGGCTCACTTTTGTACATAGCAAAAGCAAGTATTTTACAACATGGGTTCACAATAGGCTTACTGACCTTAAAATCTTAAAACATATCACAGCCTTCACTCAAGCATGAGATAGACCATGGAAATTTCCTAAACAAATATGTTTTCAAGGATGAACTAGATTAGTTAAACTTATTAACCCTATTTTATAAAGTATCAAACCAGAGTAAGATCTACCACAAAAATAAGAAGCATATAGAAATCCAAAATTTGAACAGTGCTAGATTAAAAATGTCTCTTTTGCTACGCGACTTGCTAGTAGAATAACAACAGCACACTGAACTGCTGTTCAAAAGCAAACATGAAAGATCTATAGATACTTTTTCATTTCTTTATGTTAATGCCTTATAAGCTGCAAGGCCTTTTGACTTTTGCTACTAATGAAAAAAAAATGTATGCAGTGAACTACCATCAGATCAAATGAAACTGAGATAAACACATTCAGCTCAAGAATGTCCATGCTATTTACATTTTCTCTCAAGTTTATGGAGCTTTCACCATGAATAACATGGAAAGAGAGGAGAAGAAATATTATAGAATGGTAACTGTGAGGATCTCCTCTTTTTAAAACTCTATAGTCGAAGAACAAAATTCAAAGAATAAGATAAATTTTTTGAGCATCACTCTATTTCAGTTCCACCCAGAGTCATCATACATGCAAACTAACCTCTATGGTAGCAAGTGGATGAAAGGAACCACTGTTGATTAATGCTAAGAATATAGGAGCCAAAATAATTTTAGACAATGATTCACTGTGAGACTGCTGGTAAATCTCTTGGTCTCTTCAGCTTCAATCAACCTGGCATGAACACTGGGTAAAGTATGTGCTTAGCAAAATTGACAAAGCATCGCAGCAATGCTCTTGTTTTAAAAAAGATTTGTGTGTGAATTTAATGCTCATGAAAAAGGCTAATCTGGCAAGCTTTGAGTTTGAAATCCTCTCATTTCCGGACAGTACTTCTAGCAGCAGAACAAAACTACTCACGCAGGCTCACCACTACGCTGCAGCCTTGAACTGAAGGACCCGGCCGAGCGGCTGCAGCATAACGCAGAACAGGTTCTGCGGTCAGTTCAGCCTCTTTCATGGGACTTAAAACCACAGATCAATTTCTACTGACTGTAGTGATCTATTTTGTGATCTGGACATCTGTCCCTGAGATCTAGACTTGAGAACTCTTTAACTGATTGGTTCAAGAGTCAAGCTCATCAATCTGAGGAAAAATAAAAAAAAAAAGAAAAAAAAATCAAGTGACTAGTGTTAAACTACCATGATAAAGATAGCATCTGGAGAATTTTTACAAGAAGAGTGCCAAAGACAGACCATTGACCTATCTGCAAGGATAAGATGATGAACTACTGGCTATGAATTGGTTTGTTTACAGAAAAGAAAGCCTCATACGTTTACAGAAAAAATTTAAAGCAACAATAGTCAGTGTTACAAGCCCATTCTTAGCACGCGAAGACATCTGTGATAGAGCAATTTAAACTCCYCGTGCACTTCTACATTCTATTTGAAAAGGGCTATTTGACCGTATTTATCCACATGAGAGAGTTGTGTTAACTGTCTGGACCAAAAGTAGAAGGACTTTCGAAGGCAACAGTTACATGATGGAGACAGGGAACATGCGTAGAACTATCTACTAGGTTTACCTCCTGTTAACTTTATGTACTGTAACTTTAATTAAACAGACAATGTTGCCTGGAACATGAGAGGCAAAAGGCATTTTTAACATTAGAGGTACTAGGAACTAGCATGTATATTTCTTGAAAAGGAAATACCAAAGCACAGAGCGAATTAAAATATGCCATGGTAACAGATAAAGACTTCAACTGTCAACAAAATCAGGCTATTAATTCTCACGTAAACAGTCTTTCTAAATCTTCGAGTTTTAATATACAGTCCAAAGATCACTCTCACGTTCAGCAGCTTTTGTCTTTTAATGCCAATCATTTCAACTGACTTCTCTCACTAGCCCGTGCTCTCTCTCTCTCACCTTTGGGAAAGATGAGCGAAAATATCAAATGATATCTTACTCTGCCAAGACCAAAGGAACAGTTAAACATTCAAAAAAATTAGGCAATGACTTTTCCCAAGCCAAGGAGGGAACGTGATTAACAGTGAGGTGGATCATTGCCTGGTGGGAGGGGGAACCTGAACCCAAATCTCTTTTTCGTGTTCTGATTCAGTCTACGTTTAGCACTAGCCTATGTAAACAGCAACCGAAAATTACTGGATGGACAATATAAAATTATTTTGCTGCCAGTCATACTCCTTCTCAAGAGACATCTATTCAGACTTGACGGGAAACTGGAACTATTCGGTCTGTTCATGACCACTGAAAGCAAAGATGCCCTGACTGATCCACCCGGACCGAACCACCACCTTTCACAGGATGCAATCTCGCAGCAACCAGTTCTGAAGGTACCTGTGTGAGAAATACGCCCTGCCACTGGTCTCTCTGCACCAATGCAAATGACAGACACTTCCGACTGCAGAGCTGTCAGCTTCGAACCTTTCACCAGAATGTAATTCATGTTATAAGAAAAGGGGATACAACGTGCCCGTTACCTTATCTTTTTCCCTTCAAATTTCTATCCTATTTCTGAAATAGAGCAAGACTAAAACCTTTCTTTAGACTGCGATCAACGAGATGTCACTCTGTAACAAGCACAGGCTCTGCTCTTGCTGGTCACTGGCATCACAAAATCACAAAGGTGCTGCTCTCGTCCTCAAAATCATTACCACCTTTAAACACGAATTCCCTAAAAGCGCTTCCGAGCCTAGTGTGGGGGAAAGTGGAGGTGAAGAGAGAGAGGACAACTCTCCTTGCTCTCCAGAGACCATGTTCCCCTACAGCTCTTTGGTACTGTGCAACACTTAACTCCTTGAAGCCTTTTCTCTTAGTCGCTCTCCCTTGGCAGCAAATTCTTCAAACTTGAAAACCAGGACACAAGCCAAGTAAATAAAAAAAAATAAATAAATAAAGCTCAATGTCTATAAAAAGTACACAGACTAACCTGCTTAATTATTAACAGGTAAACACAACAAATTCTGAATTATTTACTTAATCTTTTCAGCTACAAACCTCAGACTTTTAGAGCATGAAATACATGCTTTATTTTAAGACACAAAACAGATTTTTTTTACAGGTTGTGTGGACATTTTTTTGGGAGGGGAAGGGAGGTTGTTTTCAGGAATATACACTTCCTATTAACCCCAAAATATCATCCTGTAACTGAATCCAGCTGGAATTATAAATAGAGAAATAAAACTTTTAGTATAAAGATCCTGTATTCAAGAATGCACTAGTGAATGAGCTGGTTGATTCTGACTTACAACCGAGTGAAAATGGGATTCCTGTGAGTCATATGCATCCTCTGTTTCTCTGAATGTACTCAAAGGGAGTACTCTTGATTAAGAGGGAAGCTGGTGAAGGTTCCAGCAAAAAGTTCTACAATGAAGGATAAAATAGTCTCAGGTACTATCCTATTTCCTTTCTTGAATAAAGCCATCCTGCCTCAAACAAACAAAAAAAAGTCAGTCACATGCCCCTGATGACCTTACAAGATGCTCTTCGAGACCTGACTTCCAGCTGAATCCATCTACATTTTTCCCTTTTCCTATATATCATTTTGCCTTGCTCACTATAGATCCAAAACAGTTTTTTCTACAGATACGTTCAAAATATGTATAGAAGGGGAAGGAAGCTCCATGTTCCTTCCTAAAGATGTGATAAAACACTGACAGTTTGGTCCTGGATGAATTCAGTGTATGCCCTTTGAGGTCTTCAGCATTCAGTAGTGTAAAGCAACACCATCTCCTTCTCAGGAACCTCAGGCCACCACAAAGTCATTACCATCTAGAAAAACGCTAAATTACGATGGCTGAACAAACGTGGTTACGAATCTCAGATGACCTTTCTTAGCCAGCCCTTCTTTGGGGGTGATCCTATGGTATTGCTGGTGAAGTCCCAGATCAATAAAGATATATGCATTACGCTGAAGCTGCCCAGCAAGACATGCACTAAAAGTCTGTTCAATAGCTTTCACATACAACCAGAAGTTTTCATAGGAGTATTTCAGTAATACTTAGCAAAGGGGTCATATACCACTTCTACCTCATCAATTCTGTAAATCTGCAGAAATACAGCATATGACGTTATAATCCATTATTCACCTACTTGTTACAATGGTCCAAAGTCATTTGTTTTTTCCTGTCTCCAGATTTTAACAAATTTAATCAATATTTACATATAATACCTTTTTTGCCTGCCAATGCCTTCCAAAGGTGCAATTCAGGAGATGAGACAGTTAATCACAGAGCTGGTTTAGCCTCTAATGTATGTGGCCTACTTACGTTAGCAACATTTTATTAGCACGTTATGCTGTATGTTTAATATTTAGTATATTGTGTGAAAATGGTTTACTCTGTAGTGCTCATATAAATGACTTACAAATTCTGTTTGACACATAGAGAACAGTGTATAAGTAATGCATGTATTTCTAAGTATACCTAAGGCTATAGAAAATAAGGATAAACGGAAGACAGATGAAGAAAAAAACAAAACAAAAAAAAAAGTATCTGATGATGGAGTTAAGATCTAGCTTACAGTGCCTAGACCAAAGCAGCAGAATTAGGTATACACAGGCAGCTCCCATCCCCTCTTTAACTTTTGATTTCAGATCTTCCTCTGTAAGCCTTAGAAGCTGTCCAGCTGAAGGAGAAAAGGAATTTCTTCATTGCTGAAATCTCACAGCAGAGACAACTGTAACAAAGCATATAACAAATCTCCCCCATCCCTTTTATATTTTAGCAGATCGAGAAAGAGAATGTAGGATCTGTGTTTGAGTTTACGAGCACTTTCAGGACATTTTTCACTAGACAGTTAACTTAGCTCTGTCTTCATGAATTATGCAGCCCTTCTAGGGTGTTCTCAAACACCGTTAGTTGAAACCCCACGTGCAAGATTCCCTGCACATGGGCAGCAGATCATTCCAATAGGATCATAACTCAGCTGACTCAGAAGCAGATTTTCGCAGAATAGTCACAAAGCAGTTCTGGGTAAGGATTCCAACTATTTAGCTATAGCTATTTTGGATGCACTGATGCCAACAAATTATCACTGGAAAGGAATTTTTGTTTGTCTTTACCCCTTAGTTATGAGGAAACTACACTGTTTTTCAGTCTCCTCCAGCTTAACAAGTGAATCAAAGATACACCAACAGGCATTGCTAAGGACCATGTAAGGGAAAATTCTTCAGTCTCATCTGAATTAGGCCTAAGTGAAAAGAGCCAAATGCAGCCCTGATTCAACTCTTACTGCCTTGGAATTACATGAAGGGTGGATTTAGCCTAATGTCTTCAGCTAGATCCTTCTTAACTTTAGAGTTATTTGAGTCACGTTGGACACCGGCGGCTTTTTTCACTGCATACCCTTGTACAAATATGAATAGGAACCTTTCCTGTGAGGGAAAAAAGGCCCCTACCTTAACCTTGATCTCTAACAAGCAAATTATTCACACTGATCAGAAACGTGTGTTTCTGAGATCCTCTGATGACAGGTGAATATGCCACTGTGAAGGAAGGATGATAACATTCAAGGGCAAGCTGTCTCCAGGTGAAGCCCAAAATACCCCATGGAAAGAGGAAAACTCTATCTAGAGTCAAGGAGTCTTGTTAGCAATCAATATGCTTTATCTCTTTTTATTTCTAACACTGTAATTTGTCAATATATTTATAAATCCATTTACAGTGATGCAGCCAAGGCTTTAGCAAATATCAGACTTGTTTTCTGCAAAAATATATAATCATAGCAAAAGCGTTTTTTTCACTGGTGAAGTATTTCCAAATTTTTTACAAAGGACCCTTACTGTTTATCACAATCCCTGACAAAATATCAGTCCCAAAGCTTTTCTAAGTTACTTCAGTGGATGTTTTGTCAAGTGACATTCAAAACCATTTTTATTTTGGAAAGCAAAAACAAAATAAAATTGAGCCTATTTCACATTCTTTTTATTCTCCAAGTACTTTATTGAATTTTTCAAAATTATTTCAACACATGTACAACACTTACATGGCATATCCTAAAAGAACTCACAGTAAAGAATTTCAGTTCATCTTTCCTCTAGGAAAGAAAAAAGAAAAAACCCCAAACAATCTAAAAAACCTCTTTGAAAATATATCTTTTCCCTGTTATATTCAGTGGGGGACATTAAAAATTCAATATTTGCTACTTTGCAATGACTTCTGGACACAAAACAGTTTCTTCATGCTGCAATAGGTTTCTGTAGTCTAAATATAAGACAAACTATAAGTAATGTACACACTCGAAATAGTACTGAATATGACACCCACAACCCAGCTCAGACCCTGCCATGAATTATTCCTTTATTTTTTCCCATTATTTCTATCATTCATTATAGCCACAGTATTTATTTTTTAAAATGATTAATATGTAAAAATCAGTACATAGAAACCAAGTAACAAGAATGGGTCTAATTAAAAATTAACATTCTTACAAAAATAACTATTGTATTAATCAATATGAAGACTTAAATATTCAGATCAGTAGGACATTTTTAGTTCTAACATTCATCCTTTAAGGACACGGGGACACTTGATTCAGTAAAATCTTAGCTGAGGTACATCCATACACAGTGTTCAGACTAAAAGCAGGTTGAGAGCTTTATTGCAAGCTAGTATGCAAGTCCTTCATCAGAAGGCCTCATATTTTGTTGAACAAATATGAAGTTTGTGCATAATTAACATCTGAAGGAAACAATCCAAAAGGGACTCCACATTTTCAGCTGAAAGTTCATGAGCAAAAGTGAATGGATATTTTTTGGATCAAACTAATCTTCGGTGTAATCTTACCAAAATCAATGAGATTCAAAGATGAATTCAACACATTAATGTTATGCACTAGAGAGGCTTAATTAAGAACACTACCCTGTGAATACTGCTTCCTGTTACCCCTCAAAACATGTGATCCATTGGATATTTTTCTACTACTGTTTATTATATACTTGTATTTATTGACCTACTCATACAACTTTCACCTACATCCTCCTCAAACTTGTGCAAAATGACCTTCACGTCTCCCTCGTAATACAGGTTAATGGATTTTTGTCCTCTTACGTTATGTTAAATGACGCCAAATAAAGTTTCTGAAATACGTGCAAAACTGTTTTCAGGTAATAAATTACTCATATTATTGCACAGTTTAACGTTTCCAGGGACATCAATGTATTAGGCACTGCTATGGCATGGCCTGGGAGATGGTCATCGCCGCAAAGAGCTTTCCAGACAAGACAGGCAAAGAGTGCAGAGGAGCTGAGACACGCAGGTTGGATGGAGCTATTTGCCTGAGTTTACTCAGGAAGACTGTGATAGTACAGTGCTAACATTTATCTCAAGCTACACCCCAGTGCTTTCATAACAAAGCCTTCCCTCCTCTCTCCTAGTTAATATAAAGGCCACTCCAAAAATCCAAGTATTGTATCTGCCCCATTAACTTAGCAGTTCCAAACATCGTACTACTTTGCATTTGCATATATCTAGCATCACAAATCTCAAAGCCCAGTATGCTTTGAAAGAAACAAAAAACAAACTGAAACAGATTGTCCTCATTTGGCAAGCGAGAAAATAAAAAATGTGACGGCATTAAGGGTGAATTCATCTCAACTGCCTTTGGCCCGCAAAAAAAAAAAAAAAAAAACTCCTGCCTAGGCATCTTCTATCCCCACTGGGAAGAGGCAGGCACACGCAGAAGGCGATTCCTTCAGCGAGCAGAGAAGTGCCAAAGTCACGCACCAGAGAAGCTTCTCCCCTTCCTTCGTCTGCAGAGGTAGATGCTTAGACAAAATGCCTAACTGACAGGCCAAACGAAAGGCAGGATGCTGTAAGGTCTGGCTAAGATTTGTGCAGCAGTTAGTGCACAGCGCAATCCCAGCAGGAATACCCAAGATGCTGTCGCCACACAAATAACGGCTATAAAATCAACTCACATAAAAGTGAGAATTTTCAAAGAAAAGTGATGAAACTCTGCCAGCAAACATTGATCGCAAGTTCTACTACTCAGAGAAGGAAGTATCTATGAATCTCAGTAAAAATGAATCTCTGTAGCTGAAATAACTTTTAAAATACAGAAGTGCTTGTATTGTCGTCTCTGGAAACATATCAGATGTTTGTGAGGGTCCAAAAATGCTTGACTTTTCTATGCAAACTTGCACATCAGAAAAATTTTATGCTTCATCGCATGGTATGATCTTGAAGCTCTGAACTAACTGTGAAGTAACTTTTCAGACAGCCCTTCCAAAATGTAAACCAGTTAACACAAAACTGATTCTCTTGCAATACTAAAATGGACAGCAGAAACTAGATACAGAGTACCTCCAGCAAACAAATGACTTAGGCTAACAACAGCTTCCATGACAGGCATACACAGCTAATTTACACATTCTAGTCCTTTTAGCAAATATTAATCCCTGAAAACAAAAACAAACAAACAAACAAAAAAAAAAGTAAAAAAAAATACCACAGAGTACCAACAGAGTCCCATGACAGAATAACAGCATAACAGCACTTTCACTCAATTGCTTTCTGAGTCTGAAAGGGGATAAGAAAACTACAATAACTTGAGAGTCAGATTTTGCAAGTGCAAACTTCTCCTTTTCCTTTTCTTTCAGTTCCTGGCAAAAAACACTAGTTACATGCATTTAAAAGCACTCAGGTCCTGCTTTGCAACAGAGCATCGCTGTGTAGCGAGCAAGCCTGAATCTTACACACTTAGCACAAGCCCAGCGGTTACCATTGAGCCAGCTGCTAAAAACACCATTATCAGGTTCATGCTTCTCAGTTTTAGCAAGTTGCTCTGTTTAAAATGAAAGCTCTATGCTAACAGTTCCCAAACCACTATTTGTATCACTGTTATAAACGGTTATCTGTAATCAACAGAGAGGAATCAATACCTCATGCAGCAGCTAAAGACCACCTCTCGCTGTTTCACGGCTGAGGGAAGAGAATAGAGGGGGGCATTAAGGAGCAGGACCCCAACTGCATTCTCCTGCCACCAGGAACCGCTGCCACCAGGAACAGCCGACAGGCTCGTATATTAAAGAGCGGAGAAGGCTCCTAGGGCCAGAGGAGCGGAATGGACTCTCCCAGGAATAAAACTGCAAATCTTCTCGCATCTTCTTTACTTCTTTGATCTGCCTTTTCCAGAGAGCGCTACACTCAACAAGTTCCTAACCACCACCCACCTGCCTCTACTCCTTCTCCTGGGGAAACGATGAGAGTACAAATGGAAAAGCTCCCACTTAACTTGTTGACAAGTATTTTGTAAGAACCCAGATAAAATGACTGCTGGACGCTCCTTTGGCTCACGCATGGCCTGTTAAAATCAGTTCAAGATCTTGGTAATAATAAATGTATGCTAAATGCTTACCTAAAAAGGTGTCTGTCTTAGCAACAGACTTGCTAATAATTCCCACTTCAGGAACAAAGTTGCCAATGAACTACTTCTACAGTTTTTTTTGAATAGCATGAAAGTAATCTTAGTACTTTGACAGAGTAATATCTTCATCTCCATCTATGACCATAAGTGAACTATCTGAATCCAACCAACCTACATCATGCATAGGAATTAGACTGATTTGTTAATGTTTATTTTTAAGGGGAAGAAAAAAAATCTTAACTCTGAACTTTCTGCTTTTGTTAATGATTGAAAAGTTTTTTAAATATTAACTTTATTAAATTAATAATTTATATTACACTCCTAAAATTTACTTATAACACATATTAGCCAAATCTGTTTGTTGTTCTGGGGACAGGTAGAGCAAGTGGGTGAAGTATTCAAACAAAACAAAACAGTTTTCAAAGAAGCATATAGACCATGTCATATTTATCAGAGAATAACATCAATTATTTAGCATGGAGCAAATGTGCTCAGAGGCTAAACGGTTTCTTTCGAATGGCAGATTTTTATTTCCTATTTTTTTGTTTAGTACAGCATGCACTTAATATACCTAAATAACTCTATTTAAAAAGCTCTATATAAAAAGGAATCTTTATTAGGTAATTTTTAAAATGAGAATTACGGTATGTACCAGCAAAAAATTGCTTGACTGTTTACTTATCACTTATTTACGGAGGCCAACTATTTTACCAATGGGCAAGATGACATATGTTATAAAAAATGAGACTTTTTATATTAAAACCCATTTTAGCACACGGTAATTTTGTTTCCAGGCCTAGTTACAAAAAAAAAAAAAAAAAAAAAAAAAAGGATGATAAATTATGATAAATTGAAGACTGTATCTTACTTCAACAATAACAACTACTGCCCCCAACACTTTCCATCACAAATCTCACTGGCATGATTCTGCTTTACAAGTGAGAAAAATTAATCTCAAAAATGACTCAGGGGTGAGATAAAGAAAGAAGAGGAAAAGGCTTCTAACTCCCCATCTTGTGCTTAGATGATTATATTACTGTTTCTGAATTAGTGATGTTGCATCTTCTTTTTTAAATGAAAAAATCACGTATTTTTAAAGCCTCTCTTGCATATTCAGCTGTGTACCTATTTTTACATAAGCCACTATCATGACTAAAATCATGCATCAAACAGGTATCACAACCATTCAAACTTGAAGGTGATAAGAAGAATTCAATCCTTACAATACTGTTTCTCTCTATAACCTCTGTACAATATTAGAGATTTCTGTTTAGCAGACTCCATCCAATACATACACTTACATAACCCTCAGTCTGATATCACAGGCAACACTTTCCAGTTACATGGTACTACACCAAGAAAAAAAGTTGGGAGTTAACAGCAGAATGCTGTCTCGAGAAGAAGAGCTTAACTCATGAATTTAAGATTGCCATGACCAAAAATCTCAGCTAAGTTCCAGGTATGTTAGAAGGTCCAGCCTTTCTTTTTTCAGTAGTAGTAAGGGTGGCGGTGTGGGAAGGATGAATGCAAGTAGTCAAAGTTATTACTGAATTTGATTATTTTAATTATTATTGCACTATTAACCCTCTGCATGATCCTATTTAGTCAGTTCCATTGTGTTTATGAGTGCTATACTCTATAACCATTGCATCTGAAATTGCTGTTGATCACCTAGCATTTAGGAATAAAAATAGATATGATTAGATGTGCAAAGCTCATCTGAAAGCAGTTTGAATGCAGACTGGATTTCTGTCTACTAAAAGATAGCCCTTAATAATAAGGTATCTAGGAAAAAACAGTGAGAAATGATATTTTATATACAATTTGTGATCTGTGTATGCTAGATACACCTCATAGTGAACGTGACCAAATACTGAACATGAAGTAAAGAACAAACCTTTTGTGTTGATGCAAAATTTGAGTGGCAGAAAAAAAACATAACAGAAGATAAGAGTTTTCATTCACAATGCAATGTAAATTAAAAAACCATGGATACAAAAGAGTAGAAACAAGAAAGGTAATATAACAAACTTGCATTTCACCCTCCATCATTGCAAGGATCAAAACAGGGGCATACATCTTCACTCTAGTCAGATGGCCACTCTAAGAATAAATCATAGTAGCTCATACAAGAAATAAAAATATCAAGGACTCAGTATATATCAAATTGAAGTAAAGCAAAACATAACAAAAAAGAAACAAACACACCATAAAATTTGGGATATCTTTTTCAAATGAATGGCCAAGTATAGATGGAAGCAAGGTATAACCCTGTTTATGTGAGCACTTTGCCTTTAACTTCACTGGGCACAGCATGAAGCTGAGAGATTTCCCTTAGCAAGCCTATTTTCTATTTAAATAGGTCTTGACTGTGCTGTAGCTGCAGAGCCAAAAAAAATGAGGCCACAATTTTATGTGGTCATGCTAGCGTGGTAGAAAAGCTTTTGTGAGGATTTGATGTTGTAACTGCATTTGTACATCTGGGCCCTCACAGACCCTCAAAGACTTAGACATCTATAGATACTGGAACAGATTATTAAATGCCTGTTAGTAGGCGAGGTGGATTCAGGACACTGCCGTATCTGAACTCTGTATACGCAACTGGACTGACATTTAATTTGGATACTTAAAGCATTAATGTTATCGTATCCTGTATATCTATACTAACAAGTTTGATGGAACAGATGGGAGCTTTTTCAAAAAAATGTAAACAGCTGATCTGAGAGCCAGCACTTCCTATAGACAGACATTACGGTGAAACATAGCACTCTACTGTTTATTCCGAACACACGATAACAGCTTTATAAGGAAACTACTTTATATAATGAAGAAATACAGTCAACTTAAAAGAAATACACCTCAAGAATTTCTTCTTCCACCCTTTCACTTTTAAATAGAACATTCTCCCTCTAATTCGCTGCTTCTGACCTCTCTATTCAAAAACTTCAAGAAAAATATTGCCCTCTATAAGCCAGGGCAGATAATTTGAACCAAATCTCACCAAGTTTTCTTGCGGGGCTTCTCACTGGGCATTCTCAACCTCAACCACAGTTCCGACTTCTTTTAATTTAAATATTGTGTCCATTTTTGTATTAATATATTACACAAGACCTTACTGATTGTAATGCAAATATTTCCCTACACCCATACTTACAAACCTGCTCCTTCATAAAAACAGATGAAGTAACTACTTCATAGATATAAGAAGCACAAGAAAGCAGTTGTTTTAGGAAATGGGGTTTAATCTTTCTTGCTGGTTTACCGTCTTCAACTTCCGTCGTGTACTGCTGGAACTGCATGCTTGCACACATATTTTAAGGGCATGTTAGTGATGTAAACGATTACAAATACATGACTGTCTATCTTCTGTATTTTTCACATTGTACATTTGCCTTAATAAAGTTGAAATCAATAATAGCTGCCTCTGACTGTGGTTGTTTCTCACACGATTTCTGTGATGCCGTAATAAAAGACACTGAATGTGCAGTGCTCTGGAACGATAGCTCTAATTATTGTAATGTTTACTACAGGAAATTACCTACTGGACAACAACCTGGTACATTACCAGGAAATGGGATGTATTTGTTTGCAGAGTGAAACAGAAAGCCTGGTGCAGTGTAAGCGGCTGTTCTTCAAGGCTGTCCTCCTTTAGGTAGGGTGAAAGATGGAAAACTGCAGATCTCACATGAATTCAATATGCAACACTTTCACAGAACTGTATCTGAACGTCCCCCCCCAAAAGTAAGAAAATCAGCTGCTTTTAAGCAGTGCTCTCAAGTAGTTGACAGCATGATCTTAGCATCATCTAACTAAGAAAACAACAGAAAAAGATCCCAGTTCACAGCAGTCAGTAAAAAGTAGAGCAGACCTACAGGGTGATGTCTGAGGCTAGCATCTGCCTATATATGTCTGAGGCTAGCATCGAATCCCTGTGGTCACAGTTCAACTTGCACACCCTTTTATTAGGACGCTCTTCTCCTTCTATGAGTCCATTATATGCCTTGGTAATGTAGTTAGTATGTATCAGAGAAGAAATATTCACATTTATTAGGCTTACAACTGTATAAAAACCATTAAAAGTGGTTCTTGTATGACAACCCTTATTTTGCACTTCTCTGTTTCTATCTTCCTTCATCATTTCTCACTCTCATCCACTTAGCACTTCCATTTATTGTCTCAGGGCCAGATCTGCAGTACTTGCTGTTCATCTCCAACTCTCTCTGCAGCTTTTTATGACAACCAAACTGACTCCCCTGCTGTCATTTGGGATACTTTAACATTAACTGGGCAAAGTCCACATTCTGTTACTTTAAATATTTCTTGAGTATCTATCCACTCTGTGCTTTAGAGATCTCCAGACTTTAATTTACATTCTTTAAGATACCGTTTTTGCCCAAGTCCAGTATTTTTGTAATAACCTTTATATAAAACAAATGTTCCAGTACATGCAGAAGATTAAAGGAATGAAGGAGGTACTCAGCTGTCCTTTAATTTTACATGTGTTTAATGTTATTTTAGAGAAATGTACCCATTCTCATTTTGAATCTAATCTACAAACTATTTTGGATGACTGTGCAAAGAGCCAGCATGCTAGCTGTTTGAGGAAATGAAATAGAGCTAGGAGCGAGCACTGGATGTTCAGTGGCACAACTCACTGGATAATGTTTGCTTACTCTCCAATATTCTATATCCTTGACTTATTTATCATCATTCCAGGGGCAGCTGGGCTGACAATTTTTGTTTGGCCTCATATAGACCGAAACCAGCTAGATACTTCTGATCTGGGTTCAGCTATCAAACCCTTCTTCTATTTGTGGGAGTGGAGATGAAAGCAGGATGTTTCAATTAGGCTCACCATAGAGATGATCTGGAGCTGTGAATTAATTGATTCAAAGACCAAGAGGGACAGCTCCTGCATAATAGACGCCATGGAATCACGCTCCATAATTACAGTTAAGTTCAGCTCAAAATCCAATAGAAATCAAAGGTGACCATATCAGGCCCATCTCTAATCAAAAGCGGTTCTTTCCTTCACTACTAAACGCAAAATAGTCCTTTTTTATTATTATTTTAAAAGGCCTTTGGGGTTTAAAATGAACCTGCGTGAATAATCTTTATTCCATCATGGATGAGAACAAATTTTCCACTGTTGTATGAAAAGACTAGAACAATGAAAGCATTGGGAGGCGAAGTTAGTGGGGGAGAGGGGGGAACTGTGCCTTCTTGGCAGGACTCACAGAACATTAGTTAGGGTAGGTGGAGTCCTGCTGGGTTTAACCAACTGCTCAGATCCCCTGTAACATTTTACTGGCCCCCAGCTTTGTACTGTACAACTCAAAACACAGTGAAAAAGCTCATATATACATATATTTTAAAAGACACAAGACTCTTGAGCACACATCCAAAGCAGATCAATTGCCTTTGCAATATTCTCAGAACAAAATGTTCCACCAGCAGATCTGATAAGAAGAGCCAAAAAATGGAAAACACTTGCTACCAATTTATTGCAGTCACCCATAAACTATTACTAGAACATTATGTATTGGGGTTCAAGCCAGAAAGCTATTAAAGCGGACTGCACTAGTGTCTTTCCACTATGCTACTGAAGCTTTAATAAGTCCTTAGAGAATTGTGTTTATGTTGACGGAATCATTGTATAATCAGATTTTCACACACACACAAAATGCAGCTCTTTATAGAATTGCTGTACGCCTTTGCTCTCTCCCCCATGTTGGCTAGCATCTCCACAAATACCATCATCTTTCTATGTTTCTGTCTGGCCCAAACCCTGACGTACATACTTTGTATTCCAAGCTGGATAAATTTCAAGATAAATGGTGCTAATTGATAGTGTTAATGGGCGCCGGATCTACCGCATCCTTTCCCCTGTTGTCTCTGCCTAAGTGTCTTTCTCATTCCTCCCAGTCATACTTTGTGCAAGGAGAAGGAGAGTTAAAACATAATGCTAAAAGGGTATTAGTATTCTTTTTTTACTTAAGTAACTAAATAATAAACATCCAGTAGTGTTCTATGGGATTATGACTTTAATCCATGTTACAGGAAAACCTCTAATAAATCAAAAAGCGCCTTTCTCATTTAGGAGATAACAGCGATACTCAACCAGATAATGATTAACCCAATGATTTAATGTTTTTACCACAATAATTATAATTTCCCTTTAAAAGGGTGTGTGCTCCTTTCAGTCGTTTTCCCCTGACAGTACACAGCCGTGAAGCACACAGAAAAAGCAGGCCAAACAGGAAGAGGGCCATTCCTCTGCCACTGGAAGCGAGGTAAAAGAAGACGTTCTGAAGAGTTAAAACGAACTAGGCCTTCGCTCCAGAGAGGTGTCACGTTCTCTCTGAATTACGCTAGGCATAAAAAGCTCTTCCCACGTTCCACGAGGCAAACTGAGTCCTTCGCAGGCATTTATCCATATGAACACAAACAACTAACTTAGTTACCAGTTGTAATCGGCATTATTAGCAGTACTACCTAACCATTTTACCTACACCCCCGCTCAAAGTCCTGGAGACTGTGGGCTGGGGGGAACAGCTGGGAGTCCTGTAAAGGCAGCACCTTTCCCGACTGGTCTCTCCAATCCCTCGAAAACCCTTATGGTTTGAGAGATGCCTGGGAAACAGTTCTGGCTGCAGACTGACCCCTTGACCGCTCTCACTGCGTAGCCTAAGTTAAACTTACTTGCAAACAAAGAGCAGCTTCAGCAATAAAATACCATCGTAATGGCTCTAACTCCCAAGTTTGCTCTTCCGGGAATTTGTTGGACAAATGTCATTACATTTGATCAGACAGTTCTGACACACTTCAGAGAGCCTGATCTGCAAAAACGCAAAGCACCTGCAGCTCTCATGAAGTCAGTGGGAACTGCAGAAACTTAGTATCTCCTTGACTTAGGCCTTTAGTATACATGGAGAAAAAAGATGATAGCAGGCCAAATGTATCCCTCAAGTAACTTCACTTGATCCCATTGTGTTTTTTAATCTCTTGATTAATGACTGTAGGATATATTACTTCTTCAAACAGCACATTTATGTGTGGAGTTTTTCTGCTTGTTTTTGTAATTAGTTACGTTCCAATCAAACTTGCAAAAAAAATAATAAGCAATCATTTCTACCTGCACTGGTGCACAGGACGCCAGAGACTGATTTTGCAGTAGATAAACAGACCAAATCTACAATGAAATCTCTCTCTATAGTTTGCCTCTTCATAGCAGGATTCAGGCTCTGCTGTCATCATGAGAGTCGACGAAATTTTGAACTCAAGAGCTCCTTTTTGATTCTTCAAAGAATACAGAAACACGTGCCAGCATAAAAACGTATCAGTGAGAGACCCTTAAAACAATGAGGAAAGTCTCACTACACAGAGGAAGCGGAATGAAAATGCCAAAGCAGAAGAACATACACCCCCAAAGGAGGAGATTTCATCTAGAACCGTAGCAATTGAATTATTCCATCTTCTCCTTCAGCTCCATCTGTCCATACATTTGCAAAAAGTTGTCCACTGCTTCACTGAAAGGTTTACATTAAGATAGAAGTTTGGGGCCCAAGAGAAATGTCCTAGATGTCTTCTACGCTTAAAAGGCAAGATGTGCCTAATACGATTTTTCTGTAAAGGGCAACTGAAATATGGTATTAATAAAAAATAAACTATGTTAACTTATGTTAAATCTTTCTCTGTTCTCCAAAAATACACAACTGAAAAAACCCTACCCCATCAGTATTAACACACAAGCAAGTCCTCTCCATCTGCCAAATATGTAGGTCATTTCAATGAGTGACAGAGACAAAGAGGCCTGATTTTAATTCATGAAATATTCCTGCTAATAGCAAAGTTATTGAGACATCTGTTAAAAGACTGACCTGTTATAATGGGGAGAAATTTAAAATGACTGGAATTTCTATTTAAATTAATGCTACACTATTTTACTGGGTATTTTAAGGAGGTACTGCTATTAACAAAAGCATTATATAAATTAAAAACAGGCAAGCAATAATCCTCCAGATAAAATCTAGTGCTGTCTTCTAATGCTATGGTGTGAGCTTTTATTTGCATGTGCACTGTGTGTATATATTACAATATAGCAGATACATAAAAAAAAAATCTTAGAGACATAGCAGCCCATTTTAAAGTTTGGCAGGGAACATTTGGCAGACTATAAGAAAAAAAAGTAGTAAATATGTTTCATAGCCTGCATGTAATTGAACATTCTTCAAATTCCTCAAATGGAAATGTCAATACCATGGAAATCCTTGAAACATGGACACAGACAGATAAATGTGACTGACTGAAGCCAAACACCTCCATCCAGGATGAACAACAGGCCTTCAGACAGGGGAGAAAAAAAATGATAATAAACTACGCATTCAATAATATAACCAAAAACATTCCAGTTTTTACCTCATCACTACTCCAAATGCAAACAGAGGGAGAGAGAAGATACTTGAAGAAAGCTGGCATGTGCACTGCACTGCAGATCCAAGGTATGGACAGGACCTCTCTTCTAGCAGCACCCAAGCAAAGGGAGCTGAATGCCAGAAAGGATCCCTGAGGCTGTGTATAAGCACTGCTGTTTTCAACATAACAGCACCAATGACCAAGTTTCTTCGTATTAGATGGGGCGGGGGGGGGGAGGAGAATTGAAGAGCTGTCTTGCAGGGGCCGAATTCCTCCTTCTGGAGGGCTGGATGCTGCTTCAGAAGCTCCCTGCTGAACACTGTCCTTCATGCTGGTACACTCCCAAGAGCCAGAGTCAGGACAAATATGCCAGGCTTCCCTGGGCCACAACGGTGTGAGCTGCAGTGAGAGGCACAGGCTAAAAGTCGTGAGTACAACTCCCAAGAAAACACTCAAGACAGTATCTCAACTCCTCATAAAAGTGAAATTCAAGTATGCATCAGCCTTTCTTCTCTTTGTTCCCGACATCCAGGTTTCCTTCCTGGTTTCCTCCCAGCGAGGCACTACCTGCCCACACAAATGCAAGCTGTAGGATACTCAGTAGCACTGCTACACCTCTGGAGCCTTGTGTACCGGTGAGACACTGAAGTGCATAAACAGCCAGGTGTAATTGAGTAACAGTTCCTCGAAAAGCTGTCAAGAACTTTTGAACCACATGCTACAGGATAAAACACAGCTGTGAAAGTTTACTATTAGAATGCCTCTAWATGTTTTATAGATCATTCAAAAGTTCCTTTTTCTGAACCTAAAAATGCTGAGAAGCATATATTTTCATCCAAAATGCACTTTTGTTTCTAAGAGAGAAAAATCCAAGACAAATCATTATTTAAAAAGTTTGGGTTGGCCAAAACAAACTCAATACTTATAATATTACCATAAGCAGAAAATATCACGTCTAATACATGCTCCTGCACCAGCATACCCCCCAACATCCATTCAAGACATATTAAAA
>NW_028185328.1:2304579-2312826 GCF_003343005.1 Rhea americana | reverse complement strand
CAATGTGAAGTCAAGTCAATTTTTATAAATTAGCTAGGCAAAGATCTGGGTATTACTGTATTTCCTGAGATGCTCCATGAATGTTCAGAATTTTACAAACACATCTTTATTTTTTCCCTCCAATCTTTATTTTACCTCTTATTACTTTCTCCTTTTTCTAATGCTGTATGAGACATTGGCACACAGCAATGCAAAATACATATACCGGGAAGACAAAGTGTCTCTACCAAAAGCCTATCAAGTGCATAAAATATACATATTTTTTCTTCAGCCAAGTAAGTACTATGTATGGCTAATAACAGTGACAGAGAATGATGATTTTAATTTGCCAGTCTCCCTTTGGAAATACAGTTTTCAGCCTTGACTTTTGCAGTCCCCAAATTTTGAATATTTTTCTGTGTAACTCCTTTAGTCTCTTAATGGTGTTCTTGTATCTGTCTCTAGTTTTTTGTACTTAATATAGTTGAAAGTAACAGAATTGAAATGTATTAGTGGAGGAAAACTATTTTCGGCTACGTGCACTTGACACCTTTGTATAATGAATAGATTCACCGTTCCCCATGAAGTTAGTAGGTCCCAATTTTGCAAAGAGGTCTGGGTCTTCAGACCTTGCACCCATACACATCTCAACTGAGATCAGTAGAGCTCTCTGTAAAGATTCCCCCCTTAAGAAATTTTTGTGTGTTTGAGGGCTTAGTTATTTCCTCTCTTATGAAGTAAGTCCCTGTAATTGTTAATATGGGAGGAAACAAAAGTCCTTATTTACAATGATCTTGAGTTTAAAAGAATTCTGACTATGCTTCTCATAAGCCTGTAGTAGAGGCCAGGAGTCTTTCTCCTGTTTTACATATAGTTATTTTAGGATTTTTTTTTTTTTTTTTTGCTTTAATATATTAATCTCACAGCATTGCTTCAGCATCTTCTTGAACAGAACAGAATTCTGTTCCTGTTCCATGAAACTTTACAAGTTCATTTTTTTTCCATTCTACTTCAGAACGGAACTGAGTTCTCTTGAAATTTTCACAGAAAAGAAAGAAAAAAATCAGAATGATAAAATATATACAGGCTTTCATCTCAGAGAGGTGAGCCCCAGGACAAGACCTTGCTGTCTGATTTAAACAAAGGACTTGAATGTAGTTGTTCCACATCTCAGTGGAGGTTGGTCATAAGGCAACTAGCTATTCTGAAAGGATTCTCAAAGTTTTTGTTTCTGCTATAAAACTTGATAAACATTAATAATATTGGTAAAAACCCTTTAAAAACTCTGAAATCAAAGCAGTCTCCATTGATACCAAATTAGTCAAATACAATTTTCACTGGTAAACTTGCACATGCCTGTTTGTAAGTTTTTTCTGGTTACTAAATTTCACTGGAAAATTTAAAAAATTTCAAAAGAAGTATCTGAATTCACTTAGCACAATGTTTGGTTTTCTTTTAACAGAAAATAGATTCTAAATGGAATTGAGAGATCCAAACAGAATTTCTAACAGCACAATAACCTCTCCCCTACACACACACACACACACACACACACACACACACACTGCTCCATGTTTCCCAAGCATCTTTGGAAATATATGGAGATGTAAGTAGAACAGACATGGACAGCATACATGCAAAGCACCAGCTGCATTAATGTATTCTTTAAAGGTGGAAAAAAGACCTATGAAGTTCAATACTTTACAAAGATTGCAACTTTAGAGAGTAAAGAGCATGTTCAACCATACCAATGGGTTGTGATTTAATACAAAACCAGACTTCAATATAGACGAGACTTAGGATGTTAAGATCAGTTTCTTTTTTTCTGAGGTTGAGATAACAATCTTCCTAACTGCCTGTGACTGATTTGTCCCCTGTAGCTTGGCAAACGTAGTATGCACTAATAGTTTGTCATAAAAGAAGCATGATCAATACTCCAGGACACAGCCATAGACTGTAGAGAGTTAGGTTTGCTCACACTCTGCACACACTTCTCTGTTACTTTTGGCAAGTGGCGATCTCTCCATGCTCYAATTCCCAATCTAAGAAATTAAAATAATAGCATTGCCTTTACCTCAGTGCTGTTTGCCTAATCAAGTTAAAATTCAGTAAATATAAACCATACAGGGAACATTTCCCATTACTTAAGATCAAATTGTTATCTTTCAGCTCAGCTGGTGGGGCTTTTGGTGCTGAAGGCACTGTTCCAGCTCCACTGTTTTATTTACCTATCTGGGTTATTCTAACCTAACTGGTTTATTTGCATCTTAAAGCCATAGTTTTAGTTTAAAAAAGAAGAATCTGTACTTTTGTCTATGGAATGAAATCCATGACGGCATACAGCAACCTTTTGTTGAAAAGATAGCCTTACTGTAAACCCCATTTTCAGGCAACTTGGTTGGGAATGGAAGTGACAGTGGAGGAAATAAAACCGGTATTTTAAATTATGCTGGGATGAAATCTTCMTATCAGCTGTCAATCCTCATGAACATTTTCAAATGCTTTTCATGTTAAAAAAAAAAAAAAGTATAGTTCTGCATGAAATTTATCGTGTATTGAACAAAAGCTATGGGATACATACAGAGGCTATTTTCCTCACCTCTGCCTCTCTCCCAGTCTTTTATGGGTAGAAATGCTGGGTATACCATTAGTTTCAGCACAGTATGTGCCCCTGAAGTTGGAGAACTTTGAATATTATACTAGTCATAAAATAAACATTTCAACAATTTCTTAAACGAGAAAAGGCTTTTAGGGATGGAATGCAAAGACAAAACACAGGATGCTGAAAGGCAGCAGGGAGAAAACCAGATTGAAAAAAGATTTAACYTGAAATATTTCTAAATTTATTTTCTCATTTGCATTTATGAGTCCTAATCTTCAGAGCTAAACCTTCCAGCAATTTCAAATAGTACTACAAGGTCTCTGGAATACAGTCTGCAAGCTGAAATCCAAGGCTTCTGTCCCTCTCATTTTTTTCCTTCCAACACCCCTACTACCACACAAATAATAACTGGGCGGGGGGTGGGGGGGGAGAAACATTGATTCCATCAAGCTGGGTTTGGTTTACACAGAAAAAACACATATATTTCTCTGGGTATCAGACACTTATATTTCCAAACTGTAGACCAAAAATAGTAAGTTAGACCTTAATGTGGGCTAGGAGCTACTGGCTGGTTTGGTCAAAAGCAACTGGAATGAAATTACAGAAATAAGAAAAAGTTACATGATAGAAACCACCAGGGGTTGGATTGTGTTGAATTTTTATTAGTATTTATTAAACACTTCTAAAGAAAGAAAACATCTTTACAACTGAACTTCTTCCAAAGGAACCCATTAAAGAACATTCAGTCTAGTCTAAAAAACAGGGCAAGGAGGAAAAAGCAACTATGCTCATAGGCTCAATCAAATTCTCTTTTCCTCTATCATAGACAGGGAAAAGAAATGCCCAAATGCACACAGACAAAAGTGATGTGCAAGGGTCAGCACAGAAACCTTAGATTTTGATTAGGCCTTRCCAGGCAGCTTCTCAGCAAGCACAAATCATCCCTGACAACGGAGCCAGGCTGATAGAGAGCATCTGGTCATCCGGCCATCTACTTCGTCCAGACTGATGTCTGAGAGTCCACAGAGGAAGCCTGWGCTTCATTTGCCCACAGCTCACTAGCGCAGCATACCTTTAACCGCAATCAGAAAAGCCTTCAAGGTTCCTAAGCCTATGTGGCACAGAATAGCTCGTGTCTACACTGCTCAGAGCTAGCCATCTCCACAGCAGCTTTGCCTTGGACAGCTGCGGGGGGGGGGAAGGCCACAGGGAGAGTTAAGAAATAAACTGTACGGAGGGTCAGGAGTGAGGTGTTCAAACTCACCTCTTGGTCCTCTTCCACTTAGCAAAAACAGCCACAATATATAATTTCCAAACTTTCCGTGCAGTTAGGCATCTACAACTCATTTCGGAAGCGACTTCGGGTATTTTAGATCTTAAGTCAAATCAAGCCTCACAGAAATTCAGAGGGCATGATCCACTACTGAAAATGGATTATAAGAACTCTGGGCACATTTGATTCTGCTGCTGAAATACTGGGCTGACAGCTAGGAATGAAAAAATCACGTGTGTACAAATAGAGGACAATTCTAGAGTCAAGCTTTTGTGAGAGAAAATTTAAGGATGATTAAGTATTTTTTTATACAAGTTAGATAGATGCATAATTGAGTAAACCATTTCATACACAAACATATACTAACTAGCATATAATTTGTTCCCCTGAGATTAATGACAAAACTTCTGCTTACTGAAAGTGATACTACTACTCAGCATTTCATCTCACCTGCCCAATATCATGCCATCCTCAATCCATTTGTCACAGAGAAATCAGTTTCCACTAAAGATGATCAAGATCTTCTACAAAAATACTCTGTGGAGTACTGTGGTTGTAAAATACTAATTTGCTGGCATCATTAGAAAAGACTGACAATGCTGTCCCCACTGATCACCACTAGCAAAGCAAGTTGTGAGTCAAAGTTCAGGTACTCTCCCAAGTATAACTGCTGTAAAAATAWATAAATAAATAAATAAATAATAAAATAAAATAAAATAAAAGCTTCAAGAGTCTTTTGACCTGGAATTGTCATTTTTTTTAATTCAATTCTGGTTTAAATGATACCTTTTCTCCTCCACACCGCCAACTTCCAATTTTTGTTATTTCTATAAAGTGTAGTTTAAATACACTCATCTGTTACTCTTGCCCACCAATACCATTCCACCTAAAGACTAGGGAGGTACTCTGGACAGATTAGATACTGCAAAGCTTTCAAAACTACCAAGAAATAAACTGCAATGTACAGTTCTGTTGACTGGTCTGGATTAATTCCCACAATTGGCTGATAGAAAGATGTGAGAATCTTTCCAAGAAGTCAAAACCTGCAGCTAATAAAAGAAGCTGTATTATGAAAAATTGGGCTCTTCTCCCTTTAAATCACAACCCATAGAGGCACTGCAGTAAATCCCTTAATCTCTTTTTAAGTAGCTATGTTATCCCAACTTCCTCTGTGGTTTATACCCTCAAAGCATCTACACCACAATTCAAGAACAGCCTATGTGAGGAGCTTCAAGTTTCTTTTCTTCAAAATATATCCATAATAAAAAATAAACAAACAAGAAACCCACTAGCCTGAGTTTATCTTTTCTGATCTTTTAACTCCTTTTCCAAGACTGTACCAAAAAAAAAAAAAAAAAAAAAAAAAAAAAAAAAAAAAAAAAAAAAAAGAAGAAAAGAAAAAGAAAAAAAGAAAGAAGAAAGAAACATTCACCACTTTTAAAACCAACATCACACTTAGGCAAGCCAATGATTAAAACATGGAATGTTTCTGTATTTTAGGCGCACATATCAGATCTTGCATCTGATTTCATCTCTGTACCACTTTACAGATGAGAAATTTAAATAGATATTTTAGTTTTCTGTATTTGTCACCACATTCTTTAGCAGGGCATTGGGCAGATCTGAGGGGATCTGTTAAGACTCTACACAGGAGCCCAAATGACTTGCTCTAGGATTTCTAGCAAGTCAAAGGTGAACTGAGATTCAGACCCACAAATCTAAATCTCTTAGTCACTTGCTCAAACTGAACAGCTGAAGAAAAAATAAGAGAGAAACCTTCTAAGAGAAAGGTTCAGTAAGAACTTTTAAATGATGATGATGTTTCTTGGGGAAAGTCAGAAAGGTGTATTTAAGATGTTGGACCATGCCTTCTTCAAGCAAAAACAATTACACAACGTCATAAATATATGCCTGACTCATTGAACAAAAACATAAAAGGTGCTGGATTATGAAGGTGAAAGTGTTCACTTACACAGTTTTCAGTTTAATGAGAACATCAAATGGTGACATGTAATTTTTTTTTAAACCACATTTTGCTTTTCCACAGAACTTCATAAACATTAACTAATCTTCATAACCTTCACCAGGGATGCAAGAATCATTATCTACATGCTACAGAAGGTGAAATTCCAGGCAGAACAGTTGAGTAATGCATCTAAGACCACAGAGAGAATCATATCAGTGCCAAGGAGTACATCTTTGCCCCCAGACCGATACTCACTCACATCATGCCTCTCCAGTAACAGAGTAGACTAGACTCTTCATTTGATAATAAAGGTCAGTTCTATCTTGTAGTTTCTAAGAACAACAATTTGCAGTAAATTTTCCATTTCAAGATCAACATATGTTGACAGCATTTACCTTGTGATCTAGATGATCCCACTAACTCAACAAAGGAAACACCAATTTAATGTTGAAGGTTATGAACTGAAATGAGTTCACTAGATTTTAAGAAATGTGCCAAAAAGGCAGATGGTTATATAGTAATGAAAAGAGAGCATTATAAACTAATACCACATTCTACAATCTCCTCCTTTGTTTAGAATATGCAGTATGACTATTTACTAAACCCACCTCACATCTTTACATTTCATCATCTGCCTCAGCTCTGAAATTTTGTGTTTGTTTTTGCTTAAATAAAAATAAACAGAAATCTTCACACCTGGTGCTCACATTTAAAGTCACAACACAGATAAAGAACCTCTCATGAACTGGGAAAGGGACACTTGGTAGCTGAATTATGGGTTCCTATAACATTTCATTCATTTGGTTAATGCATTGCTTTGAACCTTTCTGCCCTAAGTGCATGGGATAGATGGGCATATTAACACTTTCATGAAGCCCAAATCACCCACTCTCCATAGTAGTAGACTGACATGTCACAGAGCATGATTAGGAGGTCAGAGTACACAAAGCACCAGATTAAAGCTCAAAACCGAGATGTATTTGTTCCTGTGGTTATTAAAAAACCATCAGTGCAGGGAAAAAAAGCCCAGCTGTAATCAAAAAATAAGAGACAATAGATTGTTGAAAATATTTCTGTGAAAAGCTGTTTGGAGTTTTTAAGCCAATAATATTTTATTTGTTGAGAGTAAAGATGCATGGTTTTGCTATGTCGATTCATAGTTTAAAAGTAGAATGACTTTTATTATAATATAGCCTCTACCTAAGTTGGTATCAAGGTTGGCAGGCCTGCAGCATTTGTTGCTGCACCAAACCCTTAAAAAAAACAGCAAACAGATAAATATATATATTTTTATATATATATACACACATTATAAATATCTCTATAGATGACCAAAACTTTGCTAAGTTACCAAAAAAGCTGTTAATTCTTTGGATCTCCAGATCTCTCTTAACTACAGCACACTACAACCCATCTTCTTCTTCTCTCTCTCTCTCTTTTTTTTTTTTTTTTTTAATCAATATAGGAACCTGAGTCTGTCAGTTTGCTCATTGCTCATCCTTTCTGATGAAATCCATCAGAAAGAAGGGAAGCAGGCATGCTATCACAAAATACCACTGATGTCCAGGAAATGCCAGCCTAACAGCTGTCACAACAACAACAACAACAAAAATTTTAAAGTCATAGCAAAAAAACCCCTTACAACTGCCTTCACTAATGCTGTATCATAAATGAAAACCTTTATGAGAATCATAAGCAACTTAAGAAGGAGAAGGAAGAAGTAAAAATAAAGTGTAAGCAGGGAAGGATTTTCTTTCCCTTTTTTAAGGAGAGATCTAGACCCCCACAATCTCCAAATCATCCATGATTAAATCTTCATGAAAGTTATCTTCATGAAAGTTATCATTCATACCACCTCTAGCCTTTTATCTACTTGCTGAAAATTTTCAAGGAAAAATCCTTCCATCATGTCCTTGGGGTAAGTACTCAAGGATGTGCCTTTCTCATGAGCTCTGGAAATCTTAAAATCCGTCGTCTCCTTGAAGGAAGTAAACGGATGTCTGCTAAACACTTACGTTTACATAACATTTCTTCCCTCTTTTTTACTGAAAAAAATCTTTTTTCTTAAAGCACTTCATATTTTGAGAACACTGAATGCTTCTTCTTCTTCTTCTTCTTTTTTTTTTTTAAAAGTATTTTTGGCATAGTATGTTTTTGATTATTTAAAGATAATCTCTATTCTAAACTGCATCTGACTCACATAACCTCCATACTTTAGAAACCACAATAGAAGTGCCATATATTAGCTATAAATGAATAGGCAGTGAGTCAGTGAATAGTTAAGGACATTCCATGGAAATGCATGAGCTGCATACAAAGTTTTTAGAAAAATATTCTGTTTCATTTTTCTTTGTTCCCAGTAACCTATACTGTTAATTCTAAAATACTTTTTTTCTTTCTTTCTTCTTCTTTTTTTTTTTTTTTTTT
>NW_028185328.1:2282041-2304438 GCF_003343005.1 Rhea americana | reverse complement strand
TTTTTTTTTTTTTTTTTTTTTTTAATTCTTTCACTCAGGATACCTCATTCTTTCGCTTTTGCAAAGTCCTCTGACAGTATCAGCTTATAAAAATGACTTAAGGGAAATTGCACTTTCTTCTCCAGCTATTGAATTCAAGTGTGCTGAAGTTCAATGTTTTAAGCAGTAAACAGAAGAAAAACAGTTGATGCTTCTACTTTCCAAGGCTTATATATTCTCAGCAATGCCCATATATTCGTATTGAATAGATGAAGAAGTTCATTAAATACTAACTGAGGTTCTCCATGCATCATCATGTTTGCAGATCCACACTGGGGAGCCATGCTCCTTACTGCGTGCATCCCAGATCCAGTAAGTATGGTATAAATAACCACAGAGTAGTAGGGGACACGAGACAAACAGAATTCTTGCAGCACAGGATTATGGCTATAAAAAGAGTCATAATAGCTCCCATTCTATCAAATCCATAGCTACTGTCTGAAAAACAACGAGAACAAGTTCTGTTTTCAAGAACAAAATCTGACAGAACTAAAATATTTACCACAGATGAACTTAAGAAAAAGGTTCACCATTCCCACAGGAACAAGGGCCCAATTTCAAGCCAGAAAAGCTGACTGGACCATTACCCAAGCATAAACTTAAACACGATGTGGGAAAATATCTGGGATAGAGCTTTAGCATTCCTGGCAGCTGTAATTCACTTCCAGAAAAGCCATTAACCACATAGGTGCTGAGCACCCTGGAGGATCCCAGCACAAAAACCAGGGATAAAATAGATAGAAAGGAGTTCTCCAGGGTGTACTAAAACCAAAGGTATGTAATACACTTTGCCACTGCCTCTGCTGTCTTGGGCGTTTGAATGGAGTCTAACAGGTCAGGCACCGGCACAATCATCCAGCCAGCACTCAGTTATTCCTGGGGAGTGGGAGAGGCAGTTAAGGACCCCCGAAAATAACAAATGACAACGGCATTAATTATTAATCTCACATTCAGCAGTGGACACTGAAGAGGACAGCATCTTGTAGCCAGTATTTTATGGACACAAATCCAGCTCATGCACAGCCCTAGGGCAGATAAGTGCTGACCCAAAGGCCTGTGGCTGTGGATTCTTGTGTTTTTGTCACCCTGCTCGTCAGCACCACTCAGGAAAAGTTCAGGGATCCAAAAAGAGTCCACCCACCTATACCCTGTAACTTTGGCTCACAGCAATATTAAGCAACGCTGTATGTTAAATGATAGCTTGGGACAGTAGCTGTTTTAGCTGAGTACCTAAATAAAGAACCCCTGGGCAGAACACTGTTAACCAATCTCAAATCAACAGATGCTTTCTATATAGGATAATATAAGGGTATCCTCAAATGAGGCAGGTGTGGGAGATCCTGAACACCTTCCCACTTAACCCCATAGCACAAAAAAAGAAAACAAAATACTCCCCTCAACCAATGCAAACCTTTTTACCTCTTCTCAGATGGAGATGTACACTCCCTTAATATCTCTGCCAGTAAAACCAGGAGGAGGAGCGAAACTTAATGAGATATAAAAATATAACTGGATTCCTTTTTGCATCATTTGCTGTTTTTATTTTTGGACTGTTTACCCACTGAGGTGACATGATCTGTAGCAACACAGCACAGCCCTAAAACCTTGTATCTCTCTCTACAACACTTGCACTAGTAAGTGTGCAGGCTGTCTACTGAAACTAAGAATGGCTGATGTTGCAGAGAAGGATCATCCAGACTCAAAAAGAAATGCAACAGGCAAAAGAATAAAAGAATTCTTCTTCTTTAGGGTTTAGCCTATAGCTGACCGCATGTGCCAGAGGGGCATTCCCGAAAGGATGGAAAGACACTTCCCAAAAGCATGACTGGTGCAGATAGCCCAATGTTGTCAACTGGGAAGAGAACTATTCTGAGTGAAACAGCCAGCTGCCTTCTATCACGTAACTTTAAGAGAACACTTTTTTCAAGAGTACAAGAAATTATTAGGTCAAGCCCAAACTTCAGATGCTGTCAGAAGAGACTGTTGTGGATCTTCCCTTCTGTAATCAGAAGTGGCCCACCTCTTCAGTCTTCCCGCTGACAGCCTTTCTCTGTGGCCTCTACCTGACCAAATTGTCTCTGGTTTTGCCCAGCCAAGTATTTTTATAAAGCAGACCAGGTGCTTTAATCAAATCAAAAGCTCCAGGCTAGCAAACTAAATGACATTTCAAAACACATCTGGCTCATCTGGRTGCAATTTCCCCTTTCAGGTTCAGCGGTTTCCAGAGAATGTGGGATTACCAAAGCTGGGAGTGCTCCCAGCTTTGTATCTAGAGTATTACAAAGAATGGCATTTGGTTTTCTTTCTCCAGTACATGCCAGTGAAGTACAACCTTCTTAAGCTGAGCCACTCCCAAACTGAAACATTCCAGTACCCAGTATTATAGGAGCTTAAAGGCCTATCCTCAGATGTGCACCCAGGGTTGCCCAATGAATTCAAAGCCACAAATATAAAACCCTTATATAAATGGAACGCCTTCTAATATAGCTATTGCTTCCTTGCTGCAGTTGCAGAAAGCTTGCGACACTTGGTAGGGCTCTAAAGTTGGAAGCAAGCACTATTTATACTGCAGAGAGCGAGTTTGGTCCTAACAGGAGGACTGCCAGCTTTACAAGCTGGCAAGCATGATGGTTTTGGACACAGGAAACTAAAAATGAGGAACAGAGGGCAGAAGAGGGAACGAGAACTGCAGTCCACACTCTTGCTGCCTGTATCTGAGCTATTAAGCATGCAAAACTGGCTGTAAACAGTAAAAGATGCCCCTATTAAGCAGAATTGCCACCCCTATTATACAGCAGTCAGGACAGTTAAATATTCTTAGGCTTAAATTAGTCCACTCTGATTCACCAGGATGATAAAGGACCTCTTAATTAAACTAAATATACAATGTAAATCTGCTGCCTTTATCAGAATGAACAAATGAGGGCTCCAAGTTGTGGGGAAAAACTCTATCTAAAAACACTCTTTAAGGTGATTTCACCAAATTCACAGAAATGGAAGGGGGGGGGAGAAATAAAACACCTACTACAGACATCTTTGTCATACCAAACCTCTTCCAGGATACTGGAAAACACTGTTCTTTCCTCGAGTCTTCTGCCTAGTCAAATCTCATTTCTCAGGAACAGCTCTGTTTAGCCAGGCTCAGTATCCTTCCTGAATGGGCCACTTGTCTTCTTCCAGTATCAGAAGACGGCTGCAAGCCCTTCTGACCGCCACACGACCACATTTACTACAGGCAGGCACGCATACATGTCATCCGCCCAACCATATTGACCTCCCCGCAGCCTGCTCCAGGTAAGGAGAGCGTCTGGGAAAGACGGCTGCCAAGGCCCACCAATTCCTATGGTATCCTTTCTGACACCCTCTTCCCTGGGTACTTCTCACATCCCAGCATGGAGCAAGCTGTGAATTGGATGAATTATTCTGTTGATGATAGCCTCATTCTGGCTAGGCTCATCAGTCGGATGGGTACATGTACAGCTGTATGACAGAAAAGGGCTGCTCCGTAGAAATAGCAGCTGAAGGCAGGCTGCTGCCACCAGAACGAACCCTCTGGCCTGTAGATTGTTCTTCAGGAGCCCTCGAGAAAAGCAAGATTTGGGAAGCAGGCCAGCTTGGCGGTCCAGTCAGGTCACGCATAGCCCTCAAAGCTCAGAGCTGAGGCATCCCTGTTCTAAGCAGCTGTTTAGAAACTGATGGTGTCACAACCAGAGCGAGTGCGTGCATCTGTGCGTGAGGGTGTGTGATCCTAGCACTCTGTGAAATTGTAGGCGTCTTACCACCTTCTTTTGGAATCCATTCCGTGAGTCTAGACCATGCGATTCTCAGAAGTTTGTGATTCACAGTAAAATTTTTCCTTGCTGAGTTTTACCCCTTCGAGCATCTTAAAATAATTCCTTTTTTGTCTTAATGTTTTACACCCTTCAAATACTTGTAGATTGTTATCATATGTCTTAGTCATCATTTAGTCCAAACTGTACACATTGAATTCTTGTAATCTTTGCTCATATTTCAATCTCTTCAGCCTCTTAACTTCTGTTGCTCTTCTCTGAATTCCCCACTAATTTCTTGACAACTTTTTGGCAACAGAGTGGCCAGAATAATACAGTGTCATGGACACCTTACGGCTGTACAGAGATAGAGAAGGAAGCTTGTGCAACACAAAAATGACATTAGCTCTTCCCAAAAACCCAACAAATATGTCTAATTTGTTGTCCAGGGTCATTTATTTTTAGTGGCTGCATCATGAACTACTCTAAAATACATGTAAAACATTCATATAAATACTGATAACTTATAGAGTTTAACACACTCAAAACCGTGTGCAAATGTTAACTAATGTTAATCTTCATGGCACCTGTGAGGAAGGCAACCTGGAATAGTATTTATTGGCAATGCAGGAGATCAAATAGCTCAAGAGGTCCCAAAAGAAATGACCCTTCAAAGAGAGGCCAGAAACCAAGTCCAAACTCTGGGAAATTTTAATACATAAAATCTCTACAAAATAAGATAAAGCATGGAAAACCATGTAGCTTTCTATGTTGCACATATGAGTAATGGAAATTTTCTTTAAATAACTCTTATCAGGCATTGGACTGGACTACACATAACCCAACTATTAACTTCTCAGAAGTTAGTACCTAGCTGAAGCTACCATGATCATCTCCAGGGAGTCATTCATCCCATCTAAAACTCTAATCTATTCAGGATAAATGGCCATCTAGAAGTATTTCTCCTCTCCACTGACAATGGAGGGAGACTAATAGCTGTCTTCTACAGCATCTTACTTTTAGACGATTAATGTGAAGTGACCTGTACCCACCCAAAGTTTTCAAACAGTGGTGGGTCTCTGAATGAATTAAAGAAAGAAATTAGATCATACAGACACTTCAAATATGACCTTCTTCAGAATTTTCCAATGATTTGTTATTAAAAATAACAATAAAAAGAAGAAAATCTTGCAGATTCACTTTCAAAAGCCCTTGTATTTCTAAGTGCTAAACCAAGGACTAGTGAATATTTGCTTGTGTGGAAAACTTCCTCCCAGACAAGTCTGCAAAAATTGGTGGCAACATGACATACTCAGTAGGATTGAAATCTGCTGTTGCCTTAAGACAGAATTCAAACGCTCTAAAATGGCTTTTAACTAAGCAACAAAGCGTTGAGGAAAGAGCATTCAACCCTCATCTGGTTCACAATAGGCTGAAACAGCAAATAAGCATGAACAAAGTCAATCAACAGAGCAGACCCACACAAAGTTGGGCCAGAAACAGGCCAGAGTTTAATTTTTGGGGACATTTATGGGTATACAATGGCCCTGATCTGCAAATATTCCAAACTGCTACCAAGAAAAAAACATGATATACTAGGAGAACTAAGAGAAGAAAAGCAGGTCTATTGAGACACAATTGACATGGAAGTTACTTGGGGCAAGGATTGTGTTCTCTTCTAAGTTAAGACAACAAAATAATTAAAAAAAAAAGCATAAAAAATGAAAAATAGAAAACAAAGCTGTAGGAAAAGAAAAGTAATACGAAAGCCTTACCTACCATTACAGTAGGTAAAAATCCCATGGAGAGTCTAACAGAAAAAAGAAATTAAGGAGACAGAAAAATTCCTCAAAAAAATTATAATCAAATCATAAATACACAAGTAGAGGAAAGAAGAAGAAAAAATATTAAGGTTAACACATCACTAAATCATGAGATCCTTACTGACATCTGTAGAGGAAAAAGCTCCATGTAAGCAGAAGGATATCAGAATACATGAGGATAAGTACTAAAAATAGTACAAACATGAACGGGCAAAATCATAATGGGCAAAGCACAAAACCAACAACAGATACCAAGAGTAAGAAAACATTCTATTAGCACATTAGGAAGATGAAGGAAAACGTGGATCTGTTAATCAACGAAGAAGAAAATCAATTGACAGACGATGTGAGTAGGCTGAAGTGCTAACTACCTTTTTGTATCACTTTTCATTAAAAATTTCAAGTAGAGAGACATGGACAATTTATTTAATATTCATGCAGAGGGGTAAGACTTCAGAAGAACAAACAAGCAGACTAGAGAATACTTAGCTACATTAGATAGTTTTCAAGCCATTTGGGCCTGATGAATTCATCCCAGCATCTGCAAAGAACAGCCCGAAATAGTTTTCAGACTTTGTGAAGGACACGAAAAAAAAAAGGAAGAGTAAATACAGCAACTACCTTGAAAAGAGAGGGGGCGGGGGGGGAGGCGGGGAGAAAGACAGCAAATTCTTCTCATCTAGAAGGGAATTCTAGACAAGTCAACTTAACCTTAATTCTCCAAAAAACTCTTGAACAACGAATCAAACTGGTTTGTAAGCACCTAGATCTAAAAGAGAAGTAGCAATCAGCTCTGTTTTAAGAACAAATCATGTCAAAATAACACAATTTCCTTCTACAACAGGGTAAGAAACTTTGTCGGAAGCAGTAAATGTCCTATATATCTCAACTTGGTATTGACCTTTGACAGTCTTATCTAACATTCATATAAGCAAGCTAAGAATGAAACACACAGTCATGGTATCAACAGATGTGTGACTATTTGATAAGGGAATCCACACAGTAATTACCACAATACAAAACTACATCAACTAGATTTGTGCCTTGAGTTTTGTTCTTTTTGACTTACTTGTTAATAACCTAGATGATAGAGAAGAAAATGTTTTTATTAAACTTGCAGACAACATGAACCTGTGAGGATACTTGAATAAGTTGGATGACTGAATAAAACTTAAAATGACCCTGACAAATAAAAGAAATGGTCTAAAGACACCCAGTGATATTCAACAGGAAGACAGGTAATGTAAGGTGCCGAGGCTGAAAGAATCACACAAATAAAACTGAGCAGGTAGCAGTTTGGGGTAAAAGGATGTAGGCTCATGGCGAATCGTAAGCCTGATATAAGATAGCAATATCTCAGTGAAGCAATGAGTCAACAATCATTTTGGGGTTTAAAAGAACAGACAGACAGCCCTGAAGACACAGGGATTAATCTTTCCGGTCTACTTAATTGGGGGAAGTTTCAAGAGGCAAACTGTCCAATTATGGGCAATGCTTTTCAAGATGTGAAACAGCTGAAGAATATCCAGAAAAGAACATGAACAATCATAAATCCGGAAGCCATAAACAGTGTGGAAAAACTGCCAAAACATGTTCCCCAGCCTTCTAGCACATAAAAGGCTGTTGCAATAGAAATGGAAATAATTCCCAAAGAAATAATGGAATTAAACTGTAGAAGGAAAGATTCAGGTTAGGCAACACAAAAATCTTTTTAATGTAAGACTAATGAGGTACCGGAAGAGAACACTTGAGATGGGACTCACAATTTAGCAGTATGGACAGTTACCTGTTAGGAGTAACAAAAATACAGTACATTCTGCATTGGACAGAAAAGACAACCACGTGAGTCTTCCTTGAGGTCTTCCTGAGGCTTTTTTTTTTTTTTAAGGTTTGAAGATGGTTAAAATTGCTGAGAAAGCATTAAAGGAAAACCCACAAAAGAAAAAGTCAGACACAAAGGAAGGACAAGAGTTACAAAGCATGGCAAAACATTTGTATAAATTCTCACGAATACGAAACTTCAACCTGAAAAGGGAACTTCATGCTTGRATTTCAGTAGCGCATGTGTTCGTACAAGTAATCTAGGGCAGAGATAAGTGACAACGTCTCTTGTGGCCTTTCAAGATAGTCTCATTACTCCAGAATTGCCAGTCCTTTTGATTTTAGTACATACGAGATACTTTCAGGTAAATTCACCGTATTCAGAGACTGAAAGAAAGCCTTTGGGTTATAAGCCAGTATCTGCTGAGCCTTTCCACCCATCTATTTCCAGCAACAAGTCACAGCAAAGTAAAAGCAGTAAATTCAATGTATTATCACCTGCTCACTAGTGGGGAAAGAGAAAGGAACAATAGATTGGAAATGCCATCAAAGCAGCAGCAAACGCAGTGCTGGAAATCAATCCTAACAGGGGCAGAGTATTCACACAAGATTTTGTTGTAACAGGTTCGTCAAGACTAGACTACTGTATTAAGAACGAAAAGAAAATCTGTTAGGCAGTAGGCCTCAACTAGATTTGATTCACTAACATTTATGAGGTGTTCTAAAAACACAGAAGTTTCCTAAGGTACCAACACTAACAGGTCTAAGGCACTGGCAACATCTCCCAGTCCTGTTACCTCCTCAATATCCACACACACAACTTCAGAAAGCCCAAATGTGCACAAGAGGAAGCATGTCTGTATTGTTTCTTCCTTGCCTTCAAAATGTTTTCTCTCCATTCCCACACTTTCACATCCTTCTAACACATATTCCACTTAAATTACCTATTTACACAATTCACCTTGCAGATCCTTCCACCATGGCCCTCACCATAGTACTGATCCCTGCTTGCTTTCCTCACCTCCACAAAATCAGAGTCTAACTCCATCCTCTCACGCCTCTTTTCCACTCCTTGCTTACCTTCCCCATGCTCCCTGACCAACCCTGACCTTGGGCATCCTTTCCTACCTTGAAAGGAAAGCGCAGATCCTGATCCTGACTGCGTTTCTGCAGCAGCTGCTTGGAGCAGAGCAGGCTAGGTTGCTGCTGCAGGCAGTAATACGTTACCTCCTGCCACAGGACTGGCCTTAACTACTGTTCAGATGATCAGATATCAGGCAATTATCTGAGGAAAGATGTTCACCACGTGGTCAAATGAGAATCTCCAGGCAGGCAGAACTGGGAGCTACTGCTTCAAGGTATGCGATTGGCTCAAGTATCTCAGTGGCTTAGTCCAATCTGTAGTAAGCGTTGCAGAAGAGAACTATACAGAAATTACTTCCCAAATGAGAGTTTCATAGCATTTTGCTTCTCTAGAAGCTGATATTTCAGCTTCTACTGACCCCCTGCATAAGACTTCACACAACAATTCACATGACAAATGGCTGTGACCAGAGGCCACAACTCTGGAGAATAAGCCTAACAGAGCTCCTTGAGCTCAGGGCCTCCTTTGCAGGTATACAACTCTGCAGATAGCATACAGCACCACAATTATCAGCACCATACGCAGAAGACACAGCTGGCCAGCAGAGTGGTTGGCTACTTCTATAACAGCGAGTCCCACAGCAGAAGGTAAGCTGCGGTGCTGCAGCCCACCAACATGAGAATCACTAAGTGTGGCTGAGAAACATAATGCAGAGACCAAATGAACGAGCCCCAAACATAACATACAATGCTTCACAAATCTGAAGGACCTTCTCATTAAGGAGCTCAGAGACTATTTCCACCAGTTATATTCTATCCTCTTGATGGGGATTTACCTATCTTAAAGATAGGCAAATAGAAGCAAGAGATTGATAGCAGCTTGCTTCAGGAATACAGAAAATTAGCAATTTTTATTCATTCACTAGTGAAGGTATAGCTAAAAAGGCCTAATCCTATTAATGGCAAAAATGTTTGAGGAGTAAGAACAGCACTAAGTTTTAACATTTTCCAATCACATTTAACTGTTACCAAACTCGTTATTCAAATACTTCTGATATATCCTGAATCTTTTTCCAAATGTAGTACTTGTAAATGTAGTTAGGACTGCAGAAGCTAGAACATTCATAACCTATTCTGTATATGTAGTGTATATTTCTATGATGACTGCAGCCAAGCCTGAAACCACTGGAATTCTGCTAATGACAAGATGCACATGTCCACTAGCTAACAAAACTGAGATATCAGGGAATAAATTTATACCACAGTGATGAGTCTGAGTCTCCGTAAGTACTTCTATACTACTTTTAATCTCACATATATCCATAATTCTTCCTCAATAGCCACACACAAAACTCCAGAAAAATTAAGCCATTTTCTATAATGTGAGAATCAATCTGCAAATCATGGTAACTGCTGCAAAGTAACACTGAAACCAAGAGCTTATTAAAAAAAAAAAAAAAAAAAAAGTAATACATGGCTAGTAAGACTATCCTTTGCTATATCAAACAGAATTCTGGTTGAGTGCAAAACGTATATCTACATATTGTTCAAAGATTTAGCCAATTATCCATTGACAGAGCAAGGAAGAAACTTCTTCCATGGCCAAGTTTTTCCATACTAGCTCATCAGAAGGCCTTCTTTATCTATCTCAGAAATATATGACACTTTCTGAAGCAGAGTTTACTGAACTAAATGGACAACTTATTTATTCTTACCTTCCTACAGCTATGCATATTTTTACTTTCATGTAAATGCTATATATTCATTATAAGATTTTTTATTAGAACTTTTTTGGCAGAAATGTGATACCAGTGATCTGGAATTTCTAAGCTGATCTTGACTGAACAGCCTTCTGGCCAACATTTTCAAAACTGGTATCTAAAATTGCTCTTATAAATTCACATGCTACTAAAGGTTCTATGCATCCAGAAGCTTCAGTAGGGGCTTCTGGGCACTAAGCATTTCTGAAAAAGCGACTGCTTATTTAGAAACCTAATCATGGACTTAAGACAAGTAACTTCAGATGATCAGTTCTTTTAAAACTTCAGTCTCCACAGTTTATGGATATATGTTTTCTGTCTCTATATCCTATGAAAAAAAAAATGAGATCAGTTAGCATACTGGAACATACACACAGAGTTCCTAAATCTCTTTGAAGCTAGCAGATGACTATCCCCAGTAGAGCTTTCAAGTTGCTTGCTTGCTTGCTTTCTCTGCTGAACTGGCAGGGCTAGAAGTACAGATACTTTCAAAATCCATTCGTAAGCAGAGAGTTTTCACCTCGCAAGTGACTTGGACAAATCTAATGTTGTTTAGACTCTACGAACTAACTCTCAATCAGTTTGTCAATCATAAACTTTAGGTAATTAATAGGATTTTCACTTTTATGTGCACTTAGGAATAAAGTCAAATTAAATGAATGTAATGCAAGTAAGGCTGGCAAAAGCAAAAGCAACACACACTAAAACATTCTTCAGGGCACAATCTGAACATACAAGCTCCTATTTTCACACTGTGCATAGGTCTCTTTAAGAGAAAATGAGTTCTCCCAGGGTGGCTTGTCATTATTCTGCTCCCACCATATTCTGTTCTGTCATCACAAAAAGTAAAAATAATAAAAAACCCTTTTCTCATCTTTGAGCTAGCTGTATACCACAGCAGCCACATATAGGATTAAGGCAGCTCGTTGCCAAATTTAGAATTTTTGAAAATATCTATTTTTCTTTTAATAATTCTAGAACTCACTGCAAACTCATTGCAAAAATAATTCTAGAACTCACCTCTACCTTTGGTACACTTTATCCAAAATCCTGGACCCTGTGTACGCACACAGCGACTGTTAATAGAAAGCCATCTTTAGTATCTGGTGGACCCTCTGACAGGTGCACAGGATGACAATGGTGTCCAAGGACAGGTAGGCAAGCTGTATTCTATCACAAGCAATGCCGTATTTTCTCAGAGCAAAGGGACTGCTGGGGTTTTTTTTGCTGCTGCTGCTCTGGATCCCCAGAATGGAATGAAGCGCATGGGACCGTTCATCTGTCTCTTAAATCAAGTCTGCATAGAGACATTGGGGAACTCAAGCCAAGCCAACTGAAGGTCTGATGTGATTATGCACACATTTAACCATCTCAATTCTGTGAACAGATGTTTTAACTCTAGAGGAAAGCTCTCCATATCTCCTTATTCAGGTAAGCTACATTAGCCTATGGCTAATTTACTCCTAGATTAAAGCACTCTCCCAAAGTTTCAGAACAATTTATTGTTGCATACTGACTTCACATCTTTAGCCAGTTTCCCTTAGCTCTTCCAACTTCTAAGCCCTACAGAGTGTTCAAACAATACTTCAAAGGAGCTTGGCTACCTAAACTCCAATCTTAGTGCCTTCTTCAATGTTTTCCATCTGGAACACAGAAAAACTGAAAAGAGTCCTCACATAGCCACTACTCACACCAAGATTAAAATTCAGTGGTACTGGAGCTCACCATTACCTTGTTCCTACTTTCATGCTTTGATATTGTGGAAGCCATATTAATATACAGGAAATAACAGGCAAAGAAAAAAGAATGCAAGAGGAAACAAGCTGGGATTAGTATTTTTCACAAGAGTCTAAAAAGATCACTTATAGATAAGAGCTATGATTTTAAAAGGAAATGAGTTGTTTCTTTTCAATGCAGCTTAGAAGACCATTTCATTTAAGTCAGTATTTATAGTACTTCTCAAACTATAKGCACTTACAAGAAGTAAAGGTCTCCTCAGGGTCATTAAAATTTACCAGAACACCTGCAATAGTTGGGCAACACATTATCATGGCCTTACTGCAAGGATGTTCAGGTTTTCAGTGCTTTGAGTGCAGTTGTACAGACACACTTAAGCACACGTGCAGATAATATACCACAGTATCCTTAAAAAAAATAATTTTTCTGCATTAATATAATTGATGGAGCTATCTGAACAATATAGTAAAGGTAGAGGCCTCACTAGAAAGCAGCTGGCTGAAACGACTGTTTAGAGGAATCAACAAATATCCAAAATGCCTGATGTTTCCTTTCCCCAAAATAGATTCATTCATTATGAATAAAGGCACTGTCAGATCACYTTCTTCAGAGACTTCAAGTCTTGTCAAAGCTTTATCTACTGACACTTTTTTGTTCATCAGGTTTTGGAAATTGCAACGTTCTATCATTTCTCACTGCAACCACTGTTGTGGTACTTCAGTGCTTTCTGAAGATGTATTATATTCCCCAAATTCAAACCTAGATCTAATATTCTACAACACCAATCAAGCCAGGCATCACCATAGTAAGGTAGTATGTAGTATGCAACAAAGAATGCACTGGAGGATGGACTTTTTAAATTTGCTTTTTTAATTCTATGCAACAATTCTGTTCTTAAAACAGAATTATTAATCTGTTAATGTCAATAAAAATAGTATTTTTTCCCTATCCCAGAGTGATTTGTGTAGCACTATTAGGTAAGAACTTTTTAATATTTTGATTTTATTAGTCAAAATAATAAAAACAGTAAGTATGCAAATGGMAGTCAAGCCCCCTGGACAATATTTGCACTGATTTGCTGGAGAGAAGGACCCCTAGTGTCTGTCTGGATTTTAGCCAGCCGGGGGGCTGGTGACTACACAGCATTTGAGTCCATGATGAAAGAGCATCTTAGCTTGTAAAACACTTCCTGTGTACACTTTCCAATCGCTCTTATTTGAAACCTCATTGATTTAAATATATACATATATAATATACATACATACACACACACACATCTGTTTTCTTCAATGAAAATTGATTATTTCAAAATATTATCAAGATATCATGTGATCATCTGGACTCTGAGGATTCATCATTACTGATGAACAGGAATGTGCCTTGGCACAACAGTTTCAGTTGTTGATTATGCATTGCAGAAACCTGTAGATAAACATCTCTCTTTGTAAAAAATGAGCACTGTCTCTAGGAGCAGTTTCTGATGAGGCTTTAAAGGTAGCATTTGGAAAAATGTAATGCTAGAAGGATGAGGGTGCCCAGCCCTGTCATATACTAGCACTGCTTTCTAAGAGGGAGAAAAAAAGAAAATGTACACTATTCCTTATGATCAGGGTTTTACCCATTTATTTGGCTAATCATTCAAATGGCTAAACAGACCTCTAATTTGAAAATAAAAACCGATTGATGCAATCACAAACAAGTTCTGAAATTGTGATTTATAAAAAAGAGGGGAAATCTTGTTCTAAGCCAAAACACACACACAGTTACCTTTCTCTAATCAGAGCATTCATTTCTCCTCATTATGATCTCACAAGCACATTAAAATCTTATTAACATTAATTACTTCTGAGCGTCTATGCATGAGCAGCGACAGGCTTGCGTGTATGCGTGCGTGCGTTTGTGTGTGTGTATGTGTGTGTCTCTGGATCATATCTACATTTATATACCTTGCTGCACTTTGCTTATAAAACATGTGAAAATATTGCTGCTAACACCAATTAGCTAATTTCACACACACAGATAGTAAGCTGCTGTCTCGCTGCACAGCTTATTATAGACCAGCAGACAGATGGACAGACAAACAGACGCAAAAAGCATCACGGCTCCTCCTAAATGCAAGAGCTGAAAAGCCTGGCACCCCCAGGAGTGCGAGTTTTATCCTCATAAGTCTGAGGGAACAAAATGACATAGGAAAAAAAAAAAAATACAAGACAGCCAAATATCCTATTTTCTACACAGATGGGTTCAATGATGAAGTGATAGAGACAAAGAAAAAACTGGCAGGCAGACAAGCAGCAGGCACACACAGAGATAGACGGAGACAGATAAACAAAGCAACGGAGAAGGAGATGAAAGCACATTAATATATGTGAATATGGGCTAAGCAATATAAACTTTACCTCACCAGCAAGGTAAGGAAAGAAATGGCAGAGCCAMGAGTCACAATAGGTCCAACTTCACAAGCAAAATAAAATCCTGACTCTCTACAAAACTATTTATGGATTCTATTTATACCAAGAACATTACACATAGCAGTGCTACCGATGCCATTCAGCTCCACCAAACTCAAGAATAAACAGAGGCTCCCAGACCGCTATTGCTGTAGATCTGCGCCCTCCTCTTCTTTCGCACCCTTCATCTAATTTAGATTTACCTCCGTCTTCTAAATCCCTGCTCCCCAACATTTCTTTCTGTCAGGAGTTACACTACAAGCACATCAGCATCCCCATCATGTTAAAGCCTTGTTTCTCCATTCCCAGGAGTATCCTCTGAACTATAACTCTTCCAGTCAATTCAGGGAATGCCAGCGGACAGTCACCTGTTGTTCCCATCATCTTCCACTCTACCTTAATACTAGGCCCTGTTCATCCTTTGCTACTCAAACTAATTGCAACCCTCAATCAGAATTAAAATTTCCACTGACATCAACATAACACAAGGCTTAGGCTATGTCAAARTTTTTCCTTTAGCACTTCTATCCTTTGCTTCACTCTTGTACTCTTCCGCTGATGACGTGATCAGGCAAAGCCCTATATAGGAGGGAAAGGATTAAAGCTTCAGAACACAGTTTTGTGGAGAAATTTCCAGATGGCATGAAAGGCTACCTTACTGGGAAAACTGTTGAAATGAACACATTTTCAGTTCTCACTGTAATGCAAGTGTTCAGATTTTCTGCTCATTCCCCTCAGATCAAGAGAAGGCAAATGTGACAATAATTGCTGTTTTATCTCCAGCCTTTTTCACCTAAAGATTTCCGAGCACTTCACAAAATGTTCATTAAGCTTCAAGGCATGCAAAAGTTATTCTCTTCACTCCATTTTACAGCTCAGGAATTGAGGAGCACAGAGGTGAAGTGAAAATTCCCAGATCAATAAGAAAGTATGGAGCAGACCCAAAAAGGGGTCTTTTATTCACATTTCTCACACATTCTCTTCTTACAGATGCTCTAAATTCATTAAAAATATTACTGAAATCCAAAAATTTCAGTGCTTGAGCACTGTACTTCAGATGCTCAACTTTTGTTCACAGACGATTCATCTCACTTATGACCTACTCCTGGTGATGCTCCCACCTGGAAGGACCTCCCAAGCTGTGGATGCAATGCCCCAACTTGGGGTCATGCTGGATGCACCTCAAGCATCCAAATTAGTGGCAGCATATTCACAGTAAATTCAGTGATTCCAGGAAGCCTTGGAGCTCCCAGGCATGGACAGTACAGTTGTTCTCACGTACAAGCAGCAAACTTTGCTTAAAGTAGTAGAGAAAAAAACCATGGCATGGCCCCTCCTTCCACAGGGAGGAGGGTACATGACCTGCTCAGGCAGAAAATAAGCAATCAGATTGAACATCTCTCCATTTGCTCACTTATTAYGCTTCTTTTGTTAAGGTAAAATATACAGGTGTTAAGAATAAAGATACAGAGAAGTAAAAGCTTTATAAAATAAACCAAGAACAAAAAAGATAATTTGAACCTTTGCAGTTTTATGCATGTGGCAAAGTTGGCTCATGCCAGATTTCTTAAAAAATACAGCATAGGCCTTTAAAGTCTCTCCTTTAAAGAATCTCCCGAATCCAGAGTTCTTCCCTATAGAAAAACTCTGAGAGGAAGCAAGATTCCTTCTGACCAGGCAAGGAGTCTCACCCATTCTGGTTAACAGAGGCTCAGCAAGAAATTCAGCTGATTTACCCAAGCTTCCCAGAAAGCCAGAAGAAATCCCATCAGTCATTCTGCAAGATGCCAAGCTCCCCACTCTACTCCCATCTCAGGGACCTCTAGGCATATTTGAAACTTATGAAAACAAAAGGGCCACGAAGAATTTCCCCCTAAAAGCTTAAGTGATCTCCATCATAACAAAAGGGCGGGCCACATAAAGATGAATTTAATAAAATGCCTAAGAAATAAGCATCCACTAGGTTTGCTGGCTTAATGCTTACATAGCAGCTAATTCCACAATCCATCGCTCTCCTAAACTCATGTAGATCTATATGATTCACTGCTCCCAGAAGGAAAAGTGCAGTGTCATATAAAGCACTCTTTTAGAGTTCTAAAGGTTCCCTGTGCCCTAATTATGTATCGAAAAAGTAGTACCTCATTAAAAGAAGTACAAAAAGCAGAAGCTTGTTTCTCTAAGTAAATGCATAACAATCAAGTTAAGATGATTAATGAGATGAGAAAAAGTTGCCAGTTTTTATTACTTTATTTTTAATTTTTATTATTTAGCATGTACAGGCAAGTGTGCATCTGTAATAGGAACCTCTGTAGTAGTCCCCTACCTCTATGAGTTTATCATCTAAATTGGACACAAGTGTCCTAAAAAGTAGGAGGATTCAAACACAATTGTCTAGAGGAACAACTCTCWCAAGATCAATGCTTAACAGCAGAGGTAAATGAATCTCAGAGACCATTCAATCTATGGAACAGTCATTATGCATAAACAACAGAAAAACAGGGAAAAATCTCTACAGAAAGAAAATCAAGCAAAAAAGGTATTTATTGGTTTTACTGTACAAAGACACTTGTTTTGCCTTTCTCAGGTAGGAATTCTCCCAGCAAAGTCAGTTGCTTAATCTACTTTACGAATGTTTTTATATTGTGCCTACTGAAAGTTAGAGCAAATTYGAAGACAAGAGCAGCACGCTCAGAAAATAGGAGTACTTAAGAGGTATGCTTGGCATTCAGACCAGCCTTGAGATCCAAAGCTCTTTGTGTCATTTTGGAGGCTAATAAGATGAGGTTTTACTGACTCCGTCCTGGCTTTTATGAGCTTCTTGAGGATTACTGAAATTGGAGCGCACATATGAAAAAGACGGTTCATCTATTTCCTAGAAGGGACATGCATCCACTTCGCCCTCCGATCCTTGAAATGTGAGACATGCCTGAGGAGTGTTCTTTGTTATAGTGTCTCACAAATATATCCAGTGATGGCGAGTCGCATATGTCTCTGATAAAGGGAAGACCTTATTGTGCATTCCAAGCTTTTCTTTTATAAACATACTACACTAGATGAATTTGGCTCTCAAAGAAGAAAGTATTAATTGTGCTGGCTAATAAAACCTTCTGTTACTGTCTTTCCAATCTGGTCGCCTTCCAAGCATCAACAGACCTTTAAACTGGCTTTCGGGAAGTGGGAAGATATTAGAGAATAGTACAAAACCAAAACTTGTTTGCTTGTTTTCAAGAACGGAGATTCAAATCTCATTCTCAAGTAACAAAAAGTTAAATGCAGCTTTTTCACTGCACAGCTTCAGAACCACTGGAAAAACTTCCAGTTTTCCGGTTGAACATACAAATAACTCCGTTCTTCCTAATGTTTATTCTCAGTAACAGATGCATCATCTGTGCTCTGCCGAAATCTAGTACTTGCAAGCTTCCATTATTATTTGCATGTGCTTTGTCTCCACTGATGATTTAAACAGACAAGTAATAGCCTTCTTTAAATATGTCTGTCCAAAGGACTGTTAGAGGCTATTTTCTCCTTACATATGTGCAACTCCCACGAAGGTTCACAGCTGCTATATATACATAGTAAGWCCAGAACAACCTAACTATTTGATGGTACTTTTGTCTTAACTCATGATAGGGAGCTTTAGATTTCTTTTGGTGACTATTTCTTGAAGCAAACAATACACAGTATTCATTTCAGGTAGGCATACTCTTCCCTATGATTACTACTGAGAAGCCAGTGGTGGCAGATTGATCCAGATTTTGATCATATTCTTTTTAGGCAGAACTGATTCAAAGCTATCACTGGAGCTTACTGGGACTTATCCAGTTGTGTGAAAGCCAATTGGAAAAAATATTTGTTGTTTAAAAGTCTTTGAAGTTATATTAACTGAGCTRAACAATTATAAATAATAATAATAAAAGAAAAATCAAACATCACCAATCTTGATTTTTAAAAAAATACTGCTATTGAAAATAAGACTTTGCTGACATATTGGCATGCAAATTTCACATATTTGGCCTCGATTTTCAGTTACAGTTGGGACTTTTCATCTTATTCTGAAAGTAGAAAGGAGACTTTAATGGTAAATAAATAGCATATATGTAACAGTAGCACAGTAGTGCAAAGAAAGCTTTAACAGTCTTTAATATAGCTGAGATTCATTTGAGCTGCCTTTGTCCATGGAACACAGTCTTTACTTTTCCAAGCCCCATCTGCTTGTACAATAAATTGAGGAAGGAAGAAAGAAAAGGACCACTTCCTCTTACTCTCTGTGCCTCAATTGTTCCAGATTTAAAAAATGGAAACAATTRTGTTGATTCAGCTATTGGAGTTAAGCAAAACTAAATTAACTACTTTCGTTAAACACTACGAGATACTTGAATAAGTTTCTTCAGAAATGCCGAGTGCTATTTATTCATATCAGCAGCTATCTCTGGCTAAACTGTCCTGGAATCTTTTGTGAGCATTCCCTTCTCTGGCTGAACTCAGCTGATAACTGCTCTCTGTTTTGAAGTATTTGTGTCGCCCCTTTATCTATAAAGCCTAGAAAAGACTTGGACAGAACTGGCGCTTCTTTCGATAATGAAAGCAAATCAAAACAAAAGAAATCACACAAGCTGTCGGGACTTAAACCTTTACAGATGATCATACACCAAAAATACAGGGCATCCTTTTAGACATTTAAGTCTTTGCAAGTTTTGCCTGGTATTATGAGAAAGTGCACCACCACCTTCTAAAAGCAAGCTTCTTCATCAACCTCCATAACCTCAGATTTCAAGGAGAAATCTGATGAGAATACTATCACACTTATGTACGCTACCACAAGGGAAGCCGTATTTAATAGAGCAAAAATGAAGTCAAATTCAGCAGCACTGTCCTAAAGCAAACTGTCTCCTGGTCACAAAGCACTTGTGGAGTACCATGTATTCTCTTTATTGCCTCAGATGTATGCTAGCTGCAGCCCAGAAAACACACAGCTAAGCTCAGCTCTCAGTTCAGCGGTGATTCCTCTAAATTGCATGGAATTAGTCCACTTTTACACAGATACAACTCACAGCAAGATATGATCCATGATTTTTTCTGCAGAAACACGGATATTCAGAAATTTCATGTGGAAGTTCTTATCCCAGGAGCGCAGTCCTCTGAAGATGATTGCAATACAATGATTATTCCAGCTCACTGCTCACAAGGGAAAAGGAAAGGGTTGCGGCCTCATCCCACGTCACTCTTGTCCTACCCATAAAATACCCTGCTGCTAAAATTTTCTCACTCTTCTGCCACTGTGACAAAGTTAGCCCCTCTTTTTGCATAAGTTTAGACTTTTTGTCCTCATTTTCTTTGAACAGCTCTGCCCCCTGCCTGTGTCTCAGCTTTTATTTCTCCTTGCTGCTCACATTCTTCCCAAACCTCCCTTCTAAATGCTCTATTTGTATCCTTCTCCCACATCGAAGCCAATGTTCCATAGTAACATTATTCAACTAGATTTTAATAACTCTTTCAAACAACTTTCAGTCAACTAAACTGTGTTCCTGAACAACTGGTCTTAACCAGGAAACTCCAGAAAAGTTTATTTTATCTCCCTCTCTCTTTGTTTTTCAGATTAGTCCTGAAAAAGACATGAAGAAAATTAAAGTAATTTTGCTAGCAGAAGTAATTTCCACAGGGCTGGCTCCAGCTGTGATCTAGACAAGAAGGCTTTCACCCTACCATACACACAGCTTTAATTGAACTAGCTTAGTTATTAATAGCAGTTTCGGCCATGATAGCCTAGGACTGAATGTAGTGACAATATGTAGCCCAAAACGGACGCAAAACCTGGGACCCAACGTAATACAGCCTGCATGGTCATGGCCAAACAGCTACTGTCATCTAAACTAGTTAAGTAAATGTTAACTCTTATCTCCACGAGGTAAACACTTCCCCCAAACAAACCAAGTAAGATCTCAGGTGTCAGTTCTATTCCAAAATGACAGAGGAAAAACTGCAAGCATTCAAAAGCTTGATTGGGAGGCTAAAGCAAGCAAACCCATTAGAGTAAAAAAGAGGTTGCAATGCACTTTTGGGGGGGGGGGTAACAAGGCACCAATTTGAGGGGGAAAGGTTCTTACAACAATAATAAAATTATAGCTAATGCTTCTTCTCCCACTGCTCTCAAAGACTGATAGACATCATTATTCCTATCTTGAAGATGACTTACTGAGACACAGARAAATGAAGTGACTTGTTCAAAATTACATGGGAAATTAGAGACAAACCAGGAACAGAATATGTCTCCTGCCTTTACAAGCAGCAGGTCATCCTTACTGGAACCCATGTGCCTGCATTCAGCACTGTAGCTATTGTGCTGCTAACTCATTACAACTTCTGAAACTGCACTGTGGCTTTGTACTGACATTAAAAAAAAAATCTTTGTACACAGGTTAAAAATAAAAGTTGTCTAAAGATGTTTTAAGAAAGGCTTTGAATGGGACCCTGCCTCCTACAAAAAGASAGTCACAGATTAACAGAAAAGATGTTAAATCCAGAATTCAGAAATGGCCTGCAACAGGGAAGAGGACTGAGTTTTCTCTTGTCCAGCATAAAGTATAGCATAGCTGAATGTACTGCAAAAGCACTAGTGCCTTCTAACCTCATTCCAGAGCAGATGCTTTCACAGCAGTGAAAGGTCTCAGGCTGAGCTTGACTGGCTTGCTGAATAAGTGATCTGAAGTTGGTACAGCTCAGAAAGAACCGACTCCTTTAGGAAATGTTGGTATCATTTAAAAACACACTTTTTCTGACCAGTTGGAGCAAGTTTTGAAGCTTTCAAAACTTGGCAGTGGTCTGGAGAAAGAAAAAGAAATACTTTYATGAAATGCTGGAAATTACAAAGCACTGCTTGGACTTCAAGTGGCTTGCCCATAAGTCAGCACAGGCTGGACCTTTGCAGTAGACTTCTATTGGTTCTAATGATTTTTATTAGTTTAGCATTAGCAAAAGGTGCCAGATTGATAGCCCCAGGCACTGAATTCTCTATTTATCCCMAAAACAGGTACTGCAGGAGGGCAAGCATATCCATACCAACCCCTGCTAGGATTCCGCATGTCAAGGGACTTGGTGACTGGAAGGTGATCTTGTCTCAGGGCTGTGCTAGCTTCTCCAAGTCTCCACCGTGACTGCCCACRCAGGGGCCAGTTTCCCATGCAGTGTTTCAGAAGGACGGGTTCCTAAGCTGAAGGGCCTACGAAGGGGAAATAACAGAGAAGCATCCGACAAGCATTCTAAAAGACACTTGGAGAAAGAAGAATCCAGGATTATTTTCTTTGTATGATATTCTAGCCTTCTCAAAATGAATGAATACTAGAGAGAATAATGAGGCAGAGAGAAAGTAGAGTATAAATGAGATGCRTATGTGGGTTGGGTCACTCCAGCCATGTAGATATTCACCAGGCTGTTTGGCTTTTTGTCCCTATTGGATAAGGATTTAACAGTAGCTACCTAGATTGGAAGCCTGAGGCTTGCAGAAGGGAATGGTTTCACTACTCTACATGGATGACTTGAGCCCAGTCCTGAAACAACTCTGCTCAGCTGATTGCCACTGATATCTCAGTGACTGCAAGATGAGGCTCTTTAACATGATACTCCATGTAGGTGGGAAAAACAGGAGAATCGTTCAAGCTATAATTACCAYGTCAAAAATCTTCCATATATTCCAAATTTTCTAAGGGAATGAACAAACTTTCCTGAGTTTTTTTAAATCCAAGAGTCAGTTTTATCTAGAACACAGAAATATTYTGTAATATGAAAGTGGAAAATGCTGGATTTTAAAAGCATACCTACAGGGGAAATACACTGCATAGGGAACATATTAAATATGCCAGTCCATGTTTGAAAAATAAAGACCAGATGCATTACAACAAAGAAGGAGGTTCAAGATGA
>NW_028185328.1:2278487-2281835 GCF_003343005.1 Rhea americana | reverse complement strand
AAAAAAAAAAATCCTTAAATCCTTCAGATACAAAAAATCCTAGCAGCAGCACCAGCAAAACGCTAAATTCAAAAGAGAAATACCTATCAAATATAAGTAAGTCTAAAAACAAAGCAAAAAATGCAGGCTTACAGGATAGGATGTTTCATGRCTTTGCTCAGCAGTTATGCCTGGTATAGAAAGCTTTAACACACTTCATAAGAAGATTTAGATTTCCTTTCCCGTTAATATTACCTACTAAGAGARAACTCAAAGGCATTATTTTAAATACAATTTTTGTAAAGCACTGTCCCAGAAGGTGTGGCCTGGTCTCTAGGGAATAGCATTTGTTAGTTTTAGAGAACCAGCAGAGGGAGCACATTAGCAATTAAATATAGTTTTTCTTGTGTTTGTGCTTAAACAATAGGAATCTTTTTAATATTTTATTTTTATTCTCAGCATTCCTTTCTGCCACTAGTGTCTGTGACTTGCTTAGCAATCAAATTAATAGGAGTTTAGGAGTCAATGCAACAGAGAACAACAGGCTCTGGGTATCCCCCCCACATAAAAACTTAGTGGACATGAAACATTACTAAGGTATCTTTTCCTCAGTTTCTCTCCAGCTCAACTTCTGTACCTGTTCTCAACAACCCATCCATGAAATCTTCAATTGCCATTGAGATTTCCACACAACCACTACTGTCAAGTTCCTGCCTGCAACCACCACCATTCTAGCCAGAGAGAGGGGCACAAGGCTCTGTAGTGAGGGAGGAGAAATCAATAAGTAACTTTCAGACAGCTGAAAGGACAACTCTGAAGTCCTGAAGACAACCTCCCCCGTCCTACTTCTGTATCCTCCTGGGGTTGATCACACTTCCACCTATTGATGATTTTAGAAGCAAGATATTAACAAGCTTGGGTCTTAGTTGGGGGGGGGGGGGAAGGGAGTCATTAGAGTGCAGGTCATTTCCACGATGTATTTCCCTCAGAGTCAAGTGGCATGCTACACTTGCCTGCCTTTTTAGCTGTACCACAACCTCAAGATGAATTTTCTATGGAAACATAGCATTAAGAGGTCACCTACAGACGTGGCGTATAGAATGGCAATATTTCTTCCTATAAAAGATTTCCTGCAGGTGCTCCGCAAAGGGTTGCATGTAGGGACATGCATCACTACCCATTTAGGCTTCTCTTCCTCTTCACTGCAGTTATCAACAATTTTCAATACAAACTTATATAATCACTGATTTGATACCGACAGGAACATTCAGGAACAACCTACTGGATTTCAATCACTTGTGCTGTCATTTATACTTATGCAAACTGGACATAAAATGTTACCTAGTTGTCAGTTTTCATTCACTTCACAAAACCCTAAGGAAAAGCATACGGTATGAGCCACTGGAGAATCAAGTCCTAGATCTGCTGCCACAACGTTCAAATTTGGCAGGACTGTTTCTTTTTAAAATACATATTTTTAATAAAAAGATGTTGAAGATTAATACCCGCTAACAATYGAAGATGCATAACAGGCCGCAACATTAAACTCTGCCCTCCTCGAGGGTGGTGGGGTGGGTTACCCCCGAGAAGAAGAGGCCACTTCTTGGCATGAGGAGATGTCAGTCTTTGCGCCCGTGTCGGCCTTGGCCTTTCTTTCCACAGTGCCACCTAGTGCCAGCTGCGTTAGCGGCTTGCTTTTTCCAYAAGGTGAACAGCTGCTCCATAGGAAATATACTGAGAACCCACATACTCATTTCACCTAAGCCGAAGCCCAGATGTCATGGAGTACAAGTATTTTTTTTTTTAATATTATCTCACCTCATTTGCCCGATTTATCACTCCTGTATTTTAACTACTTCAAGTCATACGGTCCTCTCTGTATGCGATAAAAGCTGAACATTTTTTTTCCTCGTAAACCTTTGCGACATGTAACAAATTGCCTCCACAGTCCTCACAGCCCTGGCTGGTCCAACAGCTACGGAAGAAGAATGAGCTTCATTTCCCCACTAGCTATATGCATGTCTCAAATGATCATTTTATGAGCCCAATTCACAAACAGAACTTCCACCAAAGTCAGTCGGTCAAAATGCCTCRCATGAGGAAACCGAAGGAGTAGGCACAAGAACGTCTGAAAACGTTAACATACATAGGCAGTAATCATTATGAAATGCCAGYTTCCTAGCAAAAGTGAATTTGAGTGGTAGCGTTAGAACTCAACGTTAACTTCTAAAATAAATAATAACCAGGAATACAGGCAACACTATCAAAGAAAAATCCTGGACAAAAGCTTTGCCTTTATTCACCCCTCACTGAAATTGTTATAAATATGTGAAAATCTGCTGAAGTTAAATCTGAACAGATACTGCAACAGTACCTCAAAATCTGGGGAACGGTTAAACAATATTCTTTACCAACAGATACTTGGATTATTGGAATTGATAGAATATTACAAATCCAATTTATTTTTCATGGCTGAAGCTGTTTGTTTACTTTCTGAATTTTCTTGGGCCAAACAAACAAAAATCAATGAAGTCAGTTTCRTTTTGATTTATCATCATTTTCTCTCCACAGCGAGGTTTGAACTGCAGGCTCTACAGACGGAACAAGTTATTGTTTAAAAAGAATGATTTGCAGTGCATTGTTTCGTAAATAATAATAATAATAATAATAGTCTTGAACACACTTATAAAGGGTTTGGATTTTCTAAAAGTTTGGTTTAAAAAATTCTAAGTAACTTGAAGTAGAATTTGAGTTCTTAATTTCCCATTAACATCTATAAAGCACTTTCTATAGGAGCTCCTCACCATACAGATCACAATATAAGAAGTCCTGTAAATTGAGACAGAAGTGCATCCAATGCAAATCTGTAAGGTCATAGTAGGCATCAATTTCCGAGCAGAATTCCCTTTCAAATCATTCTGCTTAAAACTCTCACGTGGCCTAAAAAATGAACAAGGCTTTCTGGAAATGATTTTAATAACAATTTATCTAAGAATGTAATCTCTCTTGTATGGGATTTGTAAGCCATCCCACAGAATTCTCTAGCAGGGAACACTGTTCTCTATTTACATCAAACTTCTGTATAAATAATAATAYATTTTTTTATTTCCTGCAGCTGCTTTCCCTTATGAGTAAGCTGGGCCTATGAAGAAAATGGGAAAATGGGAAAACTGTGAGTAATATTTATAATAATGATATATCCAACTCAGGAAATTACTACAACTGTCTTCATAAAAATAAACAAGATATTTTTTCCTCCTTTAAGACAAAAACAATCAAAATCCTCTTCTATTAAAATCAATTTGACTTCATATTTGTTCGGTATTTGGATGTGACTGCCTTATATCCCATTTTGGGTCTCAAAAAAAA
>NW_028185328.1:2249942-2278462 GCF_003343005.1 Rhea americana | reverse complement strand
AAAAAAAAAAAAAAACACAACCCCTGCAAAAACATAGCTACATTGCTGTCCGTCTCTCAGAAGTTAGAGAGGCATATACACACGCCATTCAGTCCAAAATTACTCTAGCTACAGGGCATTGCAAAGCATGAAATAACTGCTCCAGAGCACTTCCTCATGTGGGTGTGTTAGATAACTGTCTGCTCCAACACCAAAATAAAGCGTACTGTGACCCAATCATCGCGGCAGAGTTCTGCTCCGTACAGCTGAAAGGGCTGCTCGCATTAAACCACGTAGAGCCCCGGATCACCAGGGAGCCTGCTAATGCCCTTCCTTCCAACTCAGCTATACCCCCGTGCCAACAGACTTTTCACTCTGAGTTCCAGCTACAGCATCACATACTGGATTTAAGTTTACTTAGGCAAACTTCACCCTTTGCTGTTGTATCCAGACTACAAATGGACTTTGTGCTATCAGAAGAGCTAATTTTTTTTTTTTTTTGCTAGAATATGCTTTCAAAGGAAATTAAATTCTTCTAATGAAAAAGGGTTTTTGTTTTTGTTTAAGACTAAGAAAGGTCTTACTGCGTAATGAAAAACGCTTCTCCTACTGCAATTCTCTTTTTGTGCTCGAATTCTTCTTGCCTGGGGTTTTCATAAAACGAAGCGATATATTGCAGTTATTTCTAAAGTTCTCCAAAAAAGTTAATGTGAGGCTGGGCTTCTGTTAAATGTACATTTAAGAATCCCAAGCCCAAGTTCACATGCCTTCCCATGGGAAAGATGGGCTGCTGAGGAGCGTACACCTGTAGCGGTGCAGGAGCAAGTGACAGGTGCCTGAAAACACACGCACCACACGAGGGGGATGGCTGCTAGCACTCCAGCTGCGCTGCTCCAGGCTGACCAGCAGCCACTCCACTGTTAAGACCCCCACGTTTTTGGTGTTACTTCAGCATCCTCTATAGCCCAAAGCTGAGTTTCAAAGCTTGAGACTCAAGCTGGAGGAGGAGAGGAAACACCTTGCTACAGTAACAAGTCAGTGGAAGCAATAAATACATTTAAAGACTATCAACTAAACGTTAATCTGGAAGCCTAAGTAAAAAGGAAAGAGAGAAAATGTAAAGCAACAATTGTCATTCCCCGGCTAAGAGACAAGCCAACCTTTCTTGGCACACTGATACGTAAAACCCTTGAAAAGTTTCACTCAGGTTCTGGAAATCAAGCTGCTAATAAAATGGAGCAAGTAGCTTCTGTACTTGTAGTGCTGGTGAATAGACCTGCTTTGGATTTCAATTAACTTAGTTTGTTCAGCGAGGAGGCACTTCTGTTCAAACTGGAGAGTTGTAAGGGAAAGGATATATTAAAAAAAAAAAAAAAAAATCAAAGAACCTGTTGGTAGCAAAAGTTCTCTTTGACTGTAAAATAATGGATTTTTGAGAAACATATCAAAAAGATCTGAAGGTTTAGGAGAATCTCCTAGTCAGTCCCAGGTGGGTGAGGAATATTGCATTATGGACTTCTTTGTGCTATGAGGAAGGCCTAATGCATTTTTTTTTTTAGAAGTCTGCCTCTCGCTATTAAATAAATAATTTTCTATTAAAAAGGTGATTGTTGAGAGACCTCCACTGATCAGCGTCCATTTTATATAATTACTCAGGGATTCTCCAGAACATTTTATGCAACTCACTTCCACTATCTTTTTTCTCTTTTTTTTTTCTTTTTCCTCTCTCTCTCTTTTTTTTGTTTGTTTGTTTGTTTGTTTTGTTACCAGCAGAGTAGCAGTTTTACTCTCCAACAGAAATGACAGGAGCTCGGATAAAAAGACCATTTCAAATGGATCAATTTAAGCAGTCTTTAGAACCCGTGATAAATCTAGGCTCCAAAAACTCGACAATGCTAAATGGGTTGTGAAACGCATCACAAATCCCTCCCCAGAAAAATAATAAAAATGATTAATTCAGAGACGAGCTTCAATATCTGAAATCACAAATAAGCAGCATATTTGTGGAATGAAAAATGGTAAATAAATAGTTACTATTTCTGAACAAAATGGCTCAATAGATTTCATAATTTGCCACCACTGTAAAAAATATCTATTCCCTTCCCCCCTCCCTTCCCCGCCAATACACACGGAAACACACGCATAACCATGCATAAAGTGGGAGGGTGGGGGGCAGCCAAGGATACAAACTCCCTCTTAGAAAGTTTGAATTCTTATTAACCCAGTGATGCCTCCATAATGTTACATTAAATCAGTAACATAAAAGTTGGAATATGTGTTTCCTTTCTTCCTAGTAAAGGAAACTGGAAAAATACTAATAGTGAAAAATACACATTAAAAATATCCAAGAGGAAAAAGTACATGTACAATAACCAAAATTAACCCCCTCCGCCCCCATACCAAAACAAACAAACAAAAAATCTCTGAATAAAAATCCTSTCAGGAGTGGAACCTGCTTTCTCTTTTGTTTTTATTTAAGGTATGGTAAACATAGACTTTAAACTTATAGTATATATTTAAAACAAAGAACAAGAGTCACCGTTAACCCTAGTCATCAGCATTACAGTTAAAAGTCATTGGCAAATACTAATAAAAACCCATTTAGCAGTAAATAAGGAGAACATGATATATGGACGGACAGATGGAATTGCATAAACAGAAAGAAAAAGCAGAGACCCACAAACATTCGGAGAGGGCTGTTTTAAAAGAGTGAAAGATACTGATTTACTTGGAACTAGTGTTGGAAAACAAACGTATTTGTTTCCTTCGTGATTAAAAAAAAAAGTAATTAAAGTGAATCATGAGGGGGCACACCCTTAAATAAGTATAAGGGGGAAAAAAACATTTGTAGAGGGTAAGGCCTTCTATAGATGTTCCAAATTTTAAGCTAGCAAATAGGTCTGACAAACTTACATCTCTAAATTAAAAATGGGGGGGAGGGGGGAAGAATAAAGAAGTGCTGGTGGCTTAAGGAGAGGACAGACTGTATTTTTTTTTTTATTATTTATTTTTTATAAAAGTTGACTGGCCTACCTTGTTCCCCAGTCCTCAGTTTGTCTCCTCATAGTCGCTGTCTCCCTGGAAGTACAGTGTGAGTGGTAATGACTGCCTGCCTCCCTAATGAGTCCATTTTCCTGCTCTTGATGTTGTGTATATACACACACTGCAACCTACCTTACAAACCACAGAGACGGGAAAGGGAGAGAGAGCGAGAGAGAGAGCGAGAGCGAGCAAGCGAGAGTGCGAGAGACAGAGAGGGAGCGAGAGAGGGAGCGAGAGGGAGCGCGAGAGGGAGAAAGGCGCACACAGACAAAGCCCTCCTACCAGACAGCAGACAACCCTCCTTCCCCTATCTAGCAAAATACAACTCGGCTAATGCAGCAACAGGTTCAATACTGCCAGACTGAAACAGTGTAGAAAAGGTACGCGGCGCTGATCAGGATTGCTGGCAAATAAACACTTTAGTGCCAGCTGGCTCCACCTTTCTTATTTATGTTACAGGATGTTGGAACGCATTGTTTCAGGCAGTCCATATAATTATCATAAATACATTTTCTGTGCATATTAGCATGAAGCACTGAAACGTATCAGCCATTCTGCTCCGTAACCTTATAGCTTTAACACATGCAGGGAAGGTGTAAACATATCTCTTTTGACAGGCAGACTACACAAAGCCCACTGATGATTTTAAAGTCATGAGATCTTTCAAGAAAGACGCTCCTGAAGGTAGGTTTCCCCAGACAATAGGGGAGCAGGGAAAAACGATCTTGACGAGGAGGAAGACTTCCTAAGAGACTGTTCAGTAAACAATTGCAAAGAGAGGGCTCTTCGCCCCAACACTCCCTCCCTTCAAAAACATATATTGGGAAGCTTCTACCCCTACAGCTATAATAATGTGCTGTGCTTATGTCTGAACAGGTGCARTGCATATAGTACATGGTGTTACAAGGACAGAAATAAATCCCTCACATAAAAAACATTTTCCCAGATGCAAACAGGCCAAGGTTRTTTAAAATATAGGTCTAGTTTAAAGAACGTTCTCCCTATATTTTTCTACTGTGGGTGGGGGTGGGGGTTGAGGGGAGGTCTGCAAGGGAAAGAAAGATGACAAAAAACAATACACATAACCAGTTACTGGATTTCCTTTTCTTAAAAAACAAACAAACAAACAAACAAACAAACAAAAAAACCACTGTCATATCTGAAGATACATGCTGCTTCAACAATAATGTTCACTCAGCCCTGCCTCTCATCACACATAAATTTAATTCTGCTAATTTTAATGACATCTACAGTCATGTGAAAATAGCAAGACCAAGAAAACAACAAGATTTTGCATCTGTATTTCATCTTTCAACTGAGAATCTCCAAGACCCTTATTAGCGGGGTATTATTATGTTAGATGGGGAAACTGAGTCCAATAAAAAGGTTAAGGGATGTACCCAAGGCTCTTGCTGTACATCAGTGGGATAACAGAGGAGAACCCAAACCTCTGGACCTTAACACAGAATTTTTCTTGACCAGCTTATAGCCGTCTAAAAGTTAAGAGTCTTGTCTAAGCCAGTTGTGTAGGCTCCCTCTGTTGTCAGTGGAGAGACAGGCACCTTCAAAAAGCAATTCATCCCTGCTTCTCCCTCTCCCTCCCTCCCTCCCTTTCTCCCTCATTGATGAGGAAGCCTACAGGGCTAGATTYGGCTAGGCAGCTAGCCGTTGGCTCAGATTAGTTAAAAATGAATCTCACCTTTGATCTAAAGGTCTATTAAAACATCCTGCTTCCCAAAATACATTTTTATTGCTGCATTTATTATTAGGCAGCATATGGCTAAATCTCAGCGAGCTGAAAGGGACAGGCTAGTGACTGAAGGACACAGGTAAACTCCCTAGATCCACAGATCTGTACCCACAGGCTGACTGGATCTTCATGATTCACACTCAGTCTGTGTAATATTAACCACCCTAGTGGCTGGTGAACTTTTGTTCACTGGTAGCTCCTGCGTACCTTTGCATTTAGATTATAAACATGCCATTTTCATCCAGCTGTACAGTAAATACAGAAGGATTATGTAATTTTTTTTCCAAAAGGTTAATTTTCATTAGTGCCTTCATCAAAACTTTTCTTTATTTAGGGAAAAATATAGAGTATAAAGCTCTATGAGGTGACTTAGGCCAACTCTTTCAGTAATATTTAGCTGAATATACATCTGGCACATGTACAGGCAGCATTACAAGTTAAGTTCAAATCTACCCTGCAAAATTTAACCCTATTATATATTTACTTCTCTGGACTTTATGACCATATTCACCTAACTGAAGGGTACATAAGGTTAGGAAAGCAAAAAGAGCATTAGGAGACTTTGTTTCTAATTGTGGTTCTCAATATAACTTGATCTGGCTGTATATCTGTCAATTGACTTCTTACTGCCTCAGTTTTTCTGTGTGTAAAATGGACTTAACTGTAATTCCACAGACAGCTGGGACCATAAATACATAAAGTGCTTTGTCTTCCTATCTCAGCCTAGCATCTCACAAAGTTTTATTATGGGGAACATTATGGGAGCAATATATAAAGATCTTATGGAGAGTGATCTCTATCAAAGCCAGCTGACGCAATTAGCAAGACTTTATATACTTCTATTTAGTTCATAGAATATGAACAGTCCCTAAATTTCAAATTTAAAAACTAGATATACATCAAAATGAGGATATCAGATATAAGATGTTCCTAGTATTCTGGCACACCTGACCAGTAACTGATTTTCAATCTTATCTACCTTATAGATTCAAATATGAAAAGAGAWCCAAAACTTATCAGGTTTGGTTAAACACAAGTTTGAACCCTTCACATTTAACAGACATTCAGGTTGAAAGTCAAGTACTAAGTTTGAACTGCTTAAGTTTGAAGAATGTTCAAATTTYCCTCTGATCCAGGTGCAAAATCTTGAAGTTGGTAGATACCGAAAATCACTATTTCCTGTAACTTTCTAGAAATCTCACATATGTTTCAAAACCAGGGTCACAGGTCAAATGTCCTCAAATTTGGAGGATTATGAATCTCAGTAAGAACTCTAGAACTAAGCCAGATTCCATCCCATTGCAGAAATACTCAGAAACAAGTCTATACAGGAACCCAAAGCAACCCCTTCCCAAGTTGTATGAGGTTCAGATCTATGCAGAACTGTAAAACCAAAACCAAATACTTTCAAATTCTGAGGTTCCTGGAAGGCAAGTATGAAGTAGATTCCAACTTTAATGTAGTAGTATTGGCCCTCAATCAGAACTGGATCCAATTAGATAAGTATTTGAATTTTATMAAGGTTAAAGCTGACTTGAATGACAAACTCTTCAAAGCGTGACGTGAACAAACGTCTGTCAATCTTTTTAAAGGGAACCAAATCCTACGAAATCCACTCCATTTCTTATCTTCACAGCACTAAAGAATCACTGAGGAAAGTTCAGACCATAGATGAATGGCCCAGGCTAGATCACTGGTGACCTGAAGAGACAGCAATAAAGTGGCATCACATCTACAGTCTGGTATTACCATGCAGCTCTTARAGCCTGCTTAGACTGTAAGTGCTAATAAGCAACAAGTTTTGATTTCCTAGAGAGACTACAATTCTCCTGTAGCTGAGGAAAAATGGCATTTTCTTTGTGAGCCTCTACAAGGATCTCAGCCCAACCAGGAAAGGACTTACAAGTCAATCTAAAGGGGCCAGCACAAGTTGGTATGMCACCTGCTGCATATAAGACAATGCAGTTAACTTCACTCATTTTAGAGCCTAAGACACCTCAAGGGCCTGATCCTGTTGTCTTTTAAGACATTCAGACTACTTAAACCATACAGGAAAAGTATAAACCATTATGAGTACAGCAAGTGAATGGAAAATCCTATTTTAATAATGTTTTGCAAACACAAAAATGATGGCAAAAGAGGAAAGGTAGCGAGGAATAAAAACCCATGATAGTTTTATGAGGAAAATGCCCTAAGCTGATGACCATAAAGCTATCTGCCTTTCTAGTGGGGCCTCAGGCTTCAGATAATTTAGCTTTATAACTCCATGAGCTAGAGAACCATTCTTCCCATCTTAGCAAGGATACGGTTGGATTCCTCTCAGTTATTACATATAGTTAATGGATGCTGAAACCAATACTGAGAGATTGCAGTGTCTATATGAATGTATATGTCTGTTCCTAACCAACAGTAGGCTAAATTTCAGGAAGTGGTGAAAAACAGCAGTTCTACTGGAAGACAAAATAAATAAATAAATGCTGAGCACTTCTGAAAATGAGGCCACTAATGTTAAGCTTAAACTTAAGTTTGCAGAGACTGAGCTAAGCTACGTAACCAGCAACTAGCAAACTGAGAAGAGAATTCCCAAGGTAATCCTTTATACTGAGGATGACCAAACTCTACACCATTTACCTGATTCACAATGGCAGATGAGGGCRGGCAATCTCTTCTCTCCATTATGTGAGCAGGTTGATGGCAATGTGCTTAGCTTACTTGTGGGAATACAAAAGAGTACAAGTACCTGGGGACTGTTCTTAGTTCTCTAACAGGCCTGGACCTACACCTGTCATGTGACATGAAAGCCAGCATTTCACTCACATGGCCAGCATATGCTTGGCCACATAAGCCAACATGCAAACAAACTCCTGTCATACGCCCAGAAGTATAACCATCGCACAACGGAGACGTCAGAATTTTGGTTATGCCATGGACATACATCAGGTCGCACTGTAAGAAAGATGCTGAAACAGAGGGCTGCCAGCAGCCATGGTAAAAGGCTCTATCACCCATCCTGCAAGAACAGGCAGCACTGGTTTATCCAGCAGGTAATATCTTGCTCTTCTTTTTCCATCAATTTGCCTTCTCTGTTCAAAGCTAATCATGGCARCTGTCATCAGGGAGGTGAAGGAACACAATCCTTCCAGCAAAGCCTTGAAAAAAAAAATGAAATAATGACTACCTCCTCAAGGTGGGTGGAAAATTCTGGTATTTGATGCACCAGAGGCACCATCTACAATTCTTCCAGGGAGCTGCAGAGTCCTAAGAACACACTGATCTCCAATAGCACGTGGGAGATGAGAAAAATCAAATAGTCCACCAGAACTGATATTGCTGTGAAATGTCGTTGTCGTAAATGACAAGATTCAGGATGACAGACTGCGAGGGGAGGAACATGCGTCAGTGCCAAATAACATATTCTGCATGGATCTGTTCTCTCCTCTTCTTTTTGTTCCCAGGCTCACGAGCATGGTGAGTTTACACATACCCTGTAGGTGGCCAAAACTGGAAGAGGAGGCATAGCATCCTATGATTATGTTTAAGGTCACTTCCTTTGAAAAAAACTTGGCCTTTTAGCAATTATTTAAGGATTGGTTTTCTAGTTCTAAAGAAACTTAAGCAGGACTGATTCCATGAACTGGTTGGATATCCTGCCCATCTGTGGGTTAACACACCATTTTAGATGTACTCCACATGCCTGCCCTATTACAATTCTATGTATGTATGCATGCAGGGACTGTGCTTTACCAGAATCCCAAGATTTGTTCTTAGAAACCAGACTTGTTCCTTCCAGCTGAATCGGAAACACTCTCAGTTTCTCAGGACCTCATTTTGATGATCAGCTGAATCAGAGTGTAAGATCTTTTCACAGGCTTTGCAACAACCAAAATGGCTCTAAGGCTTAGCATAAGATTGTCATACTGGTGTTAAAAATTCCAGGCAAATTTTTGCTGAAATTCTCTTTCAGAGAATATAGGGAGGACCTAGAAAAACCTCACAGCAACATGTCTGAACCTGATTACTTCCACTTAGTCCCCTTCACAGTATAGTCAGATCGCCTACCCTCCCCTAGTATATCACACCATCGTGTTGCCAGCCCGACAGGATTGGTGATTCAGTTGTCCCTATTGATGTCCTGCAGTGTCTGCACAACTTTGTTGAAACATAATGAGAAAGATGCCAATTAAAAAAGCACAAGAGCCCTGCAGCTTGGCAGGCTGATTCAAATTAGATACCTGTATGAAGTGATTAAAAATAGTTTTTCTAAACCTGAAGATAACAAGAGGATGGTGTGTTTGATTTACATCAGCAGGGGTCAACAAAAACATAAAAGAAACACACAAATGCTCTTTATCCATGCATATTTGCTGGTGAAGATGCTGACGACAGAAGGAAAGAAATAGAGCACGTTTATGGAGTCTTTCAATATGCAAAGACTCACGATTGTTCTCCTATCTCAGCAGTCATTTCTTACTGCCAGATCTCCAAATAAGTAATTCTTTCCTTTAATATAGTAGCTTTGGTCCATAGTTCTATTACACATATTAACAAGTAAAACCTCACAACTTTCTTTGTCCCAAACCTACTGCTATTCTCATTGTACAGACTTAAANAAAAAAAAAAAAAAAAAAAAAAAAAAAAAAAAAAAAAAAAGGAAAGATTTAAGTACTCTGATGAAAATGGAAGTGGGATTGGGAGGTCACGCTTTTGTGCTCAGAAGTTCAGGCTACTCTGCCTTCATGGATCAGGTTCTCAGGCAGGACTGGCAAGACTGAGGCACACTGGCTTCTCTAATGTTTTTTTTAAATCTAGGACTGTCCTGAAAAATAGAGCAGATGCAAAGCTGGTATGTCTCCAATAGTTTCAATGAATTTGTAAAAATCTGCCCCCAAGTCTTATGTAGCACAACTACACAAATGCCCATTTTCTTTTATGATGACACTATCAGTACTTTGGAAAAGGAATATTTTGCACAGTGACTGTTCCCTTACAGCACTTAGGCCACTTTGCACAAAGGCTGCAAAACAATGTTTCCCCTGCATAATAATCCTGTGTCAGATCCAATAGTGCTGTACTACTCTAGCGCTATTAGGTGAATATTGCTGCTACAGCAGCGAATTGTGACAGCGAGCATTAGACAATATACAAAATTTTGTCTCAAAATAGCTATACCAGTGCCAATCCATGCTTTTTATACAGGTGTGACTCATCAATACTGGTGTGCATCAATCACCATCTCCAGGCACATCATCCTAACAAAACCAATCCCAGAAGAGCGATATCACAGCACACCACCATTTTACAATTCAAAAAACAAAAACACATAAAGAGTCCCCAAATTCCCACATGCTCTATCCCCATCTCTCTTTTATTTTAGCTTTACCTCTTGAATCTCTACATGGTCTTAACTCTTACTTCACATATAAGGACTTATAGTTAAGTACGTGGCTTCTCCTAYGTATCAGTTCATCCTGTCCATTTACATATTGCTGGGATATTACCATTATTTGCATCAGTAGGCAATCTGTGACCAATTTAGCAGTTGAGCTAATGTGTTAAGGCCCTTATCCAAGCTGTGGTGTTACAATGGAACAGATTCTTGTTACATAGCAGAGGGTGCATTCTACAATGTACCCTCTACCATATACTCCATGGTTCCCAAAGGTTACCTATAAAATTCAATTATAAAGACTCACGTGGTAGCTCAGTCAACATTTAAAGGATTACAAAATTTGAATAGTCCTTCTACTATCTAAAACAAGATGATGCAGTTACAGAAATCCTTTAGAAACAGAAATGGCACAAGTTGTAAAAAGTAGTTTCACAAGCTGAAAGGAGCTATTGTAACAAACAAGTCAGCATGCACATCCATCACTCTCTTCTACCAGACAACTAGGAATCCTTATCAAGGATTGCTATTTTTGTCCCAGTAAATTAGGGAACATGCAGAAGGATTTGATTTCTGTCATAATAATTGCAGATGAACATGACATCAACCAGAGTGAAAACACTGTAGTCCTAGGTAGCCATCATTTCAATTTTGCCCACTTTAAATAATAAAACAAAATACTTTTGCAGCTCCAGTGTTTGTGGCACCAGTAGAGATAAACTAAGTTTATTGTAGATAAAGATCTAATCTAGATGGGAAAAAAAGGAAGGCCTCACTAGCAAAATTTTGGAAGCTGTTATTTGATTCTCTGAGTGTGATTGAACTGGAATTGGCTGTGAGTGAATTGGCATCTTTTCACAAGTTTAACTTCACAATTTTATGAGCATAAATCCTTTCTACGTGGAAAATATTTATGCTAGCATTCTCAAAGACACTGTACTCCATACTTCAAGTTTTTATTTGATTGACTATACATAAAGTGGACAGAGAACACTTCTACAGAAGAGAGAGACGGTATTGCAGCCTCAATCATTCAAAAGTCTTTAGTAGGCCCTGAGTTTTATGCAAATGTTTGAAAAACTGTAAGATTATTTTTAAACTCTAATGTGTTCTTAAGTGCATTTAAGCTTTTCTCTGCTGTTTTAAAAGCTAAAAAATTCAAGTTTCATTATTTATTTCCTTTAAGCTAAGACTACAAGAGTAACACAAATATCCCAACATATACAGTACTGTTGTGAGAGTTGATACGAGCAATATTAAGCACCATTATTCATCCAGTACTTTATCATGAAAGCCCTTCAGCTGATGTAGGATTTCTCTCTTCAAATATAGGCACCATGTGTAAGTTCTTATTTAAGATCCCTCTCCAGGAATTCTAAGCAAGGAAAAAAAAAAAAAGTGTAAAGTGTTTACCAACCATACTGGAACTGAAGTTACTGAAAAGGCTAGACTCTCTTCCAAAACTGTGTGACTTGTATCACACTTTTAAGCAGCTCAGCACAAAATGTCACCCTAGGACCCAGATTCAAATGGCCTAAATTCCTGCTAAGTTCCCTTGCTTAGTGTTTCTGGATACATGCCCCTAATGTTCCAGTGCCAGCCAAAAGGATATATAGGGACTTGGGGATATTTAAGCCATCTGAGTGACCTGGKCTGTATATAAAAATGCCTGATGCTGTTCTGTTCTCCCTGAGTGGACTAAACATTACAAAGACCTCAGAGCATTAAAAAAATGGAACTGAGGTTCTTTTTTGGTATCTTCTGGTTATTTCTATGCAATAAATAAATAAATAATAATAAAAAAAAGTTTTATCCTTGTTAGTCTGAGGAACCCATTCCAGGAAAAAGCTTGTATCAAAAACTCTGTATCAACAGCATTGGAAACACTAGTAAGGATGTCAACATTTTTCTAGTACTAATAGCACCAAAATTAAGTCTAGAAGTTTCACTTTCACAAATCTTAATTATCTATAGAGCACCTCCGTGGGATTGCTTGTGCACGTAGGTGGGCAGGATTTAGTATTCATACTTTGAAACTTTTAGTCACACAAAGACGCTTCTGAAGAAGAAAAAAAAACACACACAGGCAAATAAATAACAATAAATAAATAAAAGAAGTGTCCTGGTCTGGATATTATTTTCTGTAAGCTAAGTTCTCACAGAACAACATGAGACTGGTTCAAATTATTCCTTTAGTTTTAGCCTAAAGGAGAATATTTTTGAATAGTCTAAACAGTTTGCTCAGCTGTTTTATAGGATGCATTTGAAGGTGTATTTTTTAATATTAATTGAAATTCCTTTTGTAAGGAAGAGAGGAAAGAGTCTATTATTTAAAGCCAAAGAAATTAAAAGTAAAAAGCTGCATTAACTGAAAATTGAGCCTCAAGTTGTATTTACACAAGGACAGAGATAGGAGTCTTTCTTTCAGATCACATCTATCAAAAATTGGAAGATCTGGTGAGTTTAGTAGAGGTATATGCCTGTAAACTTGACAGAAATTAGACTGGGTATCCTATAGACAAATGTTACTTTTACATATAATGTTCTTTGAAGAAAAGGGTCTTTCATTACAGGACCAGAAAACAGAGGACAAGGTGACGTAATATTTTCAAAAAGAACTGCACCATCTTCAGTGCTGCTCTTTCAGTCAGGTTTTGTAAGCTGCCTTAGTTAGATATTATTTTGTGGCCAAAGGGCTCCCTTTCTATACCTTTCTTTGCTCTTAATAGCAAGGCTATTATATTTGTTATTGCTACATAGGTGGTCTCTGATCATGTAATGAGAGATCCTCATTGCAATATCTGTGCAATTAGGCATAATTAAGTTTGCCAAGGGAACTTTAATTTCCTGATTTTTGAGTAAATAAAGAATCAATTTGAATGTTGCACTAATCACTACTAACTAACTTTTAATTGGTTTTGTTTCAAAATTAGAGGTCACATTATAAAACCATTTGATAGAATGGGAGAAATAAAATTAACAAAATAAACAGAAGTTACAATTAAGATAACTTTATATTAACTGGTATGTTGCTGTCCTACTGTTCCATTTGGTTTGTCCTGAAGCCAACAAAATAGCATTAAGACTCAGGCCACAGATATGACTTTAAATACTCTCTGTTGTGGCCTGGGAAGGAATCGACATCTATTTTTACCATACCATGATAACATCGCAGATGTTAGAATTATAAATTATGTCAGTATACCTTAAAGCTTTCTGTTTCAGAAACAAAGGTGCAACCACTTCAGCTAAATGAAGTCTCCATTAGTTTCAGTGGACCATGTGTGGGCCAAACACCAAGCAAGAGAGAAAAATAAGTTTGGAGTGGTCTTTTTTCCTTGTTTAATAGAAATCCCACGTACATATTAAGCTATACACTATGCATCCATCCGAGTGGGCAATGCCGAGTTTCAACCTGGAATTTCTATGAATTCATAAAATAAAGTTGTAGCATACTAAAACTTCACTGGAGATTATCAGATACAGATCCAAGAGGAGGAAGCTGGGAGCMCCCTGTTATAGCCACCTGGTAAAACATATATTCTCAGTCATGAGATTCAGGAGCAGCTGTTYAGCTACCATATCCAGCTCATCTGAAGTTGATCAACAGGAAATTTTCACATTAATCATTCACAGTTTAAAAGGAGATATAACAAAAGTAGTCATGAGGTTATAATGAATAGAATTTAAGGGGCATTGTTCTCCCAAACTGCTCTTTCAGTCTAGAGGCTGCTTAGTGCTCAGGGTATCAAAATGCAACAACAATGGTCAAGGTCTTCATAACAGGATTATCTCTTTTCTTTCCTTATTTCCTGAAAAGCAGTGAAATAACAAATGGTTTTGACATTTAAATCATTGTCAATAGTCTTCAGAGTCAACACCGTTTCAGATATCCAAGACCATATTAGGGGGCTGTCTGCAAATAACCAAGTGTCAGTTCACATTCAGTGCAATCTTTGATTACAGCCTTCGCAGTCAAGCAGGCCAGAAGCTTTTTATCTCTTAAATTAAAGCTTTAATTTTGGACCACACAGAGTCAACCAACAGGGGGAAAAAAGCACCAGCTTGCCATACTGCCAGAAAGTCAGCTCAGCCTGGAACCTGTCTTAAGATATGAATTATCTAAATTATATCATTTTCTGGAGAAGCCATAACATAACAATTTATATGATTTTTTGATGCTAGGTACTTAACGATATTGAAAGTTCTTCAAGATTACTTTACARGCTACTCCTCTGAGACAAGAAAAGTTATGCACAAGACAAATGAAACAGAAAAGCTGACTTACAGGCTCTCAGCACTATTTGCAGGTCTCAAAGCACAAGATGATCCAACCTCATCTACAGCAAGAGTTTCCTTTCAGAGGAACAGAAATATTTGCTTCACAATAGCTCAAAGGTGTGCAAATCCCTACAAGATACTAACACTATATTCCATTCATTTTAATGGAAAATAGATGTCCAAATTCCCAAAGACAGACCTTTTACCATTGGGCCTAAAGAAACAGATTACATGAAAATATCTTTCTATCACAAGAGAAGACAAAAAAAAATTCCAATTAAAATTGATGGAATTGATCGAAGAGTGAAAGCCATCAAGGAACAGACAGGCAAAATGGGGAATAAAATAAGGGAAAAGTGCATAAAGTTACCTCATTCTCCTCAAGGAGTATTAAAAAGCTCCCTACAAGAATAAAAGAAGATATTTGCAATTTGTTTTCTAGCTAAAACCTAACAGAAATATAGATTAAAGTGTAGGAAGCATACTGAAAATTGTAGCAAATGCAGATTCTAAAACTTGGAAGTAAAAGATTGTGATTTGAATTACCCCATTATGAAAATCAAATGACCACGAAGTGCTCCAGTGTTTTAGGAGTAGCCATAAGCACCCCTAACTTCATGGCTATGATTTTGAACTAAAATTCCTTTGACTCCAAACACATTCTCAGCAAATACTGCTTGGGCTAAAAGAAAATTGCTGTAACTGTAGTCTTCAGGCTTAGAATAGATATCTGCTGTATGTCTGGGAAGAGTTGTTAATTTTGGCATGTAATCACAAAAACTACAGTGAAAGACTTTTTTGCTTAGTAGACTTAACCCCTCTCGTCCTAGCATTATACCTTCATACTCCTAACGCACAAGCAGACCCTCTTGCTCTCCTGCTAAGTCAGCCTTGCAGACCTCAGCTGTCTGAGCACACTCAAAATCAGACCACATGCTGGGATTTTTCTAAGTAGAGCTCCGGACCTAAGACTACCCTTGTGAGGAAAAGGAGTCAGTGGATGAAGAGCAAATGATCCTACACACTTACATTCTCCCACTGCAGCCATGCAGTCAACCTCCAGGAAGCATTCTTGGACCTCTCCACAATACTTAGTAAGCCCTTCTCACCCTTAAAGTGGGAAGCGTACCTCCACCTTTGAGAAGATATCAATAAGCAATTTAAATGAAATTTAAATTATTTGTGAAACCGATAGCTAGATTTTTACTTAGCAGCACAACATCTAAGATCATGCAGAGAGGGCAAAACTGGCACACAGACACATACCACTTTGCAGCCACTAGAGAAAGTAAATAAAGAAGAAAAAAGAAAAAGCAATAAGCTGTAGAAGACCATTAAATGCACCAATGACAGATACAAGCAAAACCAGCACCAATAATATACCATGAGTAAGCAAACTTATTTCTCTTTTTTCAACAAATGAAAGCCTCTGAGGAACACAGGCTTCTAGAGAGGTGCTCCTCAGCCCCTCCAACACCAAACACCTAAGCAGCTCCAACACTTACAAACCTCACACAGATGAGATTGATGAGATGGAGCCTGACAGGCAAGCCTACAGATCACTTCAAAGGCAGAAATACATTTGATCCAAGATATCAAGCCTGCATCATCTAATTTGCCAGAGGACGAACTGGAAAGGAGTATGAGAAGACAGGCAACATAAGCTATGGTAGAACACTTCTCAACCACCATACAATGGTCCTAGGGGAGACATTAGTACATTTTGCTGCTGTTATTTATATCCATTTTGTCCAGGAATCTATGAGTCATGATACCTATATTTACATTATCAGATACAGAAACAATTCAGTGGCATTTTTCTGTTAGTGCTCATTTTTTAGTATCTGCCCACTTAGAAACATTTACATGGAAATAACACATAATAGAACGYGATGCATGAAATGCTGGGCTCTAATTTCAATCTGCAAATGAAAAATCAAAACATTCTAAAAGTTAATGGGGAAGCAACAAAAGTATGGTGATTTCTGATGCTTGTACAAGACAGCAAAAAACATACACTTTTGTCTATCTACTTATGTAGGAAGTAAGCAATGTTATCAGGGCCTGATGAGAGAGATGCTGCTAGTCCATGGAATCATTTTGTCATCAGAAAGTAATAAATGGGTCAGGTTTTGAGCATGATCTTATGGTATTTTCAAAATCTAAGAACTGCTATTAAATATTCTATAACAAGGTTTCAAGAAAAGCTAGCTGTCTCACCTAGTTTTTCAATCCTAACTTAAATCTAGACAGCAGGCTTCTCATTCTGTTTAGAATTAAAGATATCAGTGTTACAAATGGGAGCTTAATGGTTAACAAACATCAGAAAATTAATCTATTTGACTTCTCTTTAAGATGATGTAACAGGAAACAAACATGCAAATGTACCAAAGTAATACAAAACTCCAGATAATTTTTTAACACTAGAGCGTGAGCATTGTCAAAAATTCTTAAGGATCAAGTTGGGATGGAGGATTCACATCCATCTCAGACAGTGCAGACAATTCATTTCTGCAGTCAGCTCTAGGTGAGATGTGCCTTTAAGTGAAACCACTGAAACAGAACTCTGATGAGTCTGATGATCCAGAAAATGAGATGTTTTTAGTACTATCATCATCATTATTAAACTTAGCTGCAATGACAATTTAAATCTGTGTTCCAGACCTCCTAGATGCTCTTCAACATTAGACACCTTTGTGTCTTGAAGACCCAAAAATAAGCTTACCAGCTGATTATGCTGTAAAGAAAATCTCTACTTAACAAGATAGATGCAACCTTCTTTTATCTTAATGATATCGCCTTCAATGTAACACAAAAGAAACAATTGACAGTATGATTGAAACATTTCTTTTAGAGATATATAAACCCTGCAGTCCACTACCAGAATCTGCAAGTGAAGAAAGAGGGGGGAAAGAAAAAAAGCAAAAGTAACAGCACTGAATAGTGATATTAGTGCAGGATGGCTAGCTGAACATGACAGACAGCCTCCTAATGGCCACGAGAATTCAGACAAGAAAATGTGTGTCCTTGTATGCTGCTGTTAATTCTGTATCGAAATGAAAAACACAAACACTGGGACAAAGTTACTGAATATACCATCCAAGAACAAAGAGAAAAACAAAATGAGGAGGTCTTTACTATTTGGTTAGACCAAAACAAAACAAAGGTTAACAAGAGAGACATTTAAATGATTGAGAACATTTAAAACAACTTTTCTTCTTTCTGCTATATGGCTGCTCCGTGCTGTATTCCATCCACATTAGATAAAAAAAATAGCAACCAACTTTCCTAAAACTGTACTCTAGAATTATTAATAATAATAATAATAATAATAATAATAATAATTCTGCAAGCACCATTAGTCTGGCTAACTTGAGTGAAAAAGGCATGCTGATGTTGCTGGATCCCAGTGACTCTCAGTGTCACTCTCAGGAACATGTGCCTCTGCATTTGCATCAACAAGTATGTTGAAATTTGCACTGAGAACAAGGAGGACTTTGATCAAAAATAGCACACATTTTACTCTGCAAGGAACTTTACAGAGAGGTACTAAATTTACAAAAGCAGTTGAAGGAGGTTTCAGAGGGACTTGACAGATTACAGGCTGATGACACTACTGCTACAGCCTCAGTGGARATGTGGTTTGATCTAATTAACAACAAAGAACTAGAACCACTGAAGAACAAAATTAAAATGATTCAAAGATGTTGGAAGCTTTCCATTTCACAGCCACCAAGACTGATTCCAAACACAAATGGATGGGATTAAACCCAGAATAGGATGTAGAGATTGGGACAGGAATGGAATATATTCCAGATATCTCAAGTCTCTAAGACTGAAAACAATAGATCCATTTATTTGCCCTAAATTTGTCATTACAAAATGGATTTGACTGATCACAATTAATTTGATCATGCCGTTAGAAAATACAGAAGTTAGAGTGGRCAAGACAGCTGAATTCAGAAATTATAGTTTTTGGAACAGATATATTGCTGTCCAGCCTGCTCAGCATCACTTTTCTCACATTTTTAGTTTATTCATATTGTTTTGACCAAAACTCTGTAACAGCACAGGTGCTAAAATCAAAGACTCTAGTGAAAGTATACTGATATGCAGTTAGATATAAAAACTGCACGACCTAACTTTTCACAGACTACAAAGTCCATGTGCATGTTTTTGTGTTTTATTTACAGAACCACATGCTTTACATTTTAGACAACATGTGCCTTTCTGTGCTTAAGGAATAAATATGCCCCAAAAGTAAATCACCTTGCRTGTGTGTAATGTGTCAGTGTATAGAATATTACCTTTGAGTGTTTTCTCAAAAATGTTTTTACCAAAATTACCAAAAAAAAGTCATGCTGGGGGGAAAAATTTCACTCTGATACGTTGGCTGCTGTTTCTACATACAAATTTTCTCTCCACACCCAACGGAGAACACATACCTCAGCTGAACAATTATGAGCATATGTTAGCTATGCCAATATCCTGTGGAAAGTAACAAAAGGCTTTAACTTATTTTTAACTGGGAGAAGTGCATAACTGAGAAAGTTTGTACTTTATAATTTCAAGTCAGATTTGGGACTGCTGTATTTCCCTCTTTGGGAAGTTGTATGATTACTAACGTTATAATTAAAAAAGTAAAAGTTAATGAGGAAACATGTTAACATCAGATGATTTATGTGCCTATTAATATTATAAGCGTATTGGGAAAAAAAGAGGGGGAAAAGGAAAAAACCCATTGTGTAATTCTGTTCTGATGAAATGCCGGACAATTTTGAGACTGATAAAATGAGTCACTGCCAACTGACTCAGCATGACAACAGGAGTTCATTGTTGCATTTCGACTGAAGGAAGCAAACAGCCAGTTGGTTTAAACTGGATTCTTTCTTTCACTAAAATGTGATATTTGCACCATCTTCTTGTTTGCCTTTCACATCTTCCATCAGATCCTCTAGTGTCTCCAGTACCTACTGCATTTGTTAAGTCCAGCACTATTCAGCTAGCATTAGACACAACACACATTAAGCCCTGGGATGTACAACGTTATAAAATTAACTTAAAAGGCTGGAACACAGCTCCATTTTTAAGTCCCAGTGTATTTATATTTCACATATGGTTTTTGCTAGGATATTCACAGGGGAGACTATAAAGCATCTCAACATGTGAGGTACTCTTGTAAATTCTACTATGTCCTTAGTTGCACTTATTGTCCTCAGGCATGGGGGGATGTTGTACTGCAAGTACTAATGATATACGTGCTGCATGCTACATCCACATCTCCCCCTCCCTCCTTGCAGATTTGGCAATAACAGGATGGCTGAATTCAGCTCAAAAGCTGGAATTCCTGCATGTCTCCACGGCCTCCTAAAGACTGCCTTCGGCAAGACTCCGCATCTCCCCTCAGCCTGCTTAGAAGTTAACAAAACAAGCACCTCTCACGGGCTCAGCACCCTGCAGAATTCGGGTAACAGAACTAAACCAACCATATACACTGTCCTCATCTTTGGGATCTCTAAGCACTAGAGTTACACGAGGGTTCTGTYTGTGTAGCATAACATCGAGGTGTAGTTTTGCTTTTAATACTCAGGACTAAGAAGAAGGTTCACCTGTCGCACAACATTGTATAAAGTGTGCAGTGCAATGCTACAAAATCTGATCGGTGGCTCTTTTCCTTCAGTTCCCTCAGCTCTCACAGTCTCAGCATGTATTAGTTTCTGCTTTCTTCCCTAAAGCCACTTTTCCCGAATTCTATCAGGAATGTAAGAATCTTTCTTTCCAAAAGAGATTATTAGAATCTTAAAAGTTGACTGATATTAACTGAAACTTATGAAAGAATCCCAGAAATAAAATTAAATTATTTTTGTAAAGAAACAAGCAACAAGAAAGGTCCATACTTGTTCAGGCAGCTAAAATATCTCCAGTTATTATAACCTTTAAAAAAAAGCCTATTTTGCCAAAAGCAACCATGCCACATCAAAAGTTATTACACAAGGAGAAATAAAGTCCTCACAACTGAAAGACAAGACAGAGAATCGAGAAACCTTGTTATACCCACAACAATTTGCCAGGTGACTCTGACTAAGTCAGTCCACATCTCTAAATCTTCGTTTATTCATTAGTACAAGAAGCTACTAACACTTCTCTATTTCAGGAGGGTGTCTTAAGGCTTAATTAATTGATGTTCATAAAGAACTCAGATTCTCAGATAAGGGGCATCAGAGAACACCAAATTATTATTAATCTCAGGTGCCAGAAAATCATCCCTGCTCTCGCATGAAACATCTCTGAAATATTTGCAATTTCTATGGTAGCAATATCCCCAGTTCAGTTTGCAAATGATGAGAGTTATCCAAATAAAATAAATGCCTGGTCATCAGAGTAAACAAAGACTTCATTTTACAAGTCCAATCTAAACTGTAGAGATAATCAATATGAGAATAGCAGTGCCCACAATGAAACCTGTATTAATTATGAAGAGAGTTTATGAAAGAAATTAATCATTATTATGGAGTTCACTGTAGGAATTTAATAGCATGAGCCAATTCTACATGACTCTTATGATGCTTGAGGTCAAATATGCTGAGTTTGAAATAAACTTTAATCTACTCTGAACTAACTTTGTATAAAAAAAGAAAGCTTCTCATAAGTTCCACAGTTCTGCCCAAAATAACAAATCTGCTCTTCCCCAATAAGTGCGTGTGGTCTGATATGCCATCCTGAAAATAGATGTTAATGTCTCTCCTTTTATTTATTTTTTTTTAAAAAAACAGTGTTATAGAAAAATTATATACACTGCTTAAAAGAGAAAATTAGATATGGTAGATAACCAATATATTTTTAAGCTTACTTTGTATTTTTTTTTTTTTTAATAACCACCCTTCCAAAACAAACACAGCAATGTTTATGGAAATAAAGAAACAAATTATAACAATTTTAGGTAGCATACCGCAATCAAATAAATACCATTTTCTAATAAAACAAACCAGGAGAAACCCTAATAGAACTTAACCCATAGTAACCAAAACAAAACCTATAGAGACTTTCTGTTCAGGGAAAGAGACAGAGAGAGAGAGACAGAGAGAGAGAGACAGAGAGAGAGAGACAGAGAGAGAGAGACAGAGAGAGAGAGACAGAGAGAGAGAGACAGAGAGAGAGAGCTGTTCTTTTTTAAAGCTAATGAATAATCTCCACTGGTCAACTTCAGTATTAATCAATTAATCCTTTCAGTTAGATTATAAATTCTCTGGGGAGAAGCTATGATTGGAATTTTTGAAAATGCTCAATGTTGGCTTAATTCCATCTCGTCAAGTCAAGCCCCTGTTGTCTTCAAAGGGAGGAGAGTTAGACTGATGCTGAGAGCTTTTGAAAAGCCTATCCTTTGTATTTACTTGTTCTTGTGAAGCACATCGTAAGACAAATAAAAGCAGAAATACATAAGTAATGACCACATCATACCTCTGAGGTCCACACGTGGCAAGGACTCTATGGGCCAGAAGCTGACAGATGTCTGGGATCTTCTGTTTTGGGTACTTTTGCATTTGTGTTTAGGGTGGAGGGGGGAAGCTAGGTCCATGTGATGCAGCCAAACCAAAAAGGGTTGCTACCCCTATAAGAGCACAAAGATATGCAGTAAAAACAATACCTTGTTCTTGCTTTCGCAAAATATGGGACTACTCATTTTAGAGATTATTAACAATGAACACAAAGCTTACAATACTTTTGGTAACAATGGGGTGTGCAAAGGAAGAATGAACTCTTAAACTTTTACAAGAACAGAAAGTACAATTAAAATTGTCAAAAAGAGCTCAGTGGGAATATTTCTCTTAGCTTGTTTTGTTGATGCTGTAAGATTTCTTTGCAGTTCTACAATTCTGCTTGCTAAAATTCTCTTGGCAACTATAGACTTCCTCACTTCTGATCTCATCACACACAGATGGCTCACGCTTGTAAAATATTATTAGGGGACGTGTTGGAGTGGCCTGAACATGGGTCACTCCAGCAGGGTAATCTGACTCTAAAAATTTCTCTGGACTTGGATAACCTTGAGACCTGCCATTGTTTCCCAAATTGTAAAATGGGAAGAGTGTCTGCCTCCTCATGAAGTTATGAGAATGTATTAGTTAATACATGCACAACTCTTCAGAACAGGAGAACTCTTTAAAAAGGAAAAGTGTTAGTACTATTTGGGGAGAGTAAAATASGATCATGTGGGCTTCAGTTTTATTCTCTTCTCTGAAACAAACACCAACACAGATATAAATAGTGCCTGCAGAAATGCAAGGGGTGAACTTGCTGCTTGTTTTTTTAAAAAAACAATTTGTAGCTTTTTCTTGCAAAGTYTGTTTAGAAGAGATTTGAATGGTTTCATATATTTTTAAATTTCTTTAGCTCTGTAAAGTATTAACATTTACCAAAGTCATTATTTTTGGGGTGTTATAAATTAACAGTATTTACCCACCAGTTCTGGTTTTCATAACAAGACTGCAGTTTTTATTTTGATCACTAGTTAATTTACTGCTGCAGCACATCATTTYGCTTTTTTTCAAAGGTTCTGAGGAAAAGTAATTCTTTGCAGACACTGTTCAGATGGTATTTTTCAATTAAAAACACTTAAAGCAGAAAGGAAGGGTTGTCTGGTGGAGGACTGAAGATCAGAGTTCAATGCTTGGCTCTACAATAGACTCCCTGGGGAAATTTTCAAAGGCACAAATGGCAGGTTGGCACATCTCTCCCAAGCTTTCTTTAGTGGGAGTTAGTTGCCTCTGAAAACCTCTCTTTCCTTTCCCTGGATTATCCTGATCAAGTCACAAAATCTTTCTTTGTCTTAGTTTGCAATCACTATGGCGAGAATAATAATATTTTGTTTCCCTCACCTTACGCTTGGCTTGCCTGTTTAACTACAGGCTTCCTGAGACAGCGATTCAATTTAACAGTATGTACATACAACACCAGCGGATGGGGCACTGATCTCATCTGGGACTCCTAGTTTCTATTAGAATACATACATACAAATATTAGTGCTATCCAGACTTCCAGATTAGTATTAATTTAAATTGTTTTCTCAAAGCCCAGGCTACTGTACCTTCCAGCTGCAGTRCTGCATTGGTAAAAACTGCTGGATTAGCAGCCCAAGATAATGACATCCACAGAACAGGCGCAGGACCAGCATGCCAGGGGGAAGGTCTCTCTTGCGGCACCCACTCACTGAAAAGTGTGATTGCTAACCCCCTTCATCTCAGCCCCTGATTTCCAAGCAACTTCCGTTCAGCCCAACCTGGACCACTCCAACCTTCATTCTTTGACGAGACGCTACTTTTTACTGCAACTGAACATTTGTTCATGGAAAGCGAAGTCCTAGCAAATGTGCCTGAGGCCTTCCAAAAAACAAACTGCGAATCCAAGTATCTCTTTGCATCACAAGGGTGCACATAGTCAGCCACTGTGGCAACAGTTAACTATTGCATGTTACTGATCTGGCCAGCCAGGATTAGGCAGCACAATTTGATTTTCAAACTGCAAATGTAAAATTCTCCAAACTGTAACATGTGTGACCATTTAAAGGGCAAGAATGACAATAGAGTGAATACATGTGCATGACAAATACATTCAAGGAAATCATCTGTATTTGTTTATTCAGAAAGTGGAGTGCCCCACAGAATTATTTAAAAAAGAATTATTTTTTCTACTCTACTGAACTTAAATCCAATGTGACTACAAGTAAAAATAAAAAGCAATTCATATTCCACATCCACTCATTAATTACCCACTATCCTAACAAGAGTTACTATTGCCAACTGTGATGAAATATATAGGGCTCAGTACGTTCTACAATACTACCACTGAAAAACAGCATCTTTCAGTTACTTACTACTAGTTAAACTATTTTACTTCTAGCCTATCATGTAAATAATTCTCTGAGCAATTCACCTTTGTTAACAATTTCTTTATAGTTACAGCCAACATCTTCAGTTTTGTAGGGCATATTTCCCTGGAGTTAACTCCACTAAAGCCAGAAGCCTTACAAAGGAATTATTTTAATACAGTATATACATAAGGGTAACTTGTATCTTTAGGTACCAGGCACATCCTCTGTTTCTCTCTCCATCATCCAGTTTGTATTGTCTGTGCAATCAGCCCAGTGTGCAATACAAGACAGAATTCCTACAGTAGCTATAAATAATTCAAGAAAGTTCTTAACTCCTCAGGGAGATTTACTCACAGATCACCTGTTCATAGAGCTTAACAAGATGTCAAAAAGATTCCAGGATTATTATAGGCCAATGATGGATATACTAACAAAATATTAGCATTACTTCTGCATAGAACTGAAGCTCATTTTGATTTTGGATAAATTGACAAAGTTCAGATGGATTGGTCCAAATTTGCTAGTGGAAGAATGCTGTTTGTTTGCATCACGTACAGGGATGCTGCTGCAGTTGGATCCAGAAAGAATGATGACGCACCACAGTCTGAGATGGCTTTGATAACAGAAAACTAAACCGTACGACTGCCAAATCCAAGAGGTCCAAAAAAAAAAAAAAAAAAAAAAAAAGTTGATAAAGCAAATTACACCAGCAAAATTTACAGTGCATTATGAATAAAGAAACCCAAACAAACCCCATTCCCCTTGCTGACGAGATGTCTCTGTGTCCTACATGGCATAATTGCAAATGGACTCTACACAGAGTGAGAAAGACACATGGACAAAAACCTGCAGTAAGAGCAGCCCATGTAGCATATCCCCGAATCATCTGGAGATCATCTAGTCCAACCTCCCACCAAAGATTTCCTGGTGCTCGYTCCACTGGGGCTTGAACCCAGGACCTTCAGCGTGTTGTATTACCCTTTGCCAGTTAAGAGGCCTTGATTTATTAGCCATGTGCCTCCATTTCCATTCCACTGATCCACTTCCACTAAGTCAGTGGCACCTTAAGATAGGTTTACAGTAATGGGTGACAAAACTCCAACTTTTTCTGTTTGAGACGGTCTTTTTTTTTCCTCCTGAAGGCAAAACATATCAAGGACACTCTTTATATGTCCAGAGGCCAACAGACCGTCATTTTCTTTAGTCAGTGTACCATACATATCTAGGACATAGAAGGGATTATTTAAGACTTTAAAAGGAGACATTTATATCCAGTACATTTCCAAAGTAAGGATTGTGAGTTGTTGAAATCACTTATTTAAAACTTTTTCTYAAGTACAGAGCGATAGAAATAGAATAAAATCATCTAAAAGGGGTTGGAAACTCTTTCTCATGAAGCCTTAAACATCACTTCCAGTGACATTAACTTGAGCTACATGTCCCACTGGAGAGCAAGTGTCAGCAAAGTAAAGGCATTAGTTAAAGCTTAATAGTAGTTTGGTGTTCAATATCCTGAAATATTTAATATGTTTTTTCCCAAAGTAAACTGTTATTCAGTTTTAATGAAGACATTAACCTGCTTGATTTGTAAGCTCCTGTGGGAAGTCAGTCTAAAATACTGTCACAAGAGGTAGGCAGAAGTAACAAGAGCTATGACAGGAAATCAAGCACATTTTAAATGTTAAGAAAGCARCCAGAGAATGAGCCTCAATATGCTCTTGTTTTCTTTTGGTTTTGTTTATTTTTTGGTAATGTGATTTGTGCCCTTTAAAAATGCCGATTAAGGCTGGTTATAACGTACTCCACACGTAACTGCGGGTATTGAAATCTTTGTGAGTTTTCACCAACTATTTTGTAAACAAGAAGTGGTAGAGTACAGATTCAAAAAAAGAGTTTGGGTCAGAATCAGAACTTTGAAACTCTTTTTAAGGCTCCAGTGCTGGCAGGATGACAGCCTTAAACCGGAATCCACCRTTACACTTTTAGTCACAGTTTGAATTTTCTAGATTTTCTGACTTTGGATACAGCCTACATCTCAGGGCAACAGCCAGTCTTGTCAGTTTTAATCTAGAAATGATAGAGATATAACAAGACTAACAAAAATGGYGAGACCCTAAGCAATTAAGCTGGGTGTGTACTCTTCCTGAAACACATATTGGTGGTTTGACAAGGCAGACAAGCTGGCTGCTTTGCCTCACAGTAGCTGCGCTTAGTTCACGCTGTCAAGCATGGATTCTGACACTTAACAGTATTAATATTACTATTTCTATTGATATAATTAGCACTTCTATAAATAATAGCTAAAGCTGCCATATCTAAGTATGTTCCAGCAATCAGCACCATCAGGGCCTTCTTCCTTACACCCCCCACCCTCTGGAAACGCAAGCTAATGGATCTGAACGAGAAGACAGCGCCTGAGCGCGGCTGTTGATTCTAATGGCCCAGTTAAGAGGGGCTACCGGCCMGTGTAAGGCTTTTCTAAACCACCAGTTTATATGTGTGAGACTAAAGTTTCTCACCAGTCTGGCACTTGCCAATGTTTGAATGCTATAAATAGGGGCTCTTCTTTCCAGCCACATGATGCAAAAAACCTTGCATTGAGTTCAGTAGATGTTATGCATTCGGTACGATGGGGGAGAAGGTCTAGGCATGCTTTAGAGAGACACTAGACCCAACCTTTAAATTCCAGTTTAAAAAAAATAATGCCAGAGATTTTTTTTAAACAGATGTAGAACAGGAAATTGCTTAACAAAAGATATTACTTTTGCTACAGAAGAATAGCAGCACCTGCTATTTCAATCCCTCATTTCAGTTTACTACCCTTAAAAATACTTAAGAACAACTTTTCTAGTAGCCTAAACATCAGACTCTAGCTGATCTCAATCTGTTTCAAAAAACTTTACCAGTGCTTTACCAGATGACTAAAAGCCGTAACTCGTACATTAGTTTTGGGGTGTTCAGTAGCTAACTTGACGTAGTTTGAACAATTTTCAGGGATTCTTACTAACCACAACTTTAACTGATACTAGTGGGAGAGGTAAATGTACAGAATCAGTGGAGGTGGAAATCAAGGGTCTCAATAGGTGCCTCTAAAAATACAAAACAGTTTACTACCAATTTYTGAAACAGTGGGTACTTTCTGCCTTCTTTTTCTGGGTAAATACCACACAAAGGTTCTGTGAAGGTCAGTATTTTTAGTGTCTGTAAATATAAAGTGCTATGTATAAAAAAAGCAGTCTAGATTTCGGAATTTTCTTTCCCCCCTACAGTTCTGACTGTGGTTTGTCACACACTTTCAGCRTTTGAAGTTTTTAAAGCTTTAGCCTAATACATGAGTAAAGGATTGTATGGGGGATTAAATAATTTGTATAATTAATATTAGGTGTGAGATATACACGTTTTCAAATGCTGTAAATTCGTCAAGGCACACTCTCTTACTAGCTGCAAACTTAAAACAGTAAAGAAGATACTACAGTTCAAAAGCAGCTTTGAACTACTGTACTACTAATACAGCTCACTTTGTATGAGGCCAAAGCACTTGCACAGCACTAAGTCTTGCAGCAGTTTCAATGCCAAAATTATTCCTGTATAATTCCACTGATGTCACTTCAGTTATTTCAAAGAGGAAATTCATGTCTAAGCCACATTCTATTTTCTGGTGAAACCCCAGAAAAACTATACCAAAGTTTATGAAGTTACTAGCATTGCTAGTTGCTGTCAAACCAAAGAAACAATGGAATAATTGGATCCTGCTATTTGAAATTATTACTTGGGCCATTGTATATAACCATAACAGCAGCACTTAAGAACTCTCCGCATACATATCTTTCTAAAACATTTGTGATGAGAGCACATGATATTATCTCCATTATACAGATGGGAAACGAAGACTCAGTAATTTTCCCAAAGCCAAATACGGCGTTTGCGGCAGAGTAGAGATCTTACGGAGTCCCAGGTCAGTCAGGAACCAAAAATAATAAACAAGCACTTAGTCTTCAATATGCTGTCATTAAAATCTAACAAGCAAAAAATGGGCTGGACCCCTTATTTGATGACAAAAAGGAAAACTGAAAGAATGTTTTTTTTCCTCTTTACATTAAAAAAAGAAACAGTTTCCCTGGTATTATGAGAAATTACGATTGCAAAGGGCTGTAGTTTGGTATTTCTTGAGGTAACTTTCATGAATACCTGAGAAAAATCAAAGCAGAATCTCA
>NW_028185328.1:2105861-2249912 GCF_003343005.1 Rhea americana | reverse complement strand
AAACCTTACACCCTGAATTCTTTCTTGTTCTGCTCATTCTGCTCAGGCCACAAAAATGTGGGACTCTGCAAAGCACTACAGAGGCTCCAAAAATCACCTCTAGTTGCAAAAACCTTAGTTTTTAGAACCGTGATTCTTCTCATCACATACTGCTCACAAAAATTAAAGAACTGAATTTTGTTTTGTTTGTGTTGCTTTGATACCCAAGATCAAGGGACAGTGTGACTATGAWAGGTAAACAAAGTTTACTAAAAGCTGCCAATTTCAGACACTATAGGAGAGATATATATGTATATATTTTATAAATATTGTAATGATTTCTGCATTCTTTCCATAACAGCTAGCCTCTTCAGAGCATAAACTGGTAGAATTACTCAAGCTACTACATATACAGTTACAGCTGAATTTTGCTTACTTAATTTTGCACTCTGAACAAATTAAAAATAATTATTTTTTCCCCATAGCATCTTCTGTATTAATATTTGCAGCCACTCTGGAATCTTAATGAGCTAAACATTTTAAGTTCTGTCCACACTTAGCCAGAGGACAGCCTTTTCCTTCGCGATGCACATGTAATCATTTGGGAACAGTTTGCAAATCTGAAATCCCACCTCACTTAAGGAGATTTACAACCACACATGGAAAACTATTAAACAATACTGAGGTCCTATGAAAAACAAAAACAAAAAGAACATTTTTCTAATAATGAGATGGAAATTGTAAGTCTTGAGGGCCACCTGGAATTTCACCAAAGTTACACAGCAAGGATCAAATTCTACTTGCCCTAGTCAAGCAGTTCTGCTAAAGTCAAATAAGCCTACAGCAAGCTAAGGGTATAGTTTAACCTCTGAAGTATGCTGTAAGGACCATACCATCAAATACATGCTATGGGTTAATTTCTAATCCCAAATTATAACTCCTTGTTAAAGAACTGAAACCACAGCTCCCCTCAAAGTTTTAAATAACAAGGATAACACCACATTGAGGTTTTTTTTAAGGCTTTACTTCTAAAATATTCGAAGTATTTTCCAGAATACTAAATTAATACAGTGACAATTAAACCACATTGTTTAAAATAACCAAGCACARCACACAGAATGACGCGGCATCTTTGATTTTCTTTTTAAATCTGCCTGCATACATACTCTCTAATTTACCCAATAAATTAATTCCACTAGTGGCTCTCTGAGTCATCAGTTTGAATTATCAAGTTTCTGCTGTATTTCCAAAACAATGACAGGCATTCATGTGCATAGGGGGGTGGGAAAATAAAGCCTATAGGTGCAGCTGTGGCCTGCAAGGCAGAGGGTCTGCTCAAACTCTGTCACTGTTGCTCTTTGATATTGGGAAGTCACTTCAGCACTGTTTAGGTCAGGTTCTTTCCAGCATATAACATTTTAGCAGTGAAGACATCCCTTCAAAACACCTGGAAGGCACTGATGAGCCTTCATGAACTTCAATGAAATCTTTTCCCCATTTTTCCCTGGGGATGGGGGGGGGGTGCTGTTTGAAACTTTTGCCTTTATACATTCTCCAGGTGTAAAAAAAAAAAAAAAAAAAAAAAAAAAAAAAAAAAAAAAAAAAAAAAAAAAAAAACTTTACTCAAGTACAGGTGAAAGGCATATTTGAAAATCAGCACACTGAATGAGCTAGCTAGTATCATGTACATCATTTATCCCTACTATATGGGATCTAAACTGCTAAGCATCACACCAACAGGCTTTTAACTCTTAAAAATTGGAGGGGGGGCAGGGACAGGGAGGGAGGTCGTTTGAATGCTAGAGACCCTCATTTTAAAGCAGGGGGCTTGGGATTCTGCTCCCAGCACTACAATATAGTGAAAGAAACCATGAAATCTTTAGCCAMAAAGTTTTTTTTTATTATTATTTTGTGCTAACACAAACAAGAGCTCAAATTTAAGAATATAAACCATTTTTAAGAAGATACAGAACATCCACATCTTTAGCAACAGACTAGTTAGAGATTCTACATACTATCAGAAATTTTCTCCTCCTATTTTTTTAAACACCTACAGATTAAATGATTAGATTTAAAATAATGCTAAAATCTTCTGTAATGTTCTTCCTGCATTACAAATGGACTATTAAATCAGTGAAGTGCCAATCAAATGCTTTTGTACTTTGAAAGAAAGGTTTAAATAACAAAAGCAGTTTTTCAGGCCTCTTGCTTGCTCGCTAGTCAGTGTCACCTATGCACTAATTACAACATATTTACTCTCTTTTCTAGTAAGACCACAATTGAATAGATTTTTCAGAACGTGATTTTTAAGAAAAGTTGCAATCAGAGAGTTTCAAGGATTTTGGCTCTTATTAATCCAGCTTGTCTAAGAAAAATATTACATTCTGTAGTGAACTTCAAGATATGCAAGATATATCTTGAATATATTTACACAGAGATAAGTAGATATATTCAAGATATATGAAAGACATGATAAAATAATAACTTTGGATTCAGTTCCCAGCTCTAAAATCAACTTACTGTGTGACCTTGGGTGAACCATTTATTAGCTAGGGACAAATCCTCTGTGGACTGAACATAACAGAACTAGTCAGTTTGGACAAGCTAAAGATCCAGACCCAAGTTTTCAGAAGTCCTAAATAGGGCTGGCCAAATACTGGAATTTTCACCCTACCAGGAAAAAAAAAAGTTCAGGTGTGTTTCAGAATAAGTAAAACCCTCACATCCTTCATGGGACAAAGATTCTGAGTAATTCTTAAAGGGGGAAAAAAAAAAAAAAAAGCATCCCTGTGCAGGGAAGATTGTTAGCTGCACTTTCTCCCTTTGATCAGAAAGTAGAATTGACAGAAGTCTTCAAAGCAGGTAGCCATAAAACATCACTCTAATTTTCTGGTCAGAAAATTCTATTCTTTTTTTCCAGTAAAACTGTAACTTCCCTGCAGAAAACTGCAGCTTTACAAATACCACATTTTCAACCCAAATGAGCTGTGAAGGATCTTTCCTATCAGTTCTAATGCTGTGTATTCCTAGCATCTACTGAAGACAGCCCAGCTGCTAACAAGCTCTTGCCTCCAAGTTTTTATCTTTCAAAAAGAGTTGGATAAATCTGTATGGTAGGAAAGTAGTGGTTATTTTTGTCTTAAGTTACTCTTTTTTGCAAAGTACGGTAAGATTCTTGATGCTAAATGATATTGCATCTCTACATTWTCCTCTTAATTTCAAAGACGTTTTCTACATGAAAGTACATCCCAGCTATTCACAGTGACCCAAGAAAGCATACAGATTTCAGTATTATAAATAATCATATATGTCTTCTTCTTWTAATAATTACTTTGATCTGAGATCCTGGCTTCAGGCTTTGTATATTCGTTCATTTTACTAGATCGTGACTCTTTATTTTTCTTACAATGTCTTGCTTGCTGTTCAACAAAGAAAACTACGTAAGTGACAAGAGAGTCTTAACCTGAGAAATAAWGAGTTACTTAGCTACAAAGGGAAGCAGAGGCTAGATAACGTGACTGGCAATAAGATGTTTTACAGTTCTATCTCTGCAACGACTACTAAATTCTTTTTATCTCGGTGTCCTCATTTAAAAAACGGGAGAACACTCTCTACTGACAGGGCTAAAGAAACTTGGGTATGAAAACCTGCCATCTTGGCACAGATATCTGGCACTGAAAACAGAAGCGATTGTTTTTAAAGCCGCTGTCGGAGCTGCAGCATGAAGTATCCCGACGGCTCGCTCAGGTGGAAACGCGCTGCCACCCTAACTGAGGAGGAACGGGCAAATTTTCTCGATGACCCCGAAAGGGTGGAATTAAAAAAAGCAGCTGAGCTCATGGGTGCCGGCGGGTGGGGGCAGCTCCTCTCCAGCCCAAGCCTGCCTCGCAGCCGAGCCACCCGCCACCGCAAGCCGCCGCCGGCCCGCGCGGCGGGACGCGCCAAGCACCTTGCGGCCGGCCGGCATCACCGCTCGCCTCCCCGGTCCCAGCCCCCGCCTTGCCGTCGCACCCGTCACGGAAGGCGCTGGCAACTTTTCCAAGCGGCCGGCGGGCGAGGAAGGGAGGGGAGGAGGGAGAAGGTGCCAGCTCTCCCGCGGAGCGCCGCCGCGGCCCCCGCCGCCGGCTAGCGGCGGAGCGGCCTCTCCGCCTCGGAAACTTTTTCGGGAGGAAAAAGCGCTCCGCGAAGCCCGGAGGCTGGCGGRCAGAGGAGACGCCTCCGGCGGCCCGGCGGGACCCGGCGGCCGGTGCGGGGCAGCCCGCGCGCGCTGCCGGCGCCTTGGAAAGAGCGGCCGGACCGTTGGAGCCCAACGGCTCACAGCGCGCGCGAGGCCAGCCGCTGCGCCCGGCCCCCGCTCCTGCGGGCACCCCGAGGAACCCGGGCCGTTCCTCACCCCCCCCGCCGCCGCCGCCCCCCTTCGCTGCTCCCGCCGGCTCCCGGCACGGACCGTCCGGCCCGCCCCTCGCAGGCGGCGCCCACCGGCAGCGCCGCCCCTTAACCCCCCGCTGACCCCGGAAGCGCGGTACCTCTCTCATCTTCTCTCGTCCCCCCCCTGCGCACCAGCTCGACACTTTCACAGGCAGCCGCCGCCGCCTCGCCGGCCCCCTCATTGGCCCCCGGCCCGCCCTGCCCCGCCGCCCCTTCCCCATTGGCCAGAAGCCCCGCCACTCCCGGATGAGGCGCGCCCACAAGGGCCGCTCCCCACCCCCTCCGCTGCCTCTGCCCCTCCCATCGCTACTCATTGCTTATTTTCTATAGGCGAAGCGGCTCTCTCCGGTCCGCTATGCGGCCGTCCTATTGGATCAGACAAGTGCTGGTCAAATGCATGTTGTCTCTCACTGGCCGGTATTAGAACGAAAACAGCTACCTTTGCTACGCTAGAGCTCTGATTGGTTGTTTGCAGTTGTCACTCTCTCGGGCAGCTGGGTATTCATTGGTCGCTCGAAACGGCTCCGCCCTCAAGCAGCAGGTTAGGTTGTGCACCCTCCCCCCCCCCCCGCATTTCTATTTCCCGTTTTATTTATTTATTTTCTTCATAAACTTAAATGACCCCTGAGGGGGTGGGCAGAAGGGCGGGGCCTGGCTTTTCCAAGTGACCAATAGGAAGGAAGAGGGGGCGGAGCCGTCAGAGGCCTCGGCCAACAGGAGCGCCGCAGACGGGCCGCGTTTGGCTCGCTGCCGGCCAATCAAGGCGTGCCCTCCACCCCCGCCTGGTAGAGGCGGTTGTTCGCTGCGTGGGCCAGGCTGGGGGTCGCCGGCGCGCGGGGCCAACGGTCGCGGCCGGGGCGGGGCGGCCTGGCGATGGAGGGGCGAGGAGGAGCGGAACCGCTCCCATGGGGCCGGGGGCTTGGCAGCGCGGCCTGGGAAGGGAGCACGGAGAGCGGGCCACGCTTCGGGGGCGGCTGCCCGCTGCGGGCCCGCGCGGGCCAGGCGGAGAGCGGCCGCCCGCTGATAACGGCTGCCCGGCGAGGCGGGGTGGGGGCAGGCAGGGTGCTGCTCGCCGTCCCCACGCTGCGGCGCCGACCGGCCAGTTCCCGGCCCGGGTGTGGGAGGAAGGGACACATAATTGTTTCCTTCCTCAAGACGAGGCGAATGACACGCAGGAAYTGAGAGGGTGTATTCATCCCTTTTATATGATATTTTCTGGTGTGTGTGCATGTTTTTTTTCCCAGCCTTCACGTCTGAGGGAAGTTTACCGTGAACAGAAGCAGGTTTTCTCAGCTTGCCCTCACTTTGTGGTGTAAACAGTACTGCTTGCATATAAGACTTACATTACTGCATGCATCAGGAAGTATTATTTCTACTGTTCAGCTAGGGAAGTGCAATGAGGTCATTTTCCCAAGAGCATTCTAGCCTCTGTACTGCCCAGAAACTTCTTGCTTCAATACTGGGCTCCACTAACCCTCCTCTCTCTTTTGGACTTGGGCTGAGAAAGTTCCCCATCACAGAAAAGTGATGGCTGTGTTTACACTAGAGCAATCATTTATACTTGTTGCTTTTGCAGTCTGGTCCAAAACCACCTCACAAAAAGTACTGTTGCCACAAGCACCACAAGCTTTCTCATTCTGAGAGCCTCGAAGAGGACTTGCATTGCTGGCTCCTTCAGGTAGGAGCTGAGTGTGGTGGACTAGTTTGTGGAAAAGTAATGCAAAAAAAGACTTTAAATTGCTTCAGCTGTATTGGAATCATGTCAGTTTCTTTCCATCACACAAAAGGCCAAGACTTTTCTCAGTTTTCTTACCATGAAGATGTTTATAAAATACTACCGTTCTTAACACCTTTTCCATTTTCTTTTTTTGTTGTTTGTGGCACTGATTGTAATCTGATGTAATCCTACATGTGTATGCTATTCTTCTATAATTCTGTTAATCTGACCTTCCTGAGTGCTTCCTTTTGTTTGAGGTCAATGAAAAAAGCTCTTGCTTTAGCCAAATTGGTCTCTTACTATACTTCCTTTTCCTTCCTGTGCACAAGGTTAGTTTAGATTTGCTTATTCTTTTGAAGAACCCTGAGCTTCCTACCTCCTTTTTCTCTTACAAGACTCCTCCTGTGTGATCCAGCATACCAGAATTCTCCAATTTTTGCATCCTTGCAGTCGGTAGTTGTTTACTGTTCTCTGCCCTTCCCTTTTTATGGGCCACAAAATCTACAGTTATCATATCACCCTCATCCAGGTTACCTCCCACAATAATATCATTAAGTAGCTTACGTCTTTCCGCTGGAGTCACGTGTGGAAGAGCCTCTATTCTAGCTGGTTTATTCATCTTTGTGTCAAAATTTGTTACCACTGTTTTCTAAGAAGTGGCGCCTATTGTGAGCCTTCCTGGACAGCTAGGTTGTCCATTGCCATCACCTCGAGTGATTCTGCTAGCTGTTTACAGAAAGTCTCGTCTGTCTCATGTTTCTGGTTTAGTAGCTTGTAGCAGATCCCTATCAGGAGTATACCCAGATTCTTCTCCACTTTCGTCATTATCCAGGGACTTGCAGCAGCTCTCACTTCCTTTGCACTTTGGGTTTCAGAGCTTGTATATGATAAACAAGGCCACATCTCTTTTTCCTGCCTATTAATCCTCCTTGAACAAATGTTTACTTTTTTATTAGTATTCTAGTCATAGTAGTTACCCCACCAAATCTCTGTTACCACAGTTAGAATACACCCCTTCTTTTTTAGTCCATATATCATTTTTTGCTGCCTTTTTAATGCAGTGAAAGTATTTAATAAGTTACAGCTCATGTTAAAAGAAGATAAAGATCCCCCAAACTCAGCTCAGTACTGTACTGAAGTACTTGGATTTTAAGCACAAGCATAATATAGCTGCTGAGATGTGAGCGTACGCTGAAGTTCACCAAATCAAAGCCTTAATTTTCATTTTTGTTTGACCTATTCTGCATTTTTTAAGCCAAGACAGAACATGGAATAAAACATTTTCAGAAAAATAATTTCTCTGAAACATACTCTATTTGATAATGTCATACCTGGAACTTCATTTGGGCTGTGAAAACAGGCACATGACACTTCATATACATTTTTTTTTCAGTTTGTAACAAAGTATCTAGAACAAGGTTACAAGCTCCTCTAGCTGAGTTATTTTACTGAATGAGAAATTATGTGACCGTTCAAGAGCTCATATGTCCCAGGCAGTAACCCTAGATAAAAATGAACATATGGACATAGGATTGAAGGGCATACTGCAGAAGGATAAGAATTTTAAAGACATGCAGGGGAAGAAGTTCCTCTCTTTGAACACCATTTGTTGCTGCCTCCTATCATGACACTATGATTATGGTAGGAGGGACAGCTCTATCAGAGATGCACAGCAAGGCATCAGTGATTTGCTGATGCAACAAGGGGGAATATTTGCAGTGGTGATGTGGGTCCAGTTCTATTTAATATTTTCAGTTATGATTGTCGGATAGAGAGTGAACTTTTAAAATACATGGTTAGAAATCAAAAAGGTTGCAAACCTCTCAGAGGACATGATTAGAATGTGAACCGATTGTTTTAAAATGAAGACATCATTCAAACAACAGTTCAAAATTTAATAAAATTGCTAAGTACAGTATAGAAATAGAAATAACTATAGAAATACTGAAAGGAGAATAGCTAAGGAGGCAGGTGCGCTACAGAAAAGGATCTAAGTGGTCAGGCTAGATCATAACTGGAATACAAAGTAAAGGTAAAAAGGGCAAATCTCATTCTAGGTTGTACAAACGGGAGATTCATACTTAATTTAAGCACAAGAAAAAATAGTTCTTCTATACTTGGTGCCAGGGAGGCCTCGGCTGGAATACTTTGTTTAGTTTTGGACATTGCATTTAGGAAAGATTCTGAAGATCAGAGAGAAAAAGGTTTGAAATGGCTACGGTAAGAGGTTTGGAAAACATGATCTATGAAAAAAGAGCAAAGGAATTGGATATGTTTAGTCTAGAAAAGGGAGGACAGAGGGGGATATTAAAAAGTTCTTGCAGTAAGTAAAATTACTGCAGAAGAAGAAAATAAGTTTTTCTCCAAATCCACTGGGTCAAGACAGAAAGTAACAGCTCTAATTTGCAGCAGCATTTTAGTTTAGATATTGGGAAAAGCTTTTTAGAGTTGAGCACGCTAACAATGCCCTTGGAGGACATAGGATCCCCAATCCCAAATGTTTTAAAGATTACCACAGATTAGGGCCAACCACCCTCTGGCCAGTTGCCAAAGATGGCAAAGCAGAAAGATCTTGAATGGCACACTGCCTTGCTGGGACAAGCTGGAAACTGCAGCGCTGGGAAGGAAGCATCTGTGCAAAACCACCCCACCCAAAACACCTTGTGTCCTTCAGCAAGAGCCAGCAGTTCCTGCTTTACACTAAGGCATGATAACACTCATCAGCTGATTGGTAGCATATTGCTTCTGTAAAAACCAACAATTCCCAGATTTTACTTAATTTTAGCAGGCTTAATGTCTAACTGGGGATGCAAAATACAGTCAGGACACCACTGTTGGGAGGCTACCAGGCCCTGATTGCCAAGACTGTGAAGTATTGTCTATACTTGTCCTGAGCTATGATCTTTCAGGTTTCTTCTAGCCTTATATTTCTAAACAGGAGTTCAATCAGACAAGTGGTCTAATGAAAGGTCACTTTGTAGTTCCACAGCTCTGTTCTGCTTGGGCTCAGGCCCTGTAGAGTCCAATTCCTGTCAAGCCAATCAAGTTGCAAGCAAATGCCTCTATTTATGGAGTCATTTAAAACAGATTTTAAAAATAAGCTGTCTGGTCACACAGGAGACAAATTTGTAAGCTTGGAATCTTGTAAACAGACAGCAACATTAAAATGGCTTGCATTCTTGTGGTAACCATGCATGTAAGTATCAAATACTGTATACATACTTACTGAGTTCAAGTTTCGAGGCCTAAATTTCCTACTTTAATTGGCAGCAATGAAGACGTAATCCTTCATCAGGCAGAATTCCTAGTAAAAGTATAAGAAGTCTCATTTATTGCATTCTTTCAATATGACTTCATTTTTGAATATTTTGTGACCATCTGACCTGATATTGCTCTGGTTCAGACAATAGAGCTACTCTATTGTACTTTAATGACTGGAAATGTAATTTGCTTCCTGTTTAATATTTAAGCCAGCAATAATACCAAAAAGGCTTATTGCTCCTAAGAAAAGATGAAAGGGGCATAACTCTTAAGGTTTTTGTGTTCAAAATCTGACCTACTTTAAAAACACTAGAAACTCATGGGAATGGTCCTCAGAATTAAAAATACCAATATAAGATTGTTGCCTGGGAATTTTAAGATACATCACTTCCAGCTCATTGAAAAGCAGAATTTCCCTCCCAAGGGAAATCCACATAATTCAAAATTAATTTTTGTCCTGAAATACTGAATTAGCAGAGTTTTTCCACCAAATGGGAAGTTCTAAAAGAAAAAGAAATATTCTGAACTTTGAAATATTTGAGTTTCACAACTGGCCTGAAATTTTTCAGTCTGGCTCAGTTTAAGATCAGTCTGCATCTACCTTAGCTGTCACTAGTAACCCTCACATCCCCAGTGCTTTTGGAGCTTGCTCCATTAATCTGCTTGGGGAGTGGGGAGAGGATTGGGGAGGGTGAAGAGGGACAAGCTCCATAGCTAGCACACATTGCCCATAAAGCTCTTTGATGGTGAGCAAAGATGACAGGTTTTTGTGTACTGCATGAAGAGTACAACTCATGCTGCATTCACAGCTCTACCAAGTGTCTCCTTGCCCCTTGCCTGCTCCATCAGACTCCTCACCTTGAGGACTATATTGCTCCTTGTCAGCCTCACCTTAGGGTTGTTCCTCAGTTGCAGGGATCTTCCCACAGGTTGGGGAAATCTGAGACATCTGAGGCCTCATGAATTCTCTTGAAAGGGAACCATTTCTGGTACTTCACATATTATGGTAAACAGTACCAGTATGAAATTCAAAGGCAGATAGATGTATGCTGTTAAACTGCTGTCATCCTCTACCCGAGAGCTGGATGTGCTGATTTTTGCATAAAAGTTTCATACCATCCATCTGGGATGAACATTGGAAAAATATTTAAAAAATACCCCAAACCTATAAGAAATAATTCCGTGGAAATATCTGTATTTTGTCAGGCCCTGTTAAAGCACCATTAACAAGAGAATTAACTTCTGTAGAAGCACACATAAAGGTGCCAGGTATCACTGGAAGGGAGAAGGAGAGAAGACGTACTTTTGAATGTTTTATTTTGGTCGGTTTTATAAATAAGTGTGGCATCTCTTTTTAAACCATGACATTTTGACAAACAATGATGTTTTGTGTTACCCTTTGGTGAGAACAAATGTGAACAGAATAGTTTCAGGCAATCTGAAAAGCTGTTTGGGAAGGAAGACTGCTGTGTACTATTCCCAGATCAGTCATTTACTTGCTCCATGTATTTGGATAAGATACTTGGTCCTTATCTATATGCCAAGGTTGTACTATTTCAACTGTAGTAGTTCAGTAAAGCTGTACAAACTCTCTCGTATTAACACAACTATATTGATATTAAAGTGCCTTTATCAGAATAATATATTCATGTTGGGCAAAGGGAATAGTCTGTACCAGTATAACGTACCTTTGTACCATTATAACTGTAGGGAGTGTACTGGTATAACGATATCCATTATGAAAAGGTCTCAGCCTTCACCAAAATACTTATACCTAGTACTAAAACTGTGCTCCATTTCCTGATCTACAAGAGCCTTCTAGTTCTTATCTTGTGGAGGTGTTGAAACTTAATTAATGTCTTTAAGAGTGTTTTGCAAAGTCTGCATTAAAGGTGCCAAGGCTTATTTTTAGCTGGTCGGAGCTCTTTTGAATGTCCAGAGTATTTTCAAGAGGCTCTTGTGCCCCAAAGCATGACACAGCAGAGGAGCAGCTGGACTTGCTTCCTTCCTCTGTGACCATTAGACTCAGACTTTTCTGAGAGCTGTTTCATGACGTACCAACTGTGAAGCTGCCCCTGCTATTTTATGTACTGATGTGAAATCCACTTCTGTTTCTCTGGGCTTGGGGGACTGGCCTCATCTCTCACTATCATTAGTCTGACAAGCAAAGGTCAGATTAAGGGGGACAAAAATTTTTCTTGTTCGAGGCAAAAATATCCCGGAGGTGTTATCCATGCTGCCTTTTACCTAAAATCTGAGGAGGGAAAAAAGTCAAGAGGCTGCCACCTGTTGGGAGAAGCGTGGGAGAACATGCGAGCCTCAAAGCCTGGCAGCACCCGAGCAAGTTGAGCAATGTTCAGCTAATTGTTAGTGTAAATGACATCAGCATTTGGCCTCTGATCAGTAGCTTCTCCCCGAATAATTTGGGAAGTACAAATATTAAAAATACTTCTAGTTAGACATTAACCAGAGAAATGTTTAGACAGCAATAGTAAAATGCATTTGATCAAACTTTATGAACTGAAACTCAAACAGTTTTATTTAGTAATAATAATGGGGATACTGATGCAATTCTTAGATAATCAAAAGGAAAACTTCAGAAGCAGTGTACAAGACTTGAAATTTAAAAAATATCATTTCATATGAGACCTTGAATTTGTTCAGAATGGATTTATGGATTAAGAAATCTTTGTGATGGCTTCTTTCCCACAAAAAGTCATTTTGAGTGCTAAGGCAACTAAGATTTTCTCCAGGTTCAATATTCATTATGAAGCCATCCAATGAGATACTTTGCAGCAGGCTTTCTATTGTATCTTTTGCAAGCCAAACAGGAGTTTCAGCTGCTCAGCCCTGCATTAATTTGGTTGTGAGCTGCAGTGAATGAGAGACTCAGATCCAGTGGCAGCAGAAGTCTGGAAGCTAGAAAGGCCTCAAAAGAAACATGCACAGAATAGGATGGGGATCCTCTAGACTGGCAGACTCTGAAGGTTTACACGTTTGTTCTCCAAGCATTCAAGAAGAATATGACATAATCCGTATCATGGATGGAAAAGTTACTCACCTACTTTTTTTCAAAAGGTACAGTGTTTAAGCAAAGTTCAAGGATATTGGAAGAGCCAGTCTCCCTTTTGTTTGATAGCCTAAGTCCAGGAAATGTATTAAATTAGAAGAAAAGTGAAATCTTAGAAAGGCCTACCAGATTAAGAGTTGGAACCTTCCCATTAGGCCTGTTTTCCCAATCTCTGTAAACAGCGTGGACCTCCAGTCTGAAGCTGCTTGTTGGTGTCTAGGGACTGAGTCACATCTGTGTTGAATTTAGCATTTGCTGTTTGTTAGCATGCTAAAGACTGTTTATGTGTAGCACGTGTATGTGTGCATGTGAAGTAAGAAACAGCTGGTCCTATGCAGGCAAGGTTGACTGTTATCCCTGAGGCAAGAGGCCCATGGAAAGCAGAGTGGCCGGTGTTGCCTTATTGCCCTTTACTATTCTTTGACCTCCACTTGATATATTTTTCCATAACCCTAGGCAGTGAGCTCTCTGTGGGTGGGAACTAGCTGTATGCTATTATCTGCTAAATGAGGCCCTTGTTGTGGAATACAGCTTCTGAACATCACCACTAGACTATTCTAACAGGCAAGGCAGTCAGCATCTGTCTTACCTGGTCTACCACAGGCAAGGTGGATATCAGCTGATCCAGAGGGAGCTGGCCTGCAATAGGAACAGAAAGTTGTTCCCTTAGAAGTGTTCTGACACTAGCAAAATATGAAAGCTTTGAGTCCCAAAAGCATGAAAGACACAGACATCACAAGAAGCAATAACTGGGATAGCAGCACACATCAAAGGTGACCTGTGGACCTTCTGAGAAGGATGATTAGGAGCCAACAGCAAGTATAGTCTAATGTAGCAGAACGAGATAAAGCTGCTTCAAGGCATGACACAGCCACATAGTACGATTATGAGCCCTTTCCACCGCTGTGTTTATTGCTGTAACCTGAGTGAAACCAGCACACCAAGGGGATGTCCAGGGAACTAGTACCTACAGTTCTGACAGTCTGATATTTCTCTTGTACTGCAGGGATGGAGTTTTTTTTCCCTCTAATGAAGAAACTGTGCTTTTCCAGTGGAATTCACACTGCTGGGCAGGAAATAACTACAAAACAAGGGGGATTTTGCAGTGTGTGTTGTCACACGCATATCAGTGTGACAAAGCTCTCAGAGTATTTATATCCAGGTGCCACTGCTGTTCAGATGACTGACATCTGAGATGCCAGTGAGAGCAGTGTGCACCATAAAGGGCACGTAAAACTCAAAGCTGTACTAGAATAGAGTTAAGAGAGATTCTTAACTCAAAGCAAATATGACATGAAGGGTCTGTTGTAATTCCTGATTTGCTGGGAATAGCATTCATCTTTTGCCATGAAATCATACTTCAGAATGCATGTCTTAAGGTTACTAAGAAAGCCCTGAAAGCATTAGTTGAATGTACCTAGTGTAGTATTGCCTGACTGCTTCTATGGCCTCTGAGGCTTTAGCTTGGGGGAATTAGGAATGTTCAGATTCTCTCCTGGGGACATTAACTCTGGCACACAGTGTCAGGCATTAAATTACAAATTCTATAATCATTTCACTGCTAATCGACTCATGTTTGTACTAGAATCCTTACTTATTCCTGACACCTCCCCAGATTTTATAATCTCCTGTTGCTTTCTATTCAGCTGTCCATTTTGGTTTGACAGTATGTGAACCCTGTCTACATGGTGTCAGGACAAAGATGTTCAGCATTCTGAAAACTGGAAGTAAAAATGATTAAACAAAAACTGAATATAAAAATATACAATAGAGGATCTATTGTGCCTACGGTAATACTGATTTTCACATTTAACTGCAGTTAAAACCTACCTTTAAAATTAAAGTCAAGACAATCAATGCCTAGTTTGCTGCAGTGTCAAGCTGAAAATCCAGGTTTTCTGAAGGGACTCTGTCTAGTTTTCTATGAAGTTCATGGCAGTGAAGTGTCCTGATAATGTGGACTATTGTTCAAGAGGCTGGGAATCAGGTCATGTAGGTACTGCCTCGTTGCACTGTCAGCCTGCTCTGAGTTCTTGGTCAATTCTTTTCTTCCCCTTCATAGAGGAAGTAGCAGTAATAACACTTATACCTTCTACCCATGAAATCAAAAGCACGAGGCAAGATTAATAGAGGTATTGTATACTATTCACTATCATTATTACAGGGTAAACAGTGAAAATTGCAAACAGGGGCATAGTGAACGTTACTGTTCTAGCAATAATGATGGAGTAAGACTGTATGAGTATTAAGGTTAGAGATCTTTCTCCTCTGCCTCCTCAAGTAATCTTGTCTCCCCTTCCTGTGGACAGCTACAGCACATGCTGCATACAGTGACAATGCAGAAATGACAGCTTTCAGCCTCTGCTTGCTGCCTCACTTACATTCATATTAGCATATGACCTAAAGGGTTGCTGGGGCTACACGATGCCTGGTTGCTGGATGATGTCAGCCACAATCCTCTATATATTATATCTCTTGGGCACTGAATCATTTCCTTTTTTGTGTGCCCTTTCTGATGAAGAGGATCTGGAACTAAGCACTTTTGCTTCTCGTAGCCCCTGGCTAGCAGTATCTGGCATGAGAACCCATCATATTGAGCTGACTATATCGAAAGTTCACATTTTAACCATAAGTGTTTAGAAATTATGGTGCTGCCATCCCATCTAGTGGAGGGATCAGATTAATTCATCAGCTTGTTGCTACGTAAGCCCTATTCCTACAGTCACAAGAGGAGTATGTGCTACTAGCCTTGACAGAAAGTAAGAAATATGCAAAATTTGCCACAGGTTGTTGAGTGTTGTAGCACAGAATGAATTGGGTGCATTTCTTGCCTTAGAAAGCAAGCTTGAAAGCTTACATTGATGTTAGGTAGCAGTAGCTGTATCAGAAGACCAAATCAGAAAGTCAATCAAATCATCTGTTCAGGAGAGCTCACCAAGGTAGAAGACCAGCTCTGCATTAGTTCTTCACCACTTGAGATCAACAGAGAAGTGAGGAATCTATTACTTGACCTTGGTGTGTCTTCCTTACTGCCACCCCCAACACAGCTGTTTTGAGCTTATCTGTCTTCCTATCAGCCCACCCAACTGGTTAACACCCTTTTCCATGACCATAACTACTGGGCAAAAACATTTGCAGTAGGCAAGGAACAGCCAGCTACCTCTAACTGCAGGCAACAGCTTTGCTGCTCCAGGGCAGGAACAGGAGAACCAGCTGTAATTTCTGAGCTGCTGCCAACAATTAAAACTAACTGTCCATTTGAAGCCTAGCATAAACACTTTACAATTCCCTGTGAATCCTCCTAGGACCCCCACAAGGGTCATGACCCACACTGAAAGAACTTCTATCTACTTCACAAACAGGATGGAGTGGAATAGATCACTTCTCACAGGGAAGAGGTTCGAAAACAGAACTATTAGGCTGTCCCTTTCTGGAAAAAAGGAATTGTTCACTAACAAGGCAAATGAGCACAGCACATCATAAAAATTCTAGCACCTCTTGAAATAACCACTCCTATATCTACATGGATCATTTTGCTCTGCAGAGAAGGAAAGTGGAGGGTGCGGGGTTAGAAGTGAGGTCTAGCAAGTCCACCAGAATAAACCTATATATCTTTATYGAGGACTGTTATTTCTGCCCTGGATACCATTCCCCCTTCGTTGACCCACAGCAGTTATGTAATGCTGAGTCTGTCTGACTGCCATTGGGCAGTTATCTGCTATATGGTGCCACGGGAAGGCGTCTCCCACCCTGTGCCTTGGCATAGGGGAGCATTCTGTGACAGGACAAAAAGGAAGTTGCGTCCTTGAGGAGAGGGCTAGAGGGATTCTGCTCTATGATACTGGTTTGAATAGAGCCTATCAGGCAGTCTTTTTAAAAGCGTGTGGTCTATCCCATTTTCCATTGATAAGAGCTTTCCTTACAACTGTCCTGTTGTGGCACACACAGGATCTGTGGGCAAGTGATGGTCTAGGTGTGAGTGGACACACAAAATAAGTAAGGATGCACTCATCCTCTGATGAGTTATTCACTGCAGATAAAGGAGGAAACATTGCAAGGGCAATGTTTAACACAAGCTTGCATTTACAGAGCTTTTGGAAATCTGTTCGTTAGATCAGGGTACTCCAGCTAGAGGATTGCTAATGCAAAATAAGTGTTAGAACTTGCATCTCAGGCTTTGTTTCCTCTCCCACTACCCCTTTCCACATACTTTAAGATCACTGGCAAGTTAAATTAGTGTTTCTTTGCACAACATAAAAATACAATGCCTTCTCCCATGCTTTCAGCCTCTACAGGGACAGCCCCAAGTAATTTTTTACCTCTCCCCCCGAAGTATCAAAATACTCTGTTCGAAGCGCACTAGATGGCAGTGTTCCTTTTGAATTGTTGCTGAACCACTACTCCTCCATGATGATTAGATTGGGTCAGAAAGCAAGGTCTGAACACTTGTGGACATCATCGATTCCAGAGCACTTTTCCAAATTGAGAGTTTCCAACCTTCCTAGCATTCTGAGGTGGAAAACTGCATCAGTCCTTTCCACTGTCACCTCTGGGAACACATTCCTTGCACTCAGTTGTCCACTATTGCTTCTTGCTGAAGAGCTCTCAGAGCTAGTGCTAAGCCAAAGTCAGTTGTGTTTCTGCAGCACTGGGGATATAGTTCATATGTTACTTAATCTTCTTCAGACAGATCTTAATAGGAGATCTTAGAGCAGCTCCTGTAGTACCACCTCTGATTTATGGTCTGTATCACTCTTTAGGATTCTCTGGAACAGGAGATGCTACCTTGATACATTAATATATTTGGAGCTTTAGTAACGCATTTGGCTTACAAGCAGGGAGACAAGGATATTTGTTTAGTGTATGGTTTAGCTCAGTTGGTTAGAGCATGGTACTAATAATGCCAAGGTCATGGGTTTGATCCCCTTATGGGCCATGCATTTGGGGGTTGGACTAGATGATCTCTAGAGGTCTCTTCCAACCTTACCAATTCTATGATTTACTTGAGTAATAGAGTTAATATTCAGTTTATCATATAGTTCTGGTTGCACAGGAACAAAAATTGTTCATGAGATTCTGGGGATGCTCAGAATCTTCACACCTCAAAGGCAAAACAATCCTCCTCTCCCAACACACAATTCTGAGCCAAAAATCATTTTGGTATTGTTGGCTCATGTTTGAACTTCTGTCTACTCACAGTGGGTGCCTGACAGATCCATTAGCTTTTCTCACTTCTAGGATGAAATTTAATTTCAGCCAACTGTGCAGATCTGCCCCCCCCCCCTTTGTCCCCAAAGCTAGGCTTCAACCCATTCAGCAGCTGTGCTCTTAGGAGAAGTAACTGAAAAGGGAACTGTATTTTTTTGTCTAGTATTGTAGCAGTGGTGAAGGTTGGAAGCTGCTCAGAGGAAGAAACAAAGTGGCGAGGAGGAAAAACAGTGCTGAATTGTCGTGATATACTTGTCCTCTTCGTGAGATGGGGAAGCTATAGAAGGAAGTCATTTAGGAAGGAAATTGGGTGGTAGTGTTAAACACATTCCAAGTGCCGAAATGACAGAAGAGGTTCTGTTACCTCCCACTCTTCCAGCAAAAGGAGGAACTGCTTCCGTGGTGAATTGCTGAGAAGCCCCAACACTGCACTTGCACACATGGGCAGAGTGACGTCCGGTGTTCAGTCAGTGCTAACGTGGACTCAGCCCACTCTTGCAAACCAAAAGAAATAAACCCTGTCATCAAGAAAAGAAAAATCGTTGTTCATCCACAAGTTTGACTTAATTTCCTGAATGTTCATTGATAACGAGAAAAAAAAATCAGGTTTGCACAAGAACTCATCAGAAACATAAGAGAGATTTGGCACCAACAGCAGCCTGGCCTCAAGAACAACATGACAAAAATCAAGATTCTGCAAATCTCTGCAGTCCTGATCAGATTCAGAATCCCTCACTTTGAACATCCTGTCTGTAAAGACAGTGCAAGCATTTCCAGTAGACCTGAGCCAAGTCCAAGCCTCAGCACCCACCTATTGTAAGAACACTGAGCTGGTGCTAGCCTTTGCCGCAGCTCTGGGCTCAGATTTCAGCCCAAGCATTTCTGAAGAATTAAAGGACATGGACACATTTAATTTTTTCCAGAATCCTAACCACAATTTCTATTCAAATCACTGTCCACCAATCACTTTGGATCCAAATGCGCTGGAGTTCGGTAGGCATCATACCCTACCAGCAGCCCTAAGCAACAAGTCAGATGAACCACCTAGACCATACCACTTTAGATCTTGGACTCTACATCCTGATTCTATGCYGCAGGCTTCCTGCAAATCACCATCTCCTGGAGCCTGATGTTATGGCGTCATTTCAGTGGCAGGAAATACTAGTCCCTATGGAGAGGTTTCTAGTGGAAAAAATACAGCTTGTCTCCATAGCCAAGAGAGGGCAGCATTCTCCCTCAGCTGGGAAGGAGGAGAGGGAGCTGCCTGGTCACACGTCTTTCTAGGAAAAGGTGTGTTTTATCAGATGGCATTTTAGAACATACATTCAAGCCTCCTTTTTTTAAGGTGTCTGTTTATAGTGATATCAACTGATTTACACCGTGGAGTTACTGGGGAYAATTTATCACACATCTACAAATAAAATCCAAGCTAATTATTGGTGTGCCACCGCTGCTGCCCATGCCTGCCTTTGTCCTTGCACAAAGGTGTGGCAGTGTCTTGGCAATAGCATCCCTCCTCAGGTGGTGGCACAGAGGAAAAAGGAAACTGCATCTCCTTTTTCAGAATGGGAAGCAATACATTCAAGTTTACTACAAGGTGGTGGTGGAGGGCAGGCAGAGGAAAAGTGGTGCATGGGTGCTGTACATTTTTATTACTGTTTTAGCAAATAATGCCAAAACTGGGCTTCAGAAAAAGCAATTAGTAAATGGAAATAGAAGACAAAACTGCAGCATATGAGGAGCGGCTTGCATACCAAATGGGGGTCTCCATTTCCACGGCTGCATCTTCAAACAGCTATCTGCATAATCCACTAAGATGGATGCCCCTGAAAGCCCACAGTGGTGGTCACACTGTCTGCACTTCTGGCATAATCTTCAGAAAGGCAGAGTTTCTGATGAGCTCAGTGGAAGTGCAGTGCAGCTGAAAATCCAGCTGTTTGAGCTGTGCTGCAGCAAGAAAAAAAGCTACACACATGCCTTTCCCCTGCTAGAGTTCCTCCTGCAACAGGTAAGCAGGCAAGAGGAACTGCCAATAGGTGCAGCACCACTTGTAAGTAGAGCAAAGGACTGATCACAGAAGGGTTTCCCACCCAGGGAACTAGCACTCACCTGTAGTATCAGGAGAGAAAAAACGAAAACAACAATAAAACCCCCACAAGTCTGTGCTGGCAGACATGCCACCAGCATTTCATTCCAGAGCCGTTGTGGTATACTTCYGACTGGCCTCATTAATGAGCTTGAAAGACTAAGAGTCACAAGGTTCATATGTAAAACAGATGGTAGACAGGACATCAGTAAACCTCTTTTTGTTTATGGTGGGGGATGGGGGGGAAAGAAAGCTTCTGCTTGAAGTAATTTCAGAATGGCACTTGATTTACAGTCCTATAGAACACTACTGATGCTGTTGAAGACCTTTAAAATGCAAGTTTCTCACTGAGGTTGGACACAACTGCTACACTAGGTGAGGGTTGGTTGGAGCCAGGGCCTAGAACATGGTGYTACTGTGCAGAAGAAGTTTCATTGCCAGCTCAGCTACTGGCCTGAGCCAAGCCATTTCACATCCATTTTTCTGCTGGCCTTTTTAAAAAAATGGGAATACCTCCTTTGTATAATGCTTTGAGATCCTTTTAAAGCTACACATCCTAGCAGACAGGGGAAGATGGAGGCTTTTGTTAGAGGATTGTGTCCTTCAAGTTCTGAGCACTGTTGTAGTTAAGTTTGCAAGTGTTTTCACAAAYGTCAGTAGAACGATTTCAAGGAAAAGAAATCAAGTCAAGGCACTGCACTGGTACACTCCAAACCTACCAGAAGCTTAACACACTACAGTCAGTCAAGTCACCCCTCTGACTCAGCCCAGTCCTTCTAGGAAAAAAACAAAAGACCAAACACTTATGTCCTGAAAATTAACAGTGAATGCCAACAAATGCCAAAAATTTGGCCTTTATTGGATTGTAGCTGAACATTCCCTGTGTGTAAACACCCTTGAGGAAAGTATCTAGTTTATGAACTGAAGATTCACAGCACTTACACCAGCATATCCACRGGAGTTAAATCTAGATGGCCAGATGCATCCAGAGATCAGTGAAAATACATTATTAYGGATAAGAAAATATCCTTGCCATTAGACAGTGTGTCCAAGGCCAGTCAACAGTTTGTACTCTGTGTAAAAGCATATACTGCCACATCTCCACTGCAACCAGACACTTGCAGTCCCAACAGCAAGCTAGTATTGGCATGAGGACAYGCTACCCTGCCACTTTTGCTTGATATCACAGACTTGACCCTCAGCTTGATTGCCATTCTGACATTGGCTGCTGGTTTACAGCATGAAAAGAAGATACGATCTCCCGGACRGAGGCTTTTAACTACTGTTTCTTTATAACAGGCCCAGCACTGAACTGGGAACCACAAAGCGGGGGAGCAAAAGCCTGATTTGATTCATTGACCAGACATATTGAAGAAACAACTGCTGGATTAAGAGCAGCCAGGAACTTTTAGAGTTTGCTTCTCATGAGAACCCAAATATGAGCAGAAGGGTAAAGTACACTTTGTGTAGCCTGTGCCCACTACTTCCACCAAAGATACTAAAGGTGCTCTGTATTCCTGGGGTGGAAAAGCCCCTCTGAGCTATCTATTTTTAGGTGAAGCCCTAATCCTGGCTGTTTCAGCAGAAAGATGGAAGAAGCACACTACACCCAGTAATTAACTTCTGTGCTCATTGTGGCAAGGATCACTGCAGAGATCATCTGATTTCTCTCAAATGCTTGTCTTGTGAAGCAAGATGAGGATTTGGAACTCTCAGACTTACTTCAGTGGGAAGCAAAGATGGTTGGTATGCTGAAAGCAAATGAGATCAGTGGTTTTCCTGTATTTCTTAAAAGCGCTAAAGGGACCTGGTTCATTCAAGCTTCAGGAAAGCACATTAATATCCAATAAGCTTTTGGCAGAACACGGAGAACAGCAGTGAAATATTTGCCAGAAGACTTGCAATGCAGAGACTTGGGACTAGTAGCTCCAGCAAGAGACTGGAGCATTCACAGTGGAAATTAGAATTGCCTGGATCTAAAAATGCAACTCAGTGCTCTCACTCTCCCTTTTCACATTTCACCCCTCCCACCTTAAACATGGAGGTAGCCAACTCATTGTGGGTCTCTCCACTTTCCTCCAAAAACTCATAGGTGCATTTAGCCCACTTCCCAAACTTGGGATATTCATAGCACTGCTTGTACAAAGTCATAAGTTAAAAAAAAAAAAAAAATCCACCCCACTGCCTTTTCCACAAAAGTAGTGAGGAATGAAAAAAAACATACAACTCTAAACTTACATAGGTGGCACTTGAATCAGTACATCATGGGTTCCTAGGCTTAGTTTTGCTTYCATGTGCTGAGAAAAGCCATTCTGCACCTGGCTTCTGCCTCACTGACTGGAATTTAGGTAGTAGATTTCTTTTTTCTGTAAATACCCTTACAGCCCAAATCCTCCACGTCATGCAGGACTGCTGAGGCCACAGTCCCCTCTGTGTGCATTAAAGGAGAAGAACAATTCCTTGCTCACTTTTTTGAGAAGGACAGCAATGCACACCTACTTTCAGCTGGTTATCTGACAGCAATGCATGTGTAGAATGGTTCATGCCTCATATCACAACTTATTGCTTCCTCAATAAGCCAGAGGGACCATCTGTGGGGCCCATGTTGGGCACCAGAGGAAGGACCTCTTTGCATTTCTTTTAGAGTCCTTTACTGCCCACACCCCAGTGGTTTTTACTATTATTATTTTTTATTTGTCTCTYTATCTGAGATCAACCAGCCCAACCCTTAAGCCAACACACCTGCAGGAGCCATGCACTCAGTGTAGAGGCAGGAAAAAGCTGCCCCAGGAGGGGCACTGCTGATAGCCCCATATAGTCAAGCCTCACCCTCAGAACACTAGTCCTGAATAAGCAGATGGGCCTCTGTCTGAAGCAGCTATGAAGGCAGGAACTAGGACTTGCTCACCTCAGCACCTCCCAATTGCCTAGCTTCTGGCAGTTGCCTGCTAACCCTAGATTGTGCCTTTGTTCAGTCAGCCAGTTTATCTAAATCTCATTCTACGCTATTTATCCCTCCTCAGACACTGCACAGGGATCCTGAACCTTACCCAGGTGTCTGGAGTCTATTCTAAAGGGCCATGCCATTGGAGCACTACAGTGCCTAAATCCCTGGCTGGATCTTGCTCCACACAGCTGTCAGCCACCAATCTGGTGGACAGAGTGCCAACTGAGGCATTCGTTTCTACTCCCAACTCCAATCTCAACATCTTGTGTTATTAGCAAACACTGGCTGACAAACAGGATATCGATGGTTTGCTGTTTGAGCACACTTACAAAAGAAAGTTATTCTCTGAATGAGTGCTTCTGACATCTAATAATTCAGTCCTATGAAGTTCCCTACTGAATAACATTTTGCTTACATATTATTTTCACTCTGACTCATCTCTCATTATAATTGCACAAATTTGCATAAAAATAGGATCTCTTTTTAACAGAGGTTCATCAATTGCACATGATAACACCCCTGCTATTATTCTGAAGGTATTTGTAGTAAATAAGTACTGTGTATTTATACAATGTCATTTTCCCCTTAAAGTTCTCCATAAACTTCCGTAAGAATCCATTTGCTCACCTTATAGCAAAAAGGCTTCTCATCTAGAATACAGTTACTTAACAGGGCTCTAGACTGTAAAATGACTTCAGACAGAAATCAAAAGATAACTTCATATCCAGTTTAAGTGGCAGGGAAAATGTAGCTAGACATAGCATTTTTATAAAGCACTGGCACTGTAAAATGCAATAGGAATCATAATGACTATAAATGGTCAGAAACTCCATTTTAGTTTTCATGCAAGAGATGGCACTGTTAGCACCATCAATTAATTTAGAACCATGAGGGGGTGTATGTAGGAAGGCATGGATGTATTTTTAAAAGGTAGATTATAAGCATTAATATTAAGAAGTATTTTTGTTTCTGTTTTGAGGAACAGAAGGCTGTTAATTTTTAATGAAAAATCCCCTTTCTCATCCATTTCTTTGGAAGTGGATTGATATTTCAYCAGGACGCAGGAATCAGAAAATAGATCCAGTTAGGGAAAGTAAGGAAACCCAGAAATCCAATGACAACTAAGCTAAGTGTATTGCCTGTTTAATACAGAATAGGAATTTTTCTATTGAGAAGGGGGGGGGAAGGCACAAGTCAAAAAAAGAAAACACCACCACTGTGAATGCATACATATCTGCACTAGCATTATGAGTGGGGAAAGGTAAAAAGCTGAGGTCTTCCCAGGCAGATACTGTATGAATCTTCTCTTGCTAAGCACCACAGGTAGTAGCCAAACATTTCTAGCTTTAAAACCCTGAAGTATAGGCAAGAATCGTAATATAACAGCTAATATTCATAAAGGGGACTTCCCACACCTAGATTCAGTACTTAAAGGCCCATAGATTTTTCTTCCTTACCTTGGCATCTCAAGCAAGCAGTAAAGTCTCACTAGCACCAGATCTCTCCTGCTCAGGCCATGAACTCAAATGAACTGAGCTGCTCACTGCCTCCTTTAAACCTTGGCCCTTGACCAAGGGATCAAAAACAAGTTAGGGGAAGAGCTGACTCCCTGGTGGGTCCTGACCTAGCAGGTATGTCCAAACAGCACTTAGCTCCCACAGCACAGCTGAAGAAGGTGGTGCTGTGACCCTGAGAGGCAAATGTGCCCAATTATGTGGGTACTCCCTAGGGTAAAAGACACCCAGATTCCAATTATGGTGCTACAGGCATCTGGCTCAGGGTCTGAATGCACTTTCTTGCTCAGAGTCTAAACGAGCATCTAGCTCAGTCCTCTTGAACAAAATGGTCTTGAAGCCTTAGGATACATGTAAATGTATCCTAAACGGTGAAAGTATTTATTGTGTAAGCAGCAGAGTAATTCTTATGTTAGAGACATGCAAGCTGGCCATGTTCACCAATTAAGTTACTGGAAAGTGGCAGGTTGAACAATTTGAAGATCATTCAGTGTTAGGGAGCCAGAAAAGAATGATGATAAGAGTTTTGTTGTGATGTGCATCTGAAATTCACTTGTTTTTAATAAAGGAAATAAAAAAGAGTTTGATGTTTCTTACTGTGAGCCAACCAGTGGTTATATTTAACTGTTGAAATGCAGACCCACCAGCTCTTCTGTAAAGCATTTCAGCTTGGGGAAGGTGTGGGGCAATTTTCTACAGTAATAAATCCCATAGCTGGAAATATCACGGTAGGGTGCCGACTATACTGTGTAGCCCTTTTACTGCCTTTCAGAAAATGGCTCTAGAACTGCCATAAAACACATCCCAGCTGATTGATGTTATGGTGTTATTTTGCTCTTTGAACAAGATGGCAGCAGGAGAGGGAAAACACACAGTGCCCAGGTTTTTCTCCAGTGTCATTCCACAAGCTCTGAGCGGAGATGAATGGGATCATCATACTGCATGCACATTAGGATAACCCGGTTCCCTTGCCTCCTGTTCGATCTTCCAGGTAGGAGGGAACACCAGACACATTTTAGAAAAAGCAAAATCAGGAGCTAAGAGAAATCCAGTTCTCCTCCCTTCTGTTTTGTCTTCATTCAGTGTAAGAAAATCTTTGTTTGCTGTTCTCTGGGAATGACCAACTCATTGGTTCTAGCGTGGCAGAGGAAAAGAAAATTTGGCCAGGCCCAATGTTAGGCTAGGAATTTTTCCTACCACTTGCTTTAGGGACTGCCATGTGGGAATGCTAAAGAGGACAAGCCCCAAACATGATTCTTGGGAACTAACTTTTGTTTAACTCATGCTTAACTGTTTAAGGACGTAAGAGTCAGGACATGTGGTGGACTAAGGGGACAGATGTATTTCATAGAATCATAGAATMAGTAAGGTTGGAAGGGACCTCTGAAGATCATCTAGTTCAATCTCCCTGCTCAGCAGGGTCACCTAGAGCATGTTAGACAGGGTTACATCCAGGCGGGCCTTGAATATCTCCAGAGAAGGAGACTCCACAACCTCTCTGGGCAACCTGTGCCAGTGCTCTGTCACTCTCACAGTGAAGAAATTCCCCCTCACGTTCAGGTGGAACTTCCTGTGGTTCAATTTCTGCCCATTGCCTCTTGTCCTGTCACACGGGGCAACTGAAAAGAGTTTGTCCCCATCCCCTTGACACCCTCCCTTCAGGTACTTGTACACATTGATAAGATCCCCCCCTCAGTCTTCTCTTCCCCAGGCTGAAGAGGCCCAGCTCTCAYAGCCGTTCTTCATAGGGCAGATGCTCCAGCCCTCTGATCATCTTCGTAGCCCTACGCTGGACTCTTTCCAGTAGCTCCATGTCTCTCTTGTCCTGGGGAGCCCAGAACTGGACACAGTATTCGAGATSAGGCCTCATTAGGGCTGAGTAGAGGGGCAGGATCACCTCCCTCCACCCGCTGGCAACATTCTTCCTAATGCACCCCAGGATACCGTTGGCTTTCTTGGCCACAAGGGCACCTTGCTGGCTCATGGTCAACCTGTCATCCACCAGCACTCCCAGGTCCTTCTCTGCAGAGCTGCTCTCCAGAAGGTCAGCCCGCAGCTTGTACTGGTGCCTAGGGTTATTTTTCCCTAGGTGCAGGACTCTGCACTTGCCCTTGTTGAACCTCAKGAGGTTCCTCWYYRCCCAGCTCTCCAGCCTGTCCAGGTCTCTCTGAATGGCAGCGCAGCCCTCAGGTGTGTCAGCCACTCCTCCCAGCTTGGTATCATCAGCAAACTTGCTGAGGAGGCACTCTGTCCCCTCATCCAGGTCATTGATGAAGAAGTTGAACAGGATGGGACCCAGTACTGAGCCCTGGGGGATGCCACTAGCCTCCAACTGGACTCCGCATCACTGATGACGACCCTCTGAGCTCTGCMTTTCAGCCAGTTCTCAATCCACCTCACTRTCCACTCGTCTAACCCCACTTCTGGAGCTTCTCTAGGAGGATGTKATGGGAGACAGTGTMGAAAGCCTTGCTGAAGTCAAGGTACACAATTTCCACTGCTCTCCCCTCATCTACCCAGCCAGTCATTCCATCATAGGCTATCAGATTGGTTAAGCATGATTTCCCCTTGGTGAATCCATGCTGGCTACTCCTYCTATGTCCTTAGTCACACATTGGCATTTGTGGTAGTTTTTGTGTCCGCTTTCCCTGGGAAGAGCTATGCTGTGCTGGCTACTCTGCCACAGACTAGTMTGACAGCCTTTAGTTATGTCATTTAGGAGTGATCAAGTGAGCTTGTCCTCATGAAGTACTGCACAGCTGTCCTAGAAGAAATCATCTTTCTGAGTGTCGGGTGGTTGGGAATCTGTTCAGATTTTGTAGGGTAGAGCTCTGTGCTCAACCTGTGGATGGAGGGGAGCTAAGCTCTGCTAATTTCGCTGGAAAAAAAAAAAAGCTGTAGGAAGATTGTATGCTGCATCCCCACCATAAAAGTGCAATTAAATAAGATAATCAAAAATCTTACATATAAACCCGTCAGCTCCATGGGCTAATGAAGTTAAGATGTGCCAKTTTCTGCAGTTAATAACACCAAGGAACAGGAGTGTCTAGTGTTACACCTGGCTGCTTTTTAAAATTCAGACTAATTTACTGTTGAGTCACATGGAGGTAGCGTTACTCTGGAGAAAGGCTCAAACGGTGGCATCTGGAGCACGAAACGGAAATAATGGCCACCACATCTCCAAGGGGGCAACCATCATCAGTAGCAGTTGAGCAAAGAAATTTCCCGCTATCTGRTAGGTTCTCCTGTCCACAGCTTAATGGAGTACCTCAGTGCTGTTCACAGTGCAATCAGTAGGGATGTGTCAGCATCCTCTCATGCCATCTCCTTTCAAGGTTCTTGGAGTTAGAAAGTCACCAGGATCCAGGTAGAGGATCCCAGTGTGGGGCCTCCAGAGAAGTTGAGGGATACCTATGGATCAATATGTTGAATCTCAAGTGTTTTTTACCAATGTACAAATTCTTGCTTTACTAAAGAATAAAGATATGGATTTTCCACACCCATACATTCCAGTCAGCTATGGAGAATAACAATGCGCTTTCCTTTCCAAGTTGAAGCAATATCCTATACCTTGTTCCTTCACCAGAGCATTTCCCCAAACTGGAGAAGAACTAGAAAGCTACCATGGTTTGATGAYGCGGCTTTAAAAAAAARAGAGAGAGAAAGAGAGCGTGAGAGAGAGAGAGAAAAAATTGGCTGGAGAGCCAAGTGGTCGTTCCTGAAAAACTCCATCATTTTCTGCTTCCCCAGCACAGGACCCAGATGGGACCAAGACAACAATCTTTCTGCATTGTTTCTGCTACATGTCATTAATTTAACACATGGGATGTTGTTGAAAGACACCAGTTTTTCAGTCTCGTGGTGTCATTAGCAATATGAAATCTGCTGCAGAGTCTGCTACAATGCCTTGTTTGCAGCAGTTTCTCTGTACGAAGAGAGAAGTCCAGCTACCACAGTAATGGGCACATTCATTCTTTAACATGGCTCCTAATGCACAGCTTGCATTCACATGAGCATAAACTTTCACAGTAAAAATATATCTAACTTATGACACAATGCTGGCTCAGCACAATGGATTCTGTACAGCAGAGAAACTTATATTCTTTCATGATCTCTGAAATGCTGGTGATCCCTCCTGCTTTTAAGGAGCTGACACCAATGGCTAGGATACCAATGTATTTTAAATATTTAACTTAGCCACCCTCCAGGTGGTAAAAGAAAAAAGTTGTGATCTTTTTCTTGCAGGGCTGATTTGAACTAGTTGACTGAAAAAATTAAAAGATCATGTCACTGGTTCTCTGTCTTTGGATGTAGAAGCAGATGCCAAATGTGGCATGACAGAAAGTTTGTTTCACTAGTGGATAACGTGCTCCTCAGATCTCCAAGACTAAAACTCCAGTACCTTCCTCTGACATATTGGTGTCACGTGTCCTGCCTCACAGACAGCAGTCTCACAAGCCTCAGTCTGTAGTCTGTCTTGTGACACTTGACGCCACGCGTGGGCTTTTGGCAGCCATGTAACTGGGTCCGTAGGTCAGACTCCACTGCTGACTGTCTCCTGTTTGCTTCCCAAAGCGATATAAATGGATTGCTATCACTCAGTGCAGATGACCACTCTGCTAATGTTTGTGTCATGCATGCTAATGAGAAGACCAGTAAGAACAGATTTATGTTTGGCTCAGCCCAGAGGTAATACGCATGAAAACGCTGACACAAATGCTGAATAAAAGGGATTTGAAAATCAACATCCCCTACTGTTACCAGCTACAGTGTAATCCTTTTCTAGGCCTGTTGGGAAATGTCCTCAGGGAAGCTCAGACATCAGCCCAGCTGCTTCTCTCTAGCATTTGGGCTTTCTTTTTTTCTTTTTTTTTTTTTTTTTTTTTTTTTTTTTTTTTTTTTTTTTTTTGACTGAAGCAAAAAGAAATTGCAGGGAGTGAGCATGTGTGAGAGAGATTATTTTATTTTTTAAACTTATTTTTTGAGATAACATTGTTTATATTTCTCATCATTAAATGGGCAACAAAGGAGGATAYGGTATCTGGATGGAGGTAGATAGCTCCTAGGAAGCATTCTTGCCTTTTTAAATGTTTAATACCCCACAAGTGAACTTTTTGTTCTCCACAGTCCCAGCTCTGCTTTCTTTCAGTCACGGAATGGACAATGTGCAGAAATGCAGTCAGGAAGATGTTACGATATGATGAATTCTAGTTCCCACCATGTCTGCTTTGAATCCCCTAMGGTGTCTAGCTGCTAAACCTAGCAGAAGATAATGGCCCCAGTCGTACACCTTGAACAAAGAATGCGTATCTGAAATTGTCAACGCTGGCCTTCAGCTGAGGAAATAAGTGCAGCTCCCTAGGCCTCTGAGACTGACCTCTCGTTTGCACTAAGACACCAAATGGCAGCCTGTGGGATTAGATGAGAACAAACAAAAGCATTTTAAAATATAAAAGAAGATYGGAAGAATCTGCAAAAGCCCAAAATCCAAGGCTGCAGTTCTTTGTCTTGACTAGTACAGCTTGCGCTTCAACCAGTGTGAAGCAGGAGGGCTGGGATCTTCAGTATACATGGATAAATGTTATCTTAGTGTCCCATCACTACCCTGAAGATTTTTGGAGTCCCTTTGTACTGTAGTCCTTTTGCTTTGGCTTTTCTCAAAGAATATCACTTAGAGTGGCCTGTAAATGGGCAAATCTTAACTAACCTTAGTCACCTAAAAAGCTAAGGGTAAAGTAAATGAGTTGTCKATGCTTCCCCTAGGATCATCAGAAAGAGATAGGAGAGCCCTCATAGCTAATTTACCCCATTTCTCTTAGGATGGGCTGAATTACTCTCAAGCGATCCTTTTTTCATCTCTGTTGACTACAGAGGGGACCTAGGGGATAGCTTAGCTCTGTCTTGTTTTCAGACTGCCTCCCTTCCAGGTGTGAGAAATATGTGTGTAGTAAGTAAGCACTGTTAGAGAAACAGCCAGTGGGAGCCTTGACGCTCAGAAGAACTGAGCACACCTAGAGGGCAGTTTCATTCCCTTGTCTAACTGAAAATCTCACTRACTGTATACATGCAGTAAACATGTTTTGGACACTGAAAAGCAAGTGTTAGGTAATAACTCTTAGCAGATTACTTAAAATTTRTAAGTGGTTATAAATAATGAATGGATACACTTCTGTTTTTAAAGCTAGCTATGTAGTCTGAAATTTAAAGCTTCCATTCACTGAGAGTGTTTATTTAGTTTCAGAGAAGTGCACTCATTTATTTTTGGCTTAACAGATAACCTATTAAAAATTGAATGAATATTTTAGAAGSTGTAACGGTCCTACAGTAAATAGAAACCTGACTCTATAATATTGCACCCAATTGTTTTTGGTTTTCTGTCAATCCCTCTGACATTGCATATCAATCCTGCCTCACTGGCCAGTGGGAGGATACAAAGATATTTGTGTCCATAGAGATGGTCTCTCGTGGCCATCCAATCACATAAGATTCAGATGACCTTGGAAGCATGACCTGAAAAAACAAATAAATTACTCTGTGCATGTCACAGTGGATCTAGAGCCCCAATCTATAAGGCATCTCTGGAGATGCTGACTACTAGCATTTCAGTGAGAATTGAGGGTACTCAGAATTAGTTAATACTTTATGCAATTGACCTTTCGGGTCTTGATCGAAAGCCTGTTAAAGTCAATGGAAAGACTGACCATCTTCAATGGGCTCTGGATTAGTCTGCAAGAAAAGAATCCACAGATACATGACAAAGGAACCATGCTGAAGAAAGGCCCTCAGCACAGCGCAGACACTGTGCACTGTGACAGCTGTAATAAGTGTGAATTCACTACATGCAAATGTGAAAAAAAAAGAAAAGGCGCTAACCATCATGACCATTTCTCTTGCCTTCATGATCTTTTGCTGCAGATCTTTAGGTATTACATTTCGTAGTAGAAAACATCTGTACCTGATGTTTCTGCAYCAGTCACCAGTGTGCAGGGATCTGATATGATTCAATACTGAATTCTGGTGCAAGCTGAGCCTGCATTTCCTCTTCCTGGGATCAACTAGAGTTAAGTACTATCCAGGTTGTGCTTAGTGAGCCGTAGCTGGAAATCAACACCCACACAGATTGAGAAAGAATGAGGATRTGTTTGTATACATTGTTAGCATGTTTTGAAGTAAATATTGATTCATTCTACTAAGTTGATAATTAGGGATTGGTTCCTTTTCTGGTGCAGCTTTCTTTCCCCTTTTTAAGGAACTTCCAGTGTTTTCAGATTTGTAAAATAATTACTGAAGTAAAAATGAATTAATTAAGGTATCCCTAACTCACTCTATTTTTCACTCCAAGTCTCGTTTATTTTGCACARTAACGGGTATGTGGAAGTTGGAAAGAACTTTACCAGACCTGTAAATAATGCTGTTACATAATTGTCTCCTTCTCTCAGTCTCCATCTGTGTCCTTAAATAGAGTGATCTGCACCACTTATATAATTCACTCCCATTTTCTTCCTGTTTTCCTCTCACTTCTGTCTCCTGACTCTCCTGTGCATCTCGCTGGAGTCTCAGGACAGAGCCTGCTGTTCTTTCCGCCCTATATTTTGAACAAACTTCCTTCTTTCTTGYCTGTCTCATCCAGCAGTCATCGAGGCCGATGAGCGATCTCTYCTGCACTCAGATTCCCACCTGGAGAAGGGCTTTCTCCCACACAGAGTCATTCCCTGCCCATGTGTCACTCCTGTTTTAGGCTGTCAGGACTGAGACTAAGCCTCTCTAATCTGTTCCTCTGTATTTTTGACCTAAATATATAAGCACTACTGTAAATAAGTACTGGAGGCCAGAGGCCTGGCGCCACTGCCTGTTTTAGCAGGTTAAGAAAGTGCTATTATTGGCAGTTCTGGGAATGAAAGCCCCACGTAACAAGAACACAGACCTCCTTTATTGGTGTTTGTTGGGTTTTATTGTTGAAAGGTCATTGAATACGTCCTCTATTTCAGTTCAGTCTTTGGCCTTTCTGCAAAAATTGCCAAAAAGTCTCATTTACAACAATGTGCCCCTGCRTGTGTTCTTTCTGTGTACTTATCATGTGGACATCTCTCCACATGGGGCTTGGCAGAGCCGTAACAAACTCATTTTAGGTGCTGAGCATCCATATGTAGTGCAGAAGGGCTCTGGGTCAAGCTTGTTGGGCACCTGTGGGGCATCAGGGAAGGCTCAGTCATGGGCAGCTGCCAGTTCTCAAACGAGGATGTTCCTATGGAAATCTGACTTTTTCAGGGGACTCTCCTTTGAGTTTCTTTTTTTGATTTCACACTTACCTGTTAAAAAAGATAAAAACAAGAGAAATAACAAAAGAGCACTGATCAAACCTCCAAGCAACCCTGAGCAAGGGTTCAGGGCAGTGAGGGCAGACCTTGCAGTGTGGCACAATGGCAACCACCCTGGCCTTGCAGGGACCTGCCCTAACTACAGCTCTGCGGACCCTGGATTTCAGGATCATGAGATTAAAAGCATGCTGCCTGACTATAATATCATTAATGAAATAAATCCAGAAGGAGTGCTGTGCTGTTGTGGCTGCTGTTGAAATCCATAAAAAATGGTGGCTTTGAGTTGCCATGTTGGGTTTATGAATTGTAGATTTCAAATGCGGAAAGATGAACAAGAGGACCTCTCCTTTCCCTGCCCCATCACCTTCATCCCACCACAACCTACATGGCTCAGCTCAAAGGGGAAGATAATGGCCACCCAGGAAACTGAGAGTCTGAGGCATCACATATTGACTGTTCTTCCTCAGAGCAGTGTCCCACACTGCCATTTCCTTCCAGATCTTATTTGACATATACTGTTCTACTCTGCTTTGTTCTGCTAAGGAAGACAGCAATGGCAGGAGGCACCTTTACCTGCAGAATTTCTAATAACAGCTTGGGCGAATCTTGTTGTCTATCCTAACTCAATGTACGGGGGTTCACGGCTGCCAGGTGGATGTTGGAGCTGCTCTGATCCTTCCCACTAGGACCCTTAGAGCATGCACGAAGCTCCTCTTTGCACTGCCCCATTCAGCCGTGGGCTCAGGGTTGAGTTGGGAATGGGTCCTCCACTGCCTTGTGTTTTTTCTTCTTTCACTACTCCAAAACAGAAGTCAAAAGTCTAGAGGAAATATGTCCATAGGATACTACAAGCCATTCACTCAGGTTCTGATACAAGCAGAGTTTGTAGGAAACTGATTTTTTATGGTCTSAAAGGCATTAAAAAAATCTATCAGTGAGAATATTTTGACAAATACCTCATTAAAAAACCCAGAATCTCACACTGCATCACTTTATGTAAATCCCAAGGACAAAGGAATATTTAACTTTTCACATAGCATAAATAAACCTGTTAAAATAATACATTTCCAAAGAATAATAAAATAGGCAAATACAATAAATACATTAGTTCTGCTCCACTTTTATGTGAGAGGTGCTTTCCCCTGTCTRCTAGACAGGCATTTCTTTCTGGAGGGGAAAAAAAAACAGGGAAATTGATATTGATGAAAGGTGGTAGCCCGTTTGAATCTCAGGAAGTAAAGTAATGGCCTTCAATTGAAGGAGAAGCCAAAGCACACAGAAGACAGGAGATAATGGAAAAATCAAAGGGAAAGGAGGGGAGTGTAGCGGCTGAAAGGGAACATGAGGTGGATGCCAAGCATAGCTCCTGAAATGAGATTTGAGGCTCTTTAAAAGAATCTGCAAAGTCAGTGTACACTACCTACGTTGTCAACAAATGAGGGAGAGGAATTAAACTTCACAGTTTTAAAAGAATCTCTCTTTTTTCCATTGCTGGTTATAGCCATCTTAGTCAACACACAAATAAGATTTTGAGATTTGAGTCACAGATGAGAGAATGTAGGAATACAGAAAATTTTGATRTTAACCTGCTGTACATAGATAAGAGAGGAAGGGAACTGGATGACCTAGTTCAGAAGGTTTTACAGAACATCGCCACCCCTCACCACAATAATAATATAATTCCCAGTACCCTTACAGCACACTTATGACCTGTAGTAAGACCCAAAGCCTACTAGGATGGGCTATGGAAGAGGACAGGGGAGACTGATCYCAAGTCTCTGGTATAGTAGGGAATTTGTTAAATAACCCCCTTGGACAGTATAAGAAAGGAGATCACATCTTACACTGAACTACATTGTTAAGAAAACCCGACACTCAGTTTTTCTGGGCAGTCTGACTAGTGGAAAAATTATCTTATTGCTGAATCCAGGGATCAGTTTAACCTGAGTGCATGTACCTGAGCATACACTAGCCAGGAGCTGAGAAAATTTAGTGCTTGTAGGAATGCCTGTGACAAGTCACCAGCTGTGGGTAGCATTAGTGCTTCTCCCATCCTGAAGACAATTTGAAGTTTGCCTGGATGCAACCCTGTGTAACATGCTCTAGGTGACCYTGCTTCAGCAGGGGTTGGACTAGATGATCTCCAGAGGCCCCGTCCAACCTTACCCATTCTGTGATTCAGGGAAAATTCCTATATTTAGCCCAGACAGGCTACCGGAGGAAGACAGATGCATGAAATTAATACAATGCAAATATGGTGCAAACACTATTGATCCAGTCTCCTATCAGCCCCCTGCAAGTACCAAGACATGGGACACCAAAGGCTTTATCACAGACTGCTTTCCTAGCTCCAGGGATTCCTCTGTCTAGCTGTAGATTTCTTTCCCTATACTTCCAGGTCTTAATTTTGCCCATGGAGCTGCAACTAAAGTTACTCCAAATAAAGGCATATGCTTTTCTGTGATATGGATGCTTATCCTCTTCCTTTGTAGCAAAGCGGAGTTTATTTTTTTTATTTTTTTAAAATTTTTTTTAAGGCTTATGCAAGTGGAATGTCCCTACGTATCTCTGCAGGRGATTACTCTGTGCTGCTCAGTTATGTTGCTTCCCGTAGGCGAGCAGTATTTCACAGTGATACTTTTGGTTTCCCCTCACAACCTTACATTGTACCATGTATATATTCCCTTCTGCTTTTAAGTCTCTGTGAATGTAAATGTGACATGTTGTCCTAATTGCTTTTCTCAGTTTTAACGTAACCYTATTAAATTACACTTGCGAAAATGGTGCTTTTATCTCTGTCAGGTTATTTGTCACATGTTGCCAGATTCAGGGAAAAGGATGGGGGTTGGGGAGAGGAGGGTGGCAGCTGCCAGTCTCTATTTATTAAGCCTATATATGACATAAGATTATAAGAGTACTGCATCGGAGCAATGTTTTAACTAGCCCAGTATGCAGTCTCTGTTATWAGCCAAAAGTGAATGCCTAGAGCAGTGTATGAGAATAAAGAAAGTACGCGTGATGCTTCCTCGGAGTATACTTCCCGCTGTGTTTCTAACTGAGGGACATCYGAATGAGAAGTCAGTTTTGTGCGTATAGTAACCCCCGATTATTTTTTTATCCATCAGCTTGTCCAGCCTCCCTTTGTTTACCTAAGCTTTTAGCATGTCTTTCGGCAAGGGGTTCCACAGTTTGACTGTGTTTTGTGAGAAAAACTACTTCCTTTGCTTGTTTTGAAACAACCAGCTACTAGTTTCATTTGGTGCTTGAAGTTCTTGCCTTGGAAAAGACAGTTAACAGTCAGGTGTGTCCACCATCTGCATGAAGCACCGGTACTTTATTGTACTTTGTTGTCCTATTAGATGTCTCTTTTCTAGGCTGAAGAGTCATAGATAATTCAGAGTTTGCATATATGAAAGCTTTTCCATACATTTGGTCATTGTTGCTATCTTTCTCTGAACCTCTCCCAGCGCTACTTTCTCTGCTCCTCAGAAAGGAAATTTTCCTAAAAGGAGAGGCCAAAACTAAGACAGTTTTCAAGGTGTGTGCATGCTTTTGTTACATGAATCCTACTGGAAGAATCATTTGAATGCAGCTGCTAGCTTACATATGTAGCAGCCTGCAAACAGAGATAAAGTGGTGATATAGAAAGGTTAATGGTACAAAAGAAGATACCAAAAATGTATGGATTTACTAGAGGAAATCTCAGGCACAGATGGCCAGAAAGCACTGGATCTTCAGACAACAGTACCCACACCCCATGAACCAGGCATATTTTGAAAGCTCGAAGCACTCCTCTCTGTAAGCCTCATAACTAAACTTTCAATAAGGAACATTTTTTTCTATGATCCTTAGAACCCTCATTTTCTAGCCACTTGGAAATATGTTATTTCTCTCTTCATACCTGACAAATCTAAGAGCACTCAAATTTTCTCTCTACCCACTCTGAACATGTTCTYTCTCCCTGGTTTCCCAGAAAAGGCTAGCTTCTCAGTTCCTCTCTTGGGTTCAGAAGAGGAGAGCAGGTGGGGGTCATTCTATCCACCCGAGCCACAAGGATGCTATCCGAAGGTGTTAATCCAAAGAATACTTGGTACAGCATAGGAAATAACTTGTCAAAGGGCAGGCACCATCTTCAGCAAGCTGAAGCTTTAGGTTTCTTGGAAACATTGATTAGCATAAGTGCAGGTCAATAGAGGCTTTTATGTTGGCATTTAAATGTTAATCAATGACATTTTATTAGAAATTTAGAGGGACTGAAAATGTGTGTGTATGTGTTTCTGTGTATTTGAGAATGGGTAAACATTTGTATCTATGGAGCTTCTATGACCCGAGATACCTCTAGCAGGTGGACTGAACACATCTCTGACAACATCAGAGCGGAGAGCCTATCTTGCTACATTGCTGGACAATGGCGCATGAGTGCCACAGCAAAGCAAAATAGTGTTTTRAAGACTTGCACTTAACAGAGGCAACACCTGCAGGATAGGCAGGAAACAATGATGTCCWGTTGAACTCTGTAGTTGTGTGGCCTCAGGACTGAATGTAAGGAAGGCCTATTGGCACTCCAAACCTGCAGAAGATGTCTTGGCCTGGCTATAGTTGGATGAAACCAGTATATTTTCACCCAACACTGGGCTGATAATACCCAAAATGTTTTTTTTATCCCTTTGTATTTCTTCAACAACAAGCTGAACAGCCCAGGAGCATGACAAAAGCTGATCCAGATCTAAAGTGGCTTGAAGAGGATTGGAAACCAGGACTACAAAGGGCTATTTTCCTTGCTGTCATATCCTCTCTATACAATCACAAGCAAATTCTAACTGAGAGCTGGTGCCTGACTGCTTCTGCGCAGAGCCTGGAAGAGAAGATAGCTGGGTAAATGGAGCTGTACGACTGACTGCTAATTGTGATCAGTATCAAACTGGAAAGACCAGGCAGATTTTGTAGTTCCCAAATGCCTCTGCTTATCAATGCCAAAGTGGAAGCTAAAGCAGAAATCGAAGAATTAAAGCAACATTGTAGTGGGCAGAAAGCTGTGGAAACAGGTAGATGACAGCTTGAGTAAATTGATGCATAGAAGAAGGCAGTCATCTAGGATGCAGAACATAAATCAAGAGGCTCAGTGAAGTGAGGAATTGGCAAATTGCAGAAAAACTCTGGATTATAGATTACATATAATATAGGCCTTTTATTGGGACTTCCAGTGATATCTGGAATAATAAATGGCTGAACCAAACAGAGATTAAAAAATCTCCCAAAGAAGAGTATATATACTTCTCTCTATTTATTTAAAAGCCCACTTGGAAAACTGTGATGAACTCATTTTGTTGTTCTATCCATCCTGTAAAGGAACAGGAAAATTATCACTGGGAAAGGCCAAAGCACTATTTCAGCACCATTTTCCCAAAGAAAATGAGAGTGAAATATAACTGTGGACATAATTTTATTGCCTTATGCAAGCAGACAGACATATGCTCATGATTATTTTAATTGTAAAAGGCTGGCTGCTTCTCTTACATTAAGGAGAAAGGAATTTCCTTTTTCTCCTGATTGTTTGCAAGTCTGAGTTATGTYGGCAAAAATCTGAGTGCTTTGGTTATGTTTTTCCTGTAGTGGTGGACATCTTATGAAAGGTGCCTACAGCACTTCTAACAGTTAGGTCATATGTGCTGTGATGGGCAGCTGGCTTACCCATCCCTTTCCCTAATAGCTGCAGGGAACAAATGACCAATGAGGACACATTCCCAGGAAGTTTCTACAGGGCCTTCCGCTGTCACCAGAAAAGGGTCRTACTTGTAAATCTGGCTTCTCCTGGAGATCAGCTTTAAGCTTGCAACTTTCAGAGTATGGTAGGGGGATCATCTAAGAAAGAAAACATATTCCTAAATAGGGAAAGCCGTCACACATTCATTTGTCATATTGTTCAAGATGGAACATCCAAGCTGTCTGCTGTAGAGGTATGTGCTAGATAAGCAGTTTCTAAGCACTCAGATAGCTTGCTTCTAATGGCTCATAGTCAAARCATGTTGCTTGTCTTTGATAATAACTGTAAGGACTGGATACCACAGGGATGGGCACTTCAGGAACACCTACCAAAGAGGAAGAATAAATGACAGGAGAGTAAGGGCAAGCACTATCTTCTTCATGACTTTYAGAATAACATGCAGCTTGTCCTGTGCAATGTTTCAGTGGACAGTGGGCCCCAGGACTCAGAAATTTCCCAAGCTTTGGGTCAGTTCATAAACAGGGTCAAGCTCAGCTATTATATTCAGGCTCACTTCAACCTGAACCTCCTGCAGAAACTCTGAAATGCAAATCTTTGCAGAACTGAACTGACACAAAATATCTGCACATCACATTGACAGAAATGAAGAACAGTCTTGGATCTCCAGCACAGAACTGGGAGACATGTTGCCCCATTCTTTTCCAGTTTTTTTCCTCTGCCTTCCTATACAGCCTTGGGGAAAGATGCTGAACATCTCTGTGCCTTTGGTTTCCTAAAATTTAAATTAAGATAATAGTTACCAGCATTGTGATGGGTYCCTGGCTCTTCATTCGTTAATATTTTCAAAGCACTTTGGGACCCCAAGTGGAAAGCATTAGAGAATGCCACTGTAATTGTTTATAGCAGGTGAAAAAGCATATTTTAACTAAGCCATGAGGCATAGGTGGAATAAGGTCAGTTGCAGATGAAGTGACTCAGACCTTTGGAAGTGAAAAGTCATTAGCCTGTCTTAGGATCTGATGTTAACTGAGGGTGAACATTTTGCCTGGGGTTCTCATAAAGAACCAATTCTCTGACAAAGATAAGATTCAATGATCCATTTTGAAAGGGAGTTCCCAGTAGGCTGAAACACTCAGGAGTCCGGGATGCCATCTAAGCATCAGCATGTCATAGATGGTTGGCTGGATTTCAGGAGTGTGCATTTAGTCGTGGGCATGCTCTCCATCCCAGCGTTTATCTATGCATGTGAATCCAGCACAACAAAGAGCAGATGTAAGCAGTGCAGGGATCTAACACAGAACAGCTTGGGTGACATCAGAGTGAGTGTGTACTTCTGATGGGAAGTGGTAGTACCAGGGCAGAGCAGGTGTGAGTCATCTCCCAGGAGAGAAAGGCAGAAAGAAAGGAGATAGAGAAGGGAGGAGGGAAGCAAAAGACAGATTGACTCATACAGACATATACCCCTTGCCCTGCTCTCCTTCCCCTTGTGCATTCCCCTCTCTTTTCATAACACGCATACATAAGCATGGAGACTTGACTTAAGGCTTGATTCCAAAGCTGTGTCACATAGATCATTTGCTGCCTTATTTTTCCCTTACCCATCTCTGCCCCAAATTCAAGATCATTTAATATGTGGCTAGATACAAGTCAAGCAGTTCTTCAGCATGCATTTACTCTCTGCTGTGCATTAGTCCAGTTCAATACTTCCCACGGCAGGGACTCAAATAAAAGTGCAGTGGGGATCTTGAAAGAGTTGGCTTCAGAAGGATTGTTGTATTTTATTTTATTTTATTTTATTTTATTTTTTATGGTCAGTTTTCACCATATCCCCAGTGTGCTCCAATGATTTGCTGTAATAATTTAAATAAAAAGGGCATCATCAGGGCAGGAGGTGTTTTGAGTTTGTTAGTTGGTTAAGACAGATGAGCAGTACMTGAGGTGAATGGGTGGGAGGAAGAATCTGTCTAGCAGCATACAGAAAAGGATATTCCACTTCTGGTGGCAACCTGGCCAGTGCTGTGAAWGGTCTTGCCACCTCTAAGCCAACAAAAAACTAGATGTGCTCTATCCAACAATGAGACACTTCCAAATGTAAGCACAATCCTACTTACTCGTCCTAAAAATCATTTTGAGTCTATAACATCAGTATTGAGGACAATGGAGCAAATAATTTCTCCAGAAATGGAATGGCACTCAAAATATTTATTGGATAAAAAACTGAAACAGAAGTAGAGTTCCTGGGAAGAATGGATTAATAACAAACAAAACAGCCACAGATCCCCACAGAGAGTCCTTGCTTTAGCAGATGACCTCACCCTAGTGCAGTGTGCCAAATTCTGCCAGCTTGTTACCAAATACAGAATCAATGATCTTAAACTGTGTTTACAGATGATGACTGTGCACCTAGAGCTACCACGGAGAAAAAGAAGTAGGGTGACACTTTTTCACTCAAGTCTCAAGAGACAAGAGAGGTGAGATGACTGTTTCTTTTAATGCTGAGAAGAGACAGAAGATGTTCTGTTAAAAGATAATAATGGAAAAGTGCYTAACAGGAAAGAAAGAGGCACTACAAATTAACTAGTGGCAGTGAGTATTAATTAATAGACAGAAGGGATAAAACCCTAAACAAATTGGAAACCCTTAGCMAGGCAGGATGCTTAGCTATTGCATGTACCTATAAAAAGGCCAAAGTTTTTTTTCCTGCTGTATCTYGTATTTTTCTCCTTTTTAATGCTAGTAGAGGATTTTGTATTTGAGTGTGGATTTGTGTGTGTGTATATCAGGGAGTAAGAATTAATAARTCAAATAAGCCAGGCATTCGCCTGGTGAAATTTGACCATTTCCTTTGATCCTGAGAGACCCCCTTTTCTGCAATCATTGAATGCATTCAGTTCACATCATCAGAAATGATGAGGTGAAGTAATTAAGACAAAAATAAACAGGATCAAAGCACCAGGAAACTCTTGTAACGCCAAAGGTTTAGCGTCAACAACAGACTGAGATGACTCATATCTGTAAGCACTYTAAAATCCTTCTGCATGTTGACACAACCCTATTGTCCTGCTGCTCAGTGTCTGTGTTCCAGTCGTCACAGAAAATGAAAGGACAATAGCTATTGTTATGTTGCAGCTGTATATTATGACTGCTTCATAGTTTCCCTTTTAGGGAGGAACACATGTTTTCATGCATTTGCAACACACATATATAACTTGCACATATCTGAAGACATGGAATATTAGAACCCGCTTGCTGCTAATAAACCTTCATAAATGAACAGCTGATGTRAGCTGTTGTAGAAGTGCTATGAAGATTTCAAGGTGTAAGTGAAGCAGGGTTTTTAGGGTGGAAAATCTTTCTTAGTAGGCCAACTGACAGAGCTTGGTGGGGCGGGGGGTGGGGAACACAACAGAAAAGCCTTTGGGAATGTAAACTCTTCTTCAGGCTGAATGCTTTCCAGCAGAACCTCAAAAAACAACTTTGTTGCCAAAAAGAAATTCTGTTTTTATAACAAGTTTACATTTGTGTTTAAGCCCTCCCCCTCTAAATAGAGCTTTTATGCTTTTCATTTAACTGAAGCCCCAGTGTTTCAAAACAAACATGACATCTGTCTGTCTTTCTTTCAACTTCCATATTTTGTGGGGGAAAAACCCATTCTAAATGAACTCCAGTTTGGCATAACATGGCCTCTCTTTCTCATTTACATAAATACATCTTTTATTAACTGTCAGTACAGGAACAATTTGTCATGAACAGCAAGCAGATAATAAGCAAACAAGTTGGATCCTTCCCTGGCATAAGTCAGCAGAGCTCTGTGAGTTCAGTGGATCTCCATCAGTTTATATCATCTTGAGGTCTAATCCAGAGACACAGGTAGGAGTATAGGCCAAATCCTGAATTGTTCTCCTTATTTTCCTCAGCTGTTGCTTAMGCTAGCTTGAATGACACACAGCAGAAAATATGGGGGAGTGAGCCCATAAAAAGAGGCAGTGCATGTGAGATTAAATATGCAGACARTCTTTTTCACTGGAGCCATTAGTAGACATGGACACAAATGAAGGGCAGGTACTGTGGAGTGAAACATGTATGGTCATAGGCAATTCTCCTCTAACTTCCTCTTTTACTATTCATTTCTTTCGCTAGTGTGGCAGCCACATGGTTGCCTTTTAATAATTCAACACCAGTTTGCATGCATGACCAATCCTGCTTGTCACATTTTCTCACCTGATCACAAGTTCATCTCTCTGTAAAGGAGGCAAGGTTTGTAAGGAGCTGCACTATCTTTTATTAGACTAGCTAACGTAAGGAGAGGTGGGGAAAGATCACGAAGAAGAGCTTATGGGCCTGAAAGCTTTGTCATTTTTTCTAACCATATCAACTGGTCTAACAAAAGATATTAGTTCTCTGTACAGCTTGTCTTGCTGTTTTCCATAGACTGGCATGACTATCTTTTCTGTTATTGCAACAACCCTATATTAAGTTTGAGTGGACCAAATGCTGCATTCCTATGAAGTGCACATATCCATTGACATTTACAGGCTGTTTTTTWAACCTGTGTACAAGCATTCATACATACATTTAGTCTGTTTTGCTCCCCTGTCTTGCCTTGGGTTATATTTTTCATGTGGTGCTTTCCATTTTGATTGAGGTGGCAAGTAGATGGCCTTCATCTTCTTCTTGGTTCAAAGAACAATTCATTATTTGTTTGTGTCTGGGGAATGACTGGCTTTGTATGATGTGTTGGGAGATGGAGGGATAAATATCCCTCCTGGCTGATTGATAGTCTTATTAMAGATTGCAATAGGTGAAAAAAATCYCTCACAGCTTCATAAGGGTAAGATCCCTTTCTCTTTTCCCCTCAGATGGGCTTTAGGGCATGCTTGGCTTTTTCTCTGTCTAGTCTTGTAGCATTACTTAATTAGCATTTATTGAAAGCCATTAGCACTGATAACTGCTGGACACATTTTTGTTGGGCACATTTTGTTGACCAAACAGAAGAGTTTATCCATCACAAAATGCAAGTTCAGTCAGTCCAAAACTATTTGCAAGTTCAAGGAGAGGTTGGTAATTTGTTGCTATTCTTGTTATTATTGCTATTATGTTATGACTGGTTTAACTGATATGCAAATATTTTGAGCTCTTAGTTGTCACCTACAAAATGGAGGAGGAGGAAGAAACAGGGATGATARCTTGATTCTCCAGATGTACAATTTCTTCTGTGAGTTCTGTGCTGTCTTTCCATACTGAACTGTTTGCATTCCTCTTGAAGGGCTTCTTACCACTTCATTCCTCCCGATGATCCATCACCAGTTGCACCCTAGACATTGTCAGTGCATTCAGCCTCATCCTCTTCCTCCTGCATTTTACCTTTTCCCCCTGTACCCAGACTGCTGGAGACAACCTTCTGGACTCTGTCTGCCGTGTTCCATAAATCCCTCCTTGTTCATTTTCTCCAGGCAGCTTTCAGAGACATTTATCATGCAGTCCCCTCCCTGACTGAATTTCCTTTCTAAATTAATAATTAGAGAGCAAACAAAATGTGTACGTAGCCAGCAACATGTTCCACGATTGTGGCTTACTGATCCAAAGCATGTGAAAATCAGTGTGGACCCCTCCCTTTTCGATCAGGGTTTGCTGCTATACTCCTGATCCTTCCTATAAACATCAACTTTGGGGGGTTTTGCTTGTAAAGCACTGCTGCAATTCATATAATAAATTAGATTATAATCCCCTTATGGGCAAGGACATGTCTTTTTGATATGCCTCTGCATTGCTGATCGCACAGTACATACTACGTGATCATTCTCACCTCCTGCTTCAAACATACTAGGATATAAAAATGAAATGAGAACAGAGGTGGACAATATTTTTCTAATTACGAGCATGCAGCTAAGCACCTCTAATTAAAGAAATTATATACCCTAAAAAGAGGAACTTCCCCTGTTAGACTGCAATGTTGTAATGGCTTTTGTGCAATTAGGACCGAAACTTCAAGCCTCTGAAGCCAATGGTGGCCCTTAATGGAATTAATTCTTCATTTGTGGAGTGATGGACTGGATGATCTAAGAGGCCTTTTGCATCTTGTGCTTCTCCAGTCTCTCTCAGGGTAAATGACACATAATGGAAAAGACAGCTGTTTTTGAATAAACTGCATTAAGTGTCTACATATAATTCCTAATGCAGGTTAAAAAAAAAATCTTCTCCCTCTGCTGCACGCACGCCCCTCTTACAGAGCAGGTCTCTTCTGTACAGCAGATACTTTATGAACTTGCCAATATCCAGCAGGTTTCTGGGGGGGGAGGTATGGAGCTGTATTTCCCGAGATCCTCTGGGAAAACTCTGCAGCAAGCTCTAATCAAATTGAATTGCTGTCAAGACTTCCTGTGAAGCTTCGAGGAAACATTTCTGTATATTAGAGGTAAAGGAGAGGAGTCCGAGGGATGGGGGGAGGGAGGGAGGGCAGTTTTAGAGCTTAAGTGGATTACATAGCTCTATAACCCAGTTATGGGTCCATGGACTCGAGTGAGCTGTTTTTTCCCCTCCTCTGGCTGTCTGCCTGTCAGATAGTTCCCCTGACAGGCAGGCTTTATTAGCCTCCCCCAGCTGGCTCTCTCAGCATTTCTTATTTTCCAGCAYTCACATCCCCTAGCTACTTGTTTCAGCCCTTCTGGTATCTCTGAATTCCCCAGGGTCTTTCTTTTAGCTGCAAGGACTGTCTGCACCATTTGCAATCTCCATGCTACCCCAGTCTACCAATATCTACCGAGCCTGAGAGCAGGTCTCTGTTCTCTGCCTGTGCAAGTCTCTGGTGGAGAGCAGAGGGTGCATGGTTTGGCCCAGATAAGGGTATCTACGTTTGAAAGGTTACCCACTGAGTCTTCTGTTTTAAATAGCTAAGAAGGGCTGGTTTAAAAACATGATATGCACCTGAGCTCTGGTACCCATTGGTATGAGGGAGCAGCCACTACTCAGCATGTCCAAATGCATTAGTCTTTTCACACTTTGCAGAAAAGTTTTGGGTGAGCATGAGTTAATCATGAGCCTGGAAGTTCAGGCTGAGCCCTGAAATTTCCCCTCAAGACTGAGGTGTCAGCCTGACATCTGCTGGGGACTGCACCACTGCTAGAGAAAAAATGAGACTGTCCTTTCTRAAGTTCTTCTGCTGTCGGGAATGGTAGTGGCATGGGGGAGCTCAGAGGGGAACAGCCTGGCTGGCTCCGTGCTGCTGCCCAAGTAAGGCTGCAGGAGATAATAGCAGTGTGCTGGGAGGCAGCATGGCCATGGGACAGAGTGGCCGAACTGCTCCCACCTGGCAGAGCCAATGTCAGCCCCATGGGGTATAAGGATGGCAATCCCAAATTACTCTAGAGGGATTCAGTCCTTCGGGAGCAGGTCAGATGCAGGAGATTAGCCAGCCAGCACATGGATCTGGGCTTTCTGGTGTCTGTATGTTTGTCCAGAGCTGTGTGAGGCAGTGCTCTGTGCCTGCACGGAAGCACCCATTGCAGAAAGCAGAAATAYGGCTTTTCCCTTCCCTTTGGACGTATCCACCATCATCACCAGATTTTGGCTTCACTAATACAGCTGGTTACTTTACACTTGCCTGGGTTTCATTTGGTGCTGTGGGTTTCCAGCCAGAACTGCTGCAGTTAGCCTAGCCTGCGCAGGGAGGAGGCATGGTTACCAATCAGTGCCTGTTGTCAGCGTGTCTCCCTCCTCCTCCCTTCTGGGCTCATCTGTGGCCTCTTTTTGCCCTTCCCTCCCCATTGATGTGGTATCTCTGGATGGGATTTTTGTTRGATCTTACAGGAAAAGACAGTTTCCAAGGCTGACTGTGAACGGGACAATCACACAGAGTGGCTCTGAGATACGGTGGTGGAGAGTAGAAGCAAGTACCCTTTGATACAATTAAATACTGACCTGATGCCTTAGTGCTAGGGGGTGCTGCATGGCTTTGTCGGTCTCTGCTAGGAATGCTATAATGACAGCGCTTGGCCATTTGTGGCTAGGCAGAGTCCCTGGGCATGTCTTTGTTAGCATAAAGGTATTGGTTCTCCAGCTCTGACCAGCTGCAGGCAGCTGACCACTGTCTGCTGGCTGGCATTTCCTAGGGCCTTGCTTCCGTCCAGCCTCAGGTCCTGGCTGGTGCTGCTTGGCCACGCTGTGCAACGCACTGCTTCGCCTTCCTGCAGATACGGCTGCCCTTCAGCCCTGGGGGTAGCAGTTCTCGCGCAGGCTGCTGCTTGCACTCAAAAAACCTTTGTCACTGCTGTGGATGGCTGGCCCCTACTCCAAAGAAACATTATTCTCATTAATCATCCTTTGAATACCGCTAGATACACACAGTGCAGCCTCTGCCCTGCAAGGCAGAGTGGTCACCCAGTGCAGTGCAGCTGAGCATCAGTGACCTCGGGACTGGGGCTGAGAGACTGGCCCGTCCATGCAGCACAAGGCAGGCAGCCGCATGGGCACGCTCTTTTGGGCCCCAAAGTGTGATGGCTACAGTTGTTAGGGGGTGGGCTGCTTCTGGGTTTGGGGACAGCTCATTCAGTATTAGTTTAAGGACCTCTGGGTCATGATCTCTTGGATCTATGATAAAGCCTGAGCCTAAGAAACATGCAAGCAATATGGTAGCTGGGAAGTTTGATGGCAGCGTTATCAACAACAGTGTCTTTGGGCTTTCTGCCACAGCCTAGTGTCACTTTCTCCTAAAACTAAACTTGGCCTTTGTGCTGTTTCGTCACCAGTTGTATTTSTTCTGGCAGAAGTGAGCAGATGAAACATATCTGAAACCCTTAAGAAGAAGAAAGAAGTTGCTATATCTCAGGGTTTTAGCAGAAATCTCATGATGGTACTTATTTTTTCTACCATAAAGCTTCAGATCCTAGAGGTAYGTGACTAGTTGAGGATCTCAAGAATTTTATTAATATTTTTAAAGGGAGTTTTTAGAGCTTTTGGCACAGAAGAACACTAAGAACTTGATGCCAGTTTAGCCTAATGATTCAGAAACCATAAAGCAAATAATAATAAGCCAACACAACTATTTTTAAACTCATGACTTAAGTCGCTGTCATGATTTTGATGGGGCCTGACATGTGATTTTCCAGCATTTGGGACTGGTAATAGTGCTTTTGTGTACTAATTTAAATGGAAAATCCTTTTAAAATCCTCCAGCTTGCTTGGTTTAGTCAATACTTAACAAGAACTTAGCCACAGCAGCAAAAAATATCCAACAGTTAAGATACTCTCCTTGCCTCTCTCTTTTTCTTCCCATATAGAAAAAAAAAATTGACACAGAAGGGTCATGATTCATCACTGTCCTAGGGCTCAGTTAGCTAAATGGGTACACGGGAATCCTTAAGCTGCCAGCAGCCTCCCAGGGAGCTCAAATATAAGACAGCAGCATCCATCTAAAGAACGTGTTTCCTGTGGGGCTGAGCATGACCTGAAGAGAGAAGGGGCAGAGTTGGGTTAGGGTCACACAGCCAGCTTGGACATGGGCCACAACTATTCTGTGTCCTCGAAGAGTTGTCCTGGGGCTGCAGCAGGCACTCATGTTAAGGTGAGCTTGAAGAGAAGGCCAAGTCATGATGCAGAGCCCCTGTACAGCCTCCTTCTGCTCCTGTGTGAGCACATGGATTTACTTTTCAAGTGGCTATGTCTGTAGAAGAGAGGGAGAAAGCCAGCTGGTTCCTGTGGTCTTTCATCTCTTGTCAGGAGCGCCTGAAACATCTGAAAGCAGGAAAGCTAATCTATAGAGCTGATCCTACTGCTCTCAGGCTGTTCTGCTCTTACAGCCTGGATCCAGATATGAATTCTGGTGTGCAATAACCTCTTTTTTTTACTCCTAGGCACAACCCAGCTTCTCCAATTTGTCAAAAGGTTCTGGGGTCAACTGGAGGAGTAGCAGAGGTCTGAGCAAGCCAGACTCATCTCAGTGCTACTGCAAGACATCTAGCTTGCAGGCCAATGGCTATGCAGTTATTCCTCTGATATTAAAAGATAAACCTGTTAATAATTATTAAAAAACAGATGACTTGTAAGTGAGAATAGCCTCATTCTCTCATTAGTGTAGGGTAATTTCCCACTTCTTTGCATCGGTATTACAGGTCTACACAAAGCATCTTTGCACTGTCACACATGGTGGCTGAATTCTCTTTACACACTTTGGGCTGTGTCCGCAGTYCCAGCTGGCTGCTACAACCCGGGGAGTCATCCGTGAATCACTGCTTGGCCCTGATTTCTGCTTTTTCTCTGAAGAATGGAAGAGGGAGGAGAATCCTGCTGGCTGGTCCTGAATCTCCTGTCAGGAAGTGATTTGAGAGTTCATGTGGAGCTTAGATTTTTCTTCCTCCCATTAAAAATAAAGATGATGATGTTTTATACATCAGTTATGGCTGCATGTATGTAATATCTTTAAAGAATGCTATGAATAGCCTTTTGGGCTGCTGCTGAGCACAGCACTGTTAAAGTCAGCAGAAATATTACCTGAAATGAAATCTCAGAGAAAGAGTGAATTGTGAATGGCCTGCAATTATCATAAGAGGTGTGTTCACTCTGAGGACTAATGATAACACAGATGACTATTATTTAATGAAAAAAATATTCCTGATCCAAAAAATATCTCTTCCCAAATGGAGGGTGGCTTATGAAAAAGTAAATTTTTCCAAAGTGGCTTAGGAGCCTCAGATCCATTTTCTAAATCTACTTAAATATTTATTTAGAAAAATACCATTCCAAGGCTTTTTTCTCTTACTATTTTGAGGCACGGATTTTGGTACGGGCCAGTTTAAATCAGAACTAAACCCAAGTGTCTGCACGTATCTGAAATTGGTGTGAATGCCAAGCCAGTGGCATGCACACCATCAAGCAATGACAAAATGAATGAATGAATGTGAAGAAGCTGGACAGAGAAAGATTGCARACTTCTAGAGCAGGCCTAAATCAGTCCTCTCCCTCAGCATGACTATGGAAACTAAAGGAGTGGCACAGGTCCCTGTACACTGTCTGGCACCAGGATAGCACTGCTGCTGGGGGCAGGAMCAAGGCACTATCCTTTTACTGGGACTGTTTCCTCCTTCTCTCCTTTTCATAAAAGAAAAAGAAACATCTTTTGACACAAAGAAGTGTTTATGAAAATATAAACAGCCAGGAGCTGAGTATTTTTTTGGAGATAGGAGAGCAGGGCAAGATCTACTCCAGCAATTTTTTTTAGAAGAACTTTCCCATTATTCCTGGTAGAGATGGCTAGCAGTCTCCACTCAGTGTTGTTTTGCCCATAGTACTGAGGAAACACGCAGAGAGGTGGTGCGGAAGATGGGACCCCCCTGGTCCTTCCTTTGTCCGGGCTCAGGACACTGTTTGCTATGGTGGCAATCCCATGGGCAGCTTTAGCTCCTGAAGAYCCACGTTCAAGTGTTGGCCTGTGTGGTGTCCCTAAGAGCTGATGYGTCACCTGCCATTTGCTCTCTGTCCCTGCCTGTCCCTGCTTTTCCTGTCACCCTCACAGCCTGAGGCTGAAGAGGCTGCACAGGAGCAGACCTGGAGCAGACATTGTGGCGCAGCTCTTGCAGCTCGCAGTTCCAGGGACAAACWGCCTTGCCACCACCTGCCCTTGAGGAGTTTACATTAGGGCAGGTGTCTAGGGGCATTAAAAAAACTTGTGTTTTGTCTTCCTAGCTGGTTGGTTGTGCAAATGCTAAAATACGAAAAGCCAGGCCCTGGGACCTCCTTTGCAAAGGCGCTGAGTTCCTGCAACTCCCATGAGCTTGCACAAGGTTTGAATGCTGGGACTGCTGTTACCTCTCTCTCCTGAGCCCTAGCACTTTGCAAACTCGGTAAAGCCCCAACAGTGGGTGCAGTCTCCATGCGAGTGGCATTGCCTGGCAGGGTTCATAAAAGACCTGGCTATCACCCCCACACTGCTTTCCCTAAAGCCTACCTTGAGGCAAACAGGCTGCAATCTTTCACGGACCCTAAAGACTGACTTCATCCATTTTCAAAGTCCCAAGTGGAAAAGGCATCTTCCTGCTTGCAGGTGAGTGCTTGCTACTGGTCTTTCCAATCAGAGCTCTGATCCACAGCAGATGTGGTGGTGTCACTGCCCTGTTAATTTAGTTACCACAGTATAAAAATACCTCAAAGGACTAGCTCGCTCAAATTGCAATAGCTCCAGGCAAGAGGGCTGCCAGCAGGGAGTCAAATTACAACTCTGCTTGAAAGAGCATAAAGGTAAAGGCATGTTCAACAGTGACAAACAGGAAGCAAAAGCACCTTATTCTGCTTTGTGATTCCTGAAACCTAATATTTTCACAGAAAAAAAAGAGCCTTTCTGGTGGAGCAGTTTTGTCTGGGCTTGTTAGGGTCCAAGGTGTGGTCTAGCCACTGTCAGGGTTGTCCAACAGGTATCACTGAAACTCAGGGAGGTAGGGAGGTGTGAGGAAGAGAAGGAATAGTATAACTGCTTTTCTGGTAACCAAAAAGACAGATTGTTCACTCTGTCTGCCAGAGTTCTGTGAGTCATGGAAAAAAAGTGACACCAGGGATGCCAGGATCACAAAGTCTTGTCCTGTAAAAAGCAGCATGCCTTCTGCTAACAAGAGTGGCATGTCCTGGCCTGTGCTTGGCCCACTGGCTTAGGACAAAGGGAGAGATGATCTGGCATAGTCCTAGTCCTTAAAGACTCACCAGCCTCTGGCTCTGACATATCCAGATCAGACGGTTTCTCCTTTCCAGGGAGATGGCAGTGGTTGAAGCACATGGGCTGTCCTTTGGTGCGCTTTGCCAAGAGTTGCCTGTCCTAAACATGGTCCAAGGGGCTGTGGAGACACTGCTACCAGCCGAACAAGCCACTGTGTGACTCCATACACCTGGTAGCCCTTGTCAGGCAAAACTACGCCTTCTCTGCCCCATATGTGATCTACACAAAGCTATATCAGCACATTTTCCAAAACAAAAAGCACTCCCTGGTGTTGAGCTTGGTGGCAACAGTCACTTTGGACATATTAGGGAAGAAAATTGCAACATGGGCATCTTGAGCACGCTTCCTTTCCCTCCCCAGGAGGCCAGATGCTGTGCTCCCTGACCTGAACTTCCCACATGGCAAAATGGTGGTGCTAAAAGGTCTGTGTGCATTTCCAGAGCCCSTCTATACACTGCCTGTACAAGCCTGAACTGTCAGTCTGTGGGCAACAGTGACAGCCACCTTGCTGTGCAAAATGCAGAGCCACTGTCTGCAGGCACACGTGTGCCTGGCTTCATCGGCAAGGCACACGTGGACTGGTGTGCCAGGCAATAAGCCAGTGAGGCATGGACTCACAGGTCCTTTTAAAGGCAGGACCCACGGCACTGACTTAAGTCTGTGCTGACATCTTGACCACAAAGACAGCTCCGAGTCACTCCTCACAGAGAAAGGGAGAGAAAGGAATGATTTCAGGCTCTGCAGTGAGCGTGTCTAGTGCACATATTGGCAATAACACCATGCTGGGGTCTCGGCGTGATGTTCCTGTTGCTCATTTGCTGGCGAGTGTGAAATGCAAATCCCTTGGGGCTTCTGTCTCCGCTCAGTATTCACAGGAGCATGAAGACTCCTGCGCGTGGAGGGGAGGGTCAGTGCCGGCAGACAGCAAGGAGCTTTGTCTCCTCCTTTGTCTGGAGTTTATGGGTTAAAAAATCTGCCTGTTCTAGAGGCTTTACATGAAAAGTCGTCTCACTGCAACGGTGCTTAACCCTGCCTCCGCCTAATCTTGAGAGCTAGAGCGCGGTACGACACACCACATGTTTGTCTTGGAGTTCAAAGGCCATTTCATCAATGCTGCCGCTCCATCGCAGCTGGCAGGTGCTGGTGAAGGAGGAATTGGATCTGTGATCCTCCTCGGAGGAGTTACCCCAGAGGAAGTGTAGCCCAGGGCTCGTCCTGCCACTGCGTTACATCGGGACCCGGCGGGGCGGTGGTTCCCCCTGCAGCCCAACCCTGCCCCTTTGCGTGTGCTGCGATGGTTCCAGTCCAAACACCGTCAGTTTTCTGCAAATGGCAAGTGAGACACTTGTTGCCATGGTGATCCTTAATAGTTCTGACTCAGATGTAGCGTTGCCACGGCAACTGCATCCGAAGCCCTTGGGAGGCAGTGCAGGCACTATTTTTCTCTAGTAGCAGAAAAGGGCTCCGAAGCCCCATTTTACTCACTCCTTGCTGCAGTGCAGTGACGAAGCTTTCAGGCTGTTTTATTATTCTCCTAATGAAAGACAATCCAGATCCTTCACTAAAGAATGTTACTCTGCAGCATAAAATTGTTTCTGAATCTCCTCACTGCAGGCACACTGTCTGCACCGTAAGGCATTCTCAGCCTCTGCCTTTAATGGCTTGTCAGGAAAAAGAAAAAAGCGTATTTATTTTTTTAAAGGAGCAATAGCGTTTCTTCTGAGGTAGGGACCAGCTCCTTTCTTCTTGGGAGCCCAACGCCAGATCCAGCTGGTGGATGTGGGTGTGAGTGTGTGGTTTTGAAATGAAGAGTTTTTGCAGCGATGGAAGAAGAGAGAGACAAAGGGAGAGYGTGTGTGAGGGACTGGGTGTGCCTGCAGGGGCTGCGTGCAAAAAGTGCATCTACGGGCATGGCTGCGAACGTGAGGGGCATAGGGGCTGCGAGGGGGCCATGAAGGAGAGCGTGGGTGCATCGGGTGTAAAATGCAGGTGGGCAGGCGTAAAGGCAGCTGTGTGCTTTTGTGTATGAGAGAGCGCATGCATAGGAGTAACGTGAACAGGTTCAACTCATGTAGACGTAGGTGAATGCACACTCACATTCAGTCCACTTTTCTGTCATCACAGACTAGTGAAAAGAGCGCCACTGATACAAGGAATGCCTGAAAGGCACCTGAGTCCCRTAGGACCAGATAAACCAGGGGGCAGGGAGCGCATGCTAAATTTGCTGATGCCAACCTACCAGCGAATACTTCATCCACCCTAAATAATCCAGCCAAAATCATTTCATTATATCCTCTTTGGACAGAGGCAGATGGGAAGGAGGAGGCATATGAATTCCTCATGCGGGCACCCACAGCCCCACATCGCAGCCAAAACCCCTGTCCTGAGAGACCTGGGCATGKTTCCCATGTGATCTAGTTAGTGCTTTTCCTGAGCCATAAGTCTGGCTGSTCAGGCAGGCAGGAGGAGTCACTGGAGAGAGGCACAAAACAGCCCTGACCTACTAGGGGCTCTTAAACTTCCTCTGTGGTTTTTCCAGCTTGGCAGAGAAACAGCCCAGCCTCTTTCTCCTTCTGATTCTTCTAGCCACCATGTTGCACTGATAGAGCACAGTGGGATGCCCTGGAGCAAACYTTCAGATAAACTGGAAGGATGAACAAAATGAGAAAATGATTGTCAAGATGGGAGATAATTTTACTGCTGGTACCTTGTTTGTGTGGCTGCTGAGAAGCAAGTAAAAAAGTGGCAGATGCAAAGCGTAAAGGATGATGCTAAAGAAATTGGCCACATTCTGGAATAAGAGAGAGTTGAGGGTGACTCCCTTGTACGTATCAGCCTCAGATGATGGGAGGTCAGAAGCCTTATTAGCAAAGGTAAATAAGGTAAATAACACAAGTAGTGGAGAAGATCTGGGCTGGAGCCTGATAAATATGAGTGAATGATGGTTATGGAGAGGTCCAGGGTGGAGAAGGATATTTTGGAGATCTTGGAATAGGGCCATGTGGGTACATGAAGGTTCCATATAACTTAAGTTAAAGGGGGAAAAAAGAGCTGAATTAAGGTCTGAGCCCTGAGGGCTCCAGCACAGAGAGGCTATCGTGAAAGGGATGAACAGCAGTGCCTGGGGTAGCAGCGAGGTCTTAGGAAGAGGAAGCCTGAGACTCCAGAAATATTCAGTGTAGGGTTTATGGATGAGCTGTTCCTGAGGATAGAAAGTGATGAAAACCAGATGGAGGGGCTCCAGGAATGACTCTAGGGGTCTTAGAAGGTCTGCTGAAGGAGTTCAGGGAGGCAAGGGAACAGGAAGGTAATTGAARAGATGTAGTCAAAGGAAAGTTTTAAACATGTAGGGTACAATGACATGTTTGGTATGCCGAGAGAAATCTATCCCTAGTGTAAGCCTGATGAAATCAGTAGCTTGGGCTTTAGCTCTATCTGTTAATGCCATGTGACAGAAGAAAAATGAAAGGAATTGCAATTTTTTCACAAAGCGATAGTATGAGAAATCTTGGAGTTCTCTATTACCTATAAAAAAGGATAAACCAAAATATTAAAGCAGTATGTTACTCTTGTTCCTCCCACTCTGTCCACTTCCATACAGGAAACCTYTCCTATCCTCAGTGTGGTGCTTTTGACAGGTTACACTGCTCTAGCATGGGACCTGTGTTGTCACATACYGACCCTGACTGCATACGATAAGCATAGTAACACCCGTGTCCTATTGTATAGCCTGCAGACCTGGGACTCTGTGAGGCAAACTAGTTTCATCTTACAACCACCACCAAGGTACTCACTAGGGCTGAACTTGGATTCTTCACCCCTATGTGAAATTGCAGCTTCCCCTGTGTGATCTGTGCTGGTTCCTAAATCATTGCGTGTAGATTTTGACTGTGACATCTGCTGGCATCAAGGTGACAGGGACAAGCAGAACCACACAGCAAAGGCTACTGGAAGAATCCCRTGGATCTAAAGCTAAATGAAGCCTAGGACTAAATATTGCAACATTTTCATCTCTCTCAGCCTGATCAATTACAGTCTTCACTGGACCTAGTTTCTTGCCTGAGACCTGGCATAAAATAATAAAGTAGGGCTGAATTATTGCTTCTTTGGATGCAAAATAAGAGGAGCTGGAGAGCACAGCACAATGAATTTATAGTTTATTTGTCCTGACAGCATCTAACCTGCTGCTTTTTGCTTTTCTTGTTTGCATTTAAACAAAGTGAGGAAACCACTGTAAGGACGTTGATGGCAAGAAACATTTTGCTTCTTTGTTTGTCTTTGGGACAGYTCAATCTCTTTCACAAAGCAGCATTTTTTGTTAAACAAGAATTATTGTAAAGTAACTGCAGACAGATATTATTTCCGTTGAACTACTACACTCCAGAACTCCAGCAACTACCATGTGTTTCAAGATTCTTTCAAAGAGAAAACCATATATTTGAAGGGAAAGGGCTTGTGGGCAGGTTGCAAAAGGGGGAAGAAGAGACCAAAATACTGCAGCTGCCTTACTTGTGTTTTCTCACCTGTAAAAGAAAGAAGTTGTACTGTTGTGCAGGTTCAGCTGAGCTGCACACTTTCTAGTAGGGTTTGAAATCATCGGCTAGGAAAAATGGCCAAGGGTGGTGGTGAGGGCGTGTATGTGCTGGGATGGTAGAAAGGGAGAGGAAGGCTATGGGGCAAGAAGGAATGGAATGAGGGCTACAAAGAGGATGAGAGAAAGATGGTCTGATGGCTGGAATGCTAAACAGGGTCATGGGACAATATCTGCCTATTCTTGTTGAAGATTTTTTCTTTCTTTTTCTTTTTTTTTTCTTTCTTTTTTTTTTTTCCCCCAACAGAAACTCTTTTATTCACAGTAAATCTCCTCTCAGAGCACAGGAAAACAAAAGCGCAACTGGCCAGTCAGAAAACTTGGTATCGCCTGTTCCATGTACACTTKTGCTTTCTCCCTTTGAGGAATCACGCTGTAGTGAGAGGTCAAAGCACAACAGCCATGAAGGTTTTGTTATTTTTTTCTTCCTGTGCTTCTTAGATAGCAGTGCCCATGAGATTAGTGTTTACCTTGATTTAATGTCTCATCAGAAGCATGACATCCTCAGCAGCCCTGCTGTGGTGCTACTAAATGAAGCATGCCCTGTTTCCTCAGCTGGGACTTAAACCTCTGCCCTTAGAGACCTGAGGGGTGGGGAAGAAGGATGGGGAGAGAATGATAGATATTGACCCACCTAGCATGCATGCTAAATTAAATAACCAGGTTTTATTTTTTAACCTATTTAAAATAGTTACTGTTCCCTGCACAATTGATGTTTGCGTTTGCAGAGGTTACTGAGGTGGCAGCTGCCGCAGCATGAGCTTCCCCTGTTCTATACCTTTCCCCTGACTAACATGCTGCGGCTGACCTTCATGTGTAAGGACAGCCACTGTCTTAAGGAAAGAGAGGGAGCGAGAGAGAGAGAAAGAGAAAGCATTTTTTTCTGCCAGATAATTGAATCCAGACCTTCCCTTCAAGTTGTGCTGGAAAAGCTTTATTTTCCGGTAGCAGTAGGGAAACAGTTAGTCACTGGGGATCTGAGGAGATGAAACTCTCCAAAGTCCCTTTGCTAAAGATGTCAAACTAGATTTGAATCGTATCTAGTCTTAAATCAGAACTGACCATGGTCTATGGGAGAGCTCTACTGATTTCAGTATTGCTTTACATCAAGCAGGAATAAGGGTCAGTGACAAATCGCTTTATGACAAATTCTTCAATGTATCCTACAATTTCCTCTTCCCTGCTCTCAGCATATTTGCTGCATACTAAGCCTCTAAAAAGTATCACTCATTATAAAAACCCTCATTTGAGAGCCTGTTGTGACAGCTCTTCGAACTTCTAGGCTGGGAAAGCATAATGCACAGAATTACAGGCAGTTACATTGCCTCATAAGAAGAATATTATCAGGTCTTGTTTGGGCTTTTTCTTTCAAGAATTTCTGAATACTTTTTCCAAGGTAGTTTTATGTTACAGGATATGCTGCCATTTCTCCTTTTCCTTTACTCTCTCCTCTTTGCATCTATCTCCATGCAAAAGCTGGATTCAGCTGTGATGTGGAGAGGGCACAGCGGCATAGCCATTCCCTTGCCACAGGATTGAGAAGGGCAATCTGGGGAGGATGCAGTGAGTCAACCGTTCTTTACTGCTGGTATATTCATATTTCTGCCCCAGAGCTTCTGGTATGTGCACATCCCAGAAAACATGTTTATCCTTGCAGCTGAAATTGCTTTTTTTTTAATCCCACAGTGGTGGGTCTTCAAAAGCATTTAGTATGATTTAGCACTGCTTTTCCAGCTAGGAATCATAGGATCTCCATAAATCCACTACTTTATCCTTTGCTACAGGAATTTACCCCACTGAGCTAAGGCTTTCTTCCAGGCTGTACATTTCCTGTGCTGACTATTGCACATCTCTGTTTTATAGAGTCCCAGCTATTCAGACTTCCCAGACAAAGAGTGCTAAAGATTTATTCATATTCTGACATCTTCTCACTTCCTAATCATCTTTGGTTGTTGTTCAGCATTGCCCCTGCAGTTTCAAGAGTTTTTGGCATTATAATCAGCTCTTTTTTTTTTTTTCTGATTCTGGCCTCTTCCTTGGCCCCTACACATGGCTTTCTGCAGCTCTCAGTACCATACAACATCTGCTGCTCCATCCATTGGTATGTCCTTTGCCATCACCTTTGTGACGGTTTGCCTTTAAGTCTCCTTGACTTGTAGGAAAGCAGCTTACCCTAGACCAGGAATCTGTGTGTGCTTATGTGCTCCTGAATGCTTCCTAATTAGGAAGACTTTTTTTTTTTTTAAAAAAAAAACTCCTATGTTCCCTGCAGTGATTCCTGCAGAACTGTTTATGAGCACCCCACCAATGCCAGGATCTACGCTGGCTTACCCACACTGAGAGAGCCACCAGCTGTGCCTGTATCAGYATGTTCCAGCAAAGGCTCCTTAGCAGCTAGTGTTGAGAGTTGGAGATGGTGGGTACTTTACACATGAGGTAGTATGGGGTTTTCACTTCCCTGTAGTGCTGCATTTCTCACAGCACACTGAAACTGCAGTGCCTGGGTTTGGATCTGCTGCTTCCCTCCAGATGAAGAACCATGTTTGACCCCCAGTTAGTGTGCAAATCATGTTTTTGTGCTGAATGCTCAAACGCACACACTAACCTATGGTTAGGATAAGAATCAGATCCTAAGCCAGTGAAAATTGTTTCAGCTTCAGTGAAGTCAGTAAAGCTAATATATTTTCTTCCAGCTGAGATTTTGGGAGTATGGATTAACTGTACTGTCTGGAGTCAGCCTTGATTACAAATCCAGGCATAATGTAGAATGTGGCTTCACTGACCCTGTTGTTCTGCAATGTCTTGAGCTTCTCATTTGCTCAACAGGGTTTGGTGGCTGGTATCTCCTGCCTTCCTGTTGTGCATAGTAGAGCAACCCAGACACTCATTCACAAAGGGGACAAGTGATGTGAGGGGAAAGGACTTTCTGTTCCAGTGCTGAAACACAAGGCAAGGCAGTCTGAGTCTGTGGAGACTCTCTGATTGATTTGACAGGGTGGGAATGACAAGCCTGCTGATGTGCTAACAGCATTTTACTCCAGCAGATTTTGCCAAAAAAAAATAAAACACCTGTGACAAAAATGAGACCAGCTCACTCACTCTGGGCATAAATGTCCAGGACCTGAGCGTCATCACCTGATGTGAGTTATGAAGCTCTGTCTTTCTCTGGGAAGATGAGCATATCTCTTGACAGGTCAGGTTCAGTATGCTTTGTGCTCTGGTTTAATGCAGTGTTGGCTTGGCTTGTCTCTGAAGGGCTGCCGCCATGTGATTTGTAATTCAGTCTTAACTGCAGGCTGGGAGATGAAGGGTATGTGTGTGAGTTTGCATATATAWAAATACTTGTGTGATTTCTTTTATACAGCATGAAGCAGTGTGGATTGAGGTTTTCCTCAGGAAATGTTAATTTTCCTTGTCARTCTCATCAAAAAGGTTATTTTTTTAGATTGGGGATTACATTGCCTTTTGGTAGCAGGCTGCAAAAGCTGGAGGAAAGCTGGGCCGTTTAACCAGCTGTGGGAGGAGTTTAAAGTGCTTGATACCTAATTCCTTGTGACATACAACACCTTTAGCCAACACCAACCCATACCATCAGGGCACCTGGTTGAAGGGACAAGGCCCTCTCATTCCACAYGTAGCTGCTGAGCTGTACAGTCTTCTGTCATCATCTTCCCCAGGTCCCTCTGACTTTTCCTTACCATTCTCATTGTTAAACATTTTTTTCTGAGTTGTTGCACTGTTATACCTCTTCAGCCATCTTCTGCAGAGTCTTATCTTTCCCTTCTGATACCTTCTTCCCCTTACCATGGCTGCATTGTCTATGGTGTCTTCCTTCCCCCAGTTCTTCATACATTTAATCCCCTTCTTAGCCTCCTATTTCTCTCTGCTGCTGTGGTCTCTGTAATCTTGTCCAAGTTCCTTATATCTTACTCACTCTTCTCCATCCCTGATAACTAGCACAAAGCCCCAAAGCATTATCTTCTTCCCTTCCCCTCTTACCAAGCACTAATTCAYCTTCTCCCTTGTTAGATACCGTCTCTTGTTCTTCACCATTGCTCCTACAAGGCAACAGACAGGTGTGTGTGTGTGTGTGTGTGTGTGTGTGTGTGTGTGTGTGTGTGTGTGTGTGTGTTATTTGGCTTGAAATGGAAGTCACTGTTTCCATGGGCCTGTAAAACTAGCAAGGAGGTCCAGGGCAGGGGCTATTCCCACGGTGTTTGTACAGGTTTGGACTGTGATCTTTCTTCTGCCTGATTCAGGACAAGGTCTCTCATCTCTCAGCTGAGTGCCATAACCATAAGGGAATGGAGCTGGATTGCTGTCTTGTAAGATGAAGTCTTCTGTGAAAATAGCAGATGTTCTGCCACTGCCTCCTTACAGTGGAGGCTGTACTCTTCCTCATTACTGGTTATGATGGCACAGGGCTCTGGGCAACCACATTATGAAGTATATCAAAGAATCTGTCTGGTTTAAAAAACAAAGTTTACAGTCTGCCAGGTTGTTTTAAAGCCAAATTGGTTCCCTGACCTGTTTCACAACATGGTTGTGCAAAGGCAAGAACAAGTCTTGGAAAAACAAAAATACATAATGTTCTCACTGCTGCTGAAGATTTTGTCACATGAGGTCGAAGCTTTGTTCTCCTTCTCAGTAGGTCAGTGCAAAGTGGGACAGCTGCAACTGGAAAGACAGCAGCCTAGTTCAGAGTATTTCTGTCTAGTGACTAAGCTGTTCTCTTTGGGAGTGGGAAAGATGGGAATACAAATTCTTTTTGCGTCAGTGACTGAAACAGTTTCTGCATTGAGTGTATGCTCTATCTGCTGGTAAAGAGACTGACTAGCTACTACTTCTTTGACAGTTCTGTGAATCCAGACTTTGGTTCTCATTTTGTTTATGAGACGAGCTTAAAAATAAAAACTGGAAATGTCCCACTCATTTCTACTGACATTTCCTGTTTCCTTTCTCTATTCTCATTTCACATGAAATTATTTGGCAAATTCAACTTGAATTCACTAATCATTTTGGCTGCCCAGAAGGTGAAACTCAAAGTAAATAAATGATTCAGCAAAATAAGAAGAAAAATCACCTGTCTCATTGCTTTCACATTTGCTTTACTCAGCTCCTGATGTATCAATAGCAAATCCTTCCTTGTCTGTGACAAACTTAGACATAAAACCAAAGCTGCCATCTGGCTTAGGAATCCTGAGATAATTTTCTTAGAGTTTTCCCTAATTTCACCAAGGTCAGAAGAGGGTTTCTCACTGATCTCACTACGCTACAGATTACTCTCCTTGCTTACGAAGATACCTAAAAATATTTTTGCTTGAACACCTTTCCAACAGTTAATCTGAAGATCTGATATGACAATCTTTGCTCCAAAAGATATATAATCAAAACATTTTCTTCTTTGAAAACAGGAATGATAGCGAAATTTACCCATTCCTGATTGCTCAATTGGCCTTTCTCTTGTTGTCCACTGACTACTTGATTTGTCCATTCTAGCTTCAAATGCTACAAGCCATGGCTCCTCCATCACGTTTTGTGAAAACTATTCCACTGCCTAATAGATCCTCTGCCAGGATCTCTGCCAGGTTACCCTGAAATGGTATTTTCATGAAGTTCATGTCAATACATTTACTTATAACCATCTGTTTCTTGTCCTTTAACACACTAAACCATTGCATTGCTTGTGTTTCCATCTTTGAGGCTTGTTTAAGCCCATAATCCCCTCATGAAATTTTCTCTTGACTAAACTACAGAAAATGATTTTTTTTTTCACTTTTCTCTCTCTTACTTCTCAATCATTTTTGTTGTCCTCCTATGAATTTCTCTTTTATGCTGTCAATTTCTCTCTGACTTTCTGTATCCAGAATATAATGCAATGAAATTATTTAGTTGTGTCAGAAAATTATACAAAGAAATGATCATTTCTGYCGACCAAGACACGAGCCCTCAAGCTCTTGGTCTCTGCACCTTATCRCCATTTGCTCTTAAAGTATAAGATACTTGTCTCATTTATCAAGACTGGAAGATCCTTATGCATATTCTATGAATACCATACAGTAACAAAAAAAGAGTAGACATCATGTTGGGCTAAAAAAGAAAGGCATATACCTAGCAGGCCATGTTCTGCTCAGTGGTGGTAAAACTTTTGCTGAAGCACTATAACCAGCTTGATGTGCAGCATATAAAGAAAGATGCAGGCTACTTGGTGAGGACAGCAGAGAAGAGGAATAAAAATGATCTGAGGTCTGGAAAACACAACCTGTGAAGGAAGATGGAAAGATTCGTGGTTGTTTGGGGACAGACGTAAGGAGTAGAATAAAAGTCTTCAAATATACAGGAAATTGCTACAAAGAGAAATGGAATAAACTGTTCTTCTTTTCCACTGAGTCTATTACAAGGAGTCATATAGCTTAAACTGCAATAAAGGAGATTTAGGCTAAACACTGGGAGAAAATTTTAGGCTAAAGAAAATATATGTAAGGTCAGGAATAGATTGCCTAAGGAGACTGGGAATTGCCAGCACTGTAAGTTTTTCAGAACAAGTAAGACAACTATCTGTTAGGGAAAGTTTATACAAATGATGATCCTGCCTTGGGGCTAGGGGTGGGCTGGATGAGCTGTATTTTCTGTGATTCTGAGAGCAGAAAATGAGTACAGATTACTGACCTTTTCATACTGGCCCCTCCTTTTAAGTAGTGTGTGTATGAGTGAGTGTGTGTGTGTGTGACAGAGAGAGAGAGAGAGAGAGAGAGGATGGTGCTTATGTGAGAGAAGCTGACAGGTAACACCTAGAGAATGTTCTTTTCTTCCCTTTCTAATAGGCATTTGCTTTATTTACCGTCTTTTTTAACCTTAGGTTGGCAGAGGAGGTGATAAGGGCAAATAAGCTGAGCTCCACAGGTTAAGGTTTTTATTGCTTGTTCGGCATGTCTGATCACAGTTCCTTCCTACCCTGCTCCTAAAATAAGGTTTAGGATTATTCCAGAACTGCATCTTACAGGACAGCTGTGGGGCTGATCAGCAAACAGAGATGGTGAAAGATGCTCACTGCTTAGCCTCCAGGTCAGCCAGCCCAGCATTGGAGCTAACTGAAGCATTTGTACCATCCTCCTTGTTATTTACTGCTATGCTGTGTGCTCTTCTCTCCCTGTCTCTTACAGTCTAGTTACATGCCTCACTGCAAGTGAAGAGCACGTTGGAGCTGAAAGGAGATATGAGGCAAAGACAATCTTTTGGGTCTTTGCCTTTGAGGCAGGTGATGGAGAAAAAGGTGTTTTTCATTTGTGACTTGGAAGTGCTCCACAGAGGGTGTCTGGCACCAGGATCCCTGAGCCTAATGGGCATGTGCTGTGGGCCCTGAGACCCCAGGACCCTGCAGGGGCAATGTAGGCTGCCAACATGAGTTAGAGAAGCAGGTGTCAATTCACAAGGATTATCAAGAATTAAGATGGGCTAGTCTAGCAGTGAGGGCCTAGATAGCCTGTCATAATATACACTTCTTTTGGACCTGGATTTGATTTAGGGCCTGAGCAAACCCCTGTGTTTAGGATGCATGTGGCAGCAATTGTTTTAGGAGCTTTGGGGTTTAAGGCCTTTCTGCACCTACTGAGAGAGCTGTGCCCAGTGGTGAGCCAAGGCCCTTTCTGTTTTCTTGTGAATGGCATGCAGAACGGTTGTTCTCTGGTGTGAGACCAGAGGGCACCAAATGATACTAGCAGCTGAAACACAGCCATTAAAAGGATGTGGTTCTTCAAACAACGCTGCGTAGCTGTGGAAAGCTTTGTTGTAGATGTTGCGGATTCTATATGCTTGTATATATGAGATTCAGAGAACTCTGGACCTGCTCAGGGAAAGGGAACCTACTAAGGATAATAAAGATACCATTGCTGGCTCCAGAAATCCCAGTTGCAGATTGCTGGAGTTGGCAGGATATTCTGGATGTCACAGATATGCACTTTATGTTTGGTCTCTTAAGAATAAGCACTCTCCACGTAGTCTCTTTCATTCACTATTGGACGCAGGCTCCTGGCTAGGCGGACCTTTGATGTAACCCAGGATACCTGTTCTTAAGCTCTTAAGTGATCTGATGCTTTGGGTGAAAGTTGCCACTGCTGACTTTAGCTGGGTGAAGGTTTCAATTGAGATTTCTAAATAGGGCATGCAAAAGTCTGCTGCCAATATAATGTGTTAAAATTCTCAGCCAGAAATCATCTAGTCTTTGGCAATATTCATCTTTTCAGTTATTACAGGTGACAGTTTATAAAAGGAGTCTTCATATTAAATTGCAAATCCCATATTAGGCTACACAAGTGTAGAGAAAGATGCATTAATTCATTATAGTAAATTCAGGATCACACAGCGAACACATGAGTCCTTCTCAAGCCTGCTAGTTGTACACATAGCACTGCAAGTGACTCACTGTGAATCACTTTTCACTGTGCATTGTTTCCTCTCTTGGCTGATGGTGTTGTTAAAGACCTTTGCACTTGCTAGTGATAGTGAGGTGCTAACAGAACTGAAAGAGCACTTGGATTGTACCTGACCCTCTTCTGAAGTGTGATTCTGAAATGAATTAGGCAAAATTCAGCCAAAATATACTGCTGTCCATGTCTACAGGGCAGTTTAATTTGCTCTTGAACACCAAAAAGTGCCTTCAAGCACTATATAAAAATCTCTAGCACTTGCAGAATTTGACGCTTGAACACTTACTCTGTTAACATAAGGCCAGTGCTTGAGATCAACATCCAGATGCTCCACATAATGTTGTGTGGCTGCAGAAAGAAGATAAAACTTGAGTTTTTAGGAGAAGTGTCTTCACATGTAGCTTAGCTCTCTTTGAGGGCTTCCCAGACACAGTCCCTTGGGGCTSTTCTTTTTTGCAGTTCTGCTTCTCTGCAGATGAGCAGTTCTGACACTAGAAGGACCTGTTGCAAGTGAAAACTGAGGAAGGAAGTGGATACTGTTACAYAGCCCTTGCCTACTTGCCTTGCATAGCTGTATTAACAGACTCCAGACTGCCTAGGAGGAAGGATAAGCAATGATGGTAGTGAGATGAACTGGCATGTCTGTTGGTACCTGCCTATGAAAAAATGACCTCTGTTAAGTGATTGTGCTAGTGTAGGAAAAAAATGCTGGTGACTGCTAGTACATGCTGTAGGGCACAACTACTGCTGTGTGTTAGGCCAAGATGTTGAGATACCTCTCAGAGCACAAATTCAATGAGGAGAATTATGACCCAAATGCCTTTGAATTCATGGGCCCCAAAAGCCCAYTGAATGCAGAAGTTATCCCAGGTTAAAGTTATCCCAGGTTAAGATGTGGTCTTTACAATATGACAGCACAGTACCTGCCTGGGCATACTCTTACCCCGCAGCAAAGTGAGGTAGCTGATTTGACGAAGTGGGGAAAGTGACTTCACATGCAGCACAGAGGAAGAACACTACAATGGGCCATTACTCTAGACTTGTTGATGCTTTCTGTGAGTTCCCACCTTAGTTTATTCTGGGCTAACTTGTCTATATGCTGGTATTCACAGATTCTTGGGGTAAGATTGCTCATTTAGGGTGATTAGAAGCATGTGGAAAGGCTACAAAAGTGGAGAAAAAAATAGTGACCTTATAAACTGAAAAGCCAGTTCTAAAGACAGGGACCAGGGAGTTATATGGGCACAGCACAAAGTGAAGCCACTGTTGTCTTGGAAACTCAGTGAGAAAAATTAGCATACAGAAGGATTTTATTTTTCAGAGGCAATTTATACACACTCTCTCACTCACACACATTTTTTTATATATTATATATATATATATATATAGTATAAATATTCATGTTCCACTGCTTCTTTACTGATGACTTCCTTGCCCAAAGCCAGTCAATATAAGAACTGAATGTTTCTCATATTAAAAGGGAGAATACAAATGAGAAACTTGTGTTCAGTATAATGAAAATTGGTCTTATGTTAGCAATTCAGAGAAACGGCTATTACATATATGGATGAATTAAAGATGGAGGTAACTTAATAGCTTAGCTTTCTGTTTTGCCCCAGAGAATAAAAGGAGGGAGACCTATCTTAGCTTATGAAGATGGAGAGCTGTGGGCATAGCTTTAAGGCTTCCTCATACAAACCAGGTAGGTAGCTACAGTCACAGGGATGATGGAAAATAGGGATGGAGAAAGCCTGTGACCTTAGCTACCTCAACAGAGTACTTCCTGGCCAGTGGAGCAATTTTCCCTGTGCAGGAGGCTGAACTTGTCACTGCTTGAGGCCAGGAGTATTGACAGTGTGTCTGTACCTGTGCATCTGCAGAGTGAGGGATGCCACTCATCTTACACTAAAGGCAGCTTAAGCTCAGACATCTTCTGTCCTCCTGTTGGACATCTGAAATGAGTGGTAACAAGTAGAAGCAGCAGCTGGACCTGACCACTCATCTCAGGTTCATGAAGCTCTGAGACAGCATGCCATAGACAGGCACTGGCACTGGACAGAGGAAGAAATATTGTCCAAGGGAGAAGACTGCTATCCTTTTTGGTTCTGTGACTCATTCAAGGGGGAGAAAAAGCCATGCTGGTCTTTCCCTCGTGATGAAAAATGGCAGTCYTACAAACCACTTTCTCTCCGCTTGCCAGAATCTCAGGGAAACAGATATGCAGTTCCCCTCTTGCKTCATTGTGCTCAGGTTTGGAAAGGCAGCCAGCAGCATAGATTCAGGCTCCAGCATTTGCATGCACTCTAGCATGGACAATGACCTCCTTTCAGATAGATATATTCTGTTGTTTCCTRTGCCACATCTCTTTCCACATAATGATACATTATCACAGCACCTATAACAACGTGYAATCAGCTCCTTTAATCACTAGTCTGTATTTACTAGCCCTGTTCCTAATGGCCTGGAATTCACAGCCCTGTCCTTCATGTTCTTGCCTCCCCCCAAGTATCAGCAAAGAGCTACACTGTGGTTTAAGTTTGAATTCTGTAATTTAATCTTTTTGTACTTTTGGTACAGTCTTTTTGGCTCTGCCCTCTGTGGGAGTTTGTGCATATACCTTGGCCCATACCACACCAATCTGTTAGGACCTGAAAAGTCATGCTCGACATTGATGGTCCACTGTGGCTCCAGTGCTTGACATGTCACTCAGCTGTGATAGCCTCTGTGTATCCATAGGAACCTCTTGTTGTCTTTTTAGAGATGCAGCTGCTCTGAAACTGCAATCCTTTTTGGGCTAGCTGGTTGAAATAACCTCTAGCATTATGGTCATTTACACTCTTCCTGCTCTAGGCKATGGTTTGTTTTCCCCTGAGTAATCTGGGCCTGGCAGATTCTGCAGACATGGGCAGAGGGAGATTGGATAGCCTGTTATTGAAAGGGAATATGCAGCCYGCTTGGAGTCTAACTGTATCCTCAGAAAATAACTCGCTGGAGATGATACAATTGATTGTAAGAGGACATACACTGCTGTCATGAATAATATACATCCTTATGGCTGAGCCTCTGCTAGTGCCTCCCACCAAGAAATGTGAAAGGAGGCTGTCCCAGTATTAATTTAGAAYAGCAGTTGCCAGCTCTCCCTAAGCCACCACTATCTTTCTGAGAGTCTCCTTATCGTGGGAGGAAGACACTGATAAAAGCTGCGTTAAAGCAGTCTGTCATCAAGCAGAACTATCTTGCCACTGTAAGTCAACGCCACTGATTTACTTGTGATCATTTATGAAGGAGAAGCAGCTGCTAGAGGCACGACCTCAATAAAGAAGAATCTGTAATAACACCTGGGGCATGGCTAGTCTCTGTCAGCAGAGGATTCTTCAACGTGCCTTCTGAGTACCACATAAAGGAAACTGAGGCACAGAGAGGCATCCCATCAGTTAGGTAGCAGGGTTCACTCTACAAACTGCCATTCCTTTGATTTAGATGCTGCCTTTTAAACAGAAACAGCCCTACAACATGACCTCTGTGTTGAGTATGTCAATACTAAGCAACAAATTTCATCATATACCTAACACCATACTCGGGCCACACTCTCCTCTGGCGTAAAACTGGGATAGAGTCATTAGTCTTGTGGTGCTAAGTCAGCTTATGCTGTTGAGTGTCTGGTCTGKGGTGCCTGGTGCCTGACTCATGTTAGCATGTGGCTCCTGGTGGCTCTACCTGGGGAAGAGGGAGCTGTAGAGCAAGGATGGAGGAGACTCCCTAAGAAACCCAGAGCTGAGCTGCAAAAGCAGAGTTGGGTTTGATTTGTAGGCTGAAATTTCTGCAKTTTGATGAGGTTATTGAGTTTCTAATGGTGTTCTCCCTCAGGGTTGCTGGGGACTCACAGCAAAGTGAGTCAGAGTATTATTTCATATCCTTGTGTTTTGCAGTGGCAAAGAGCTCAGCAAAGGTGTGGTTGTGTGTGGCAGAACCACTTCTTCCATGACCTCTCCTTTGGGTACACTAGGGGAAGGAAGGGATCTCACATTGGCTAAAACAAATCCCAGGTCTACTCAACTTCACTAAGTGCCACTGGGAACCGCAGCTGGGCAGTGTTCTGGGAAACCTGGTTTGCATCCATCTTTGCATGTGATGGTTAAAGTCTATGTTTCCAGATGTGACCTTTGTGTAGGTGATAAAAGAACATCTCCTTTGTAAATTTAATGGCATCCATTATCCAGCCTGCATATTTCTAAAGTTGAGAGATGGATCTTTAGGCATCAAGAAACGAAGAGCTATGCTTTCTTCCTGTATATGCTTTTTTCTTTTTTTGTACCTCTTTATGCCTTACTATTTTATATCAAGGGCTATTCATCATAAAGACTATAAAATGAATCCTCACAGGAGATGGGGGAATGTCTTGGCATCAACAGTTCAGTAATGGRTTAGACAGCCTTTTCATGTGGAGCTTGCCAGTATGAATCCAGCCCACACCAGCAGGGACTGCAAATTTCTATCATGTGCTGACTGGCTGTCAGCCGATAGGAAATGAACTTAGTCCCAGTTCAGTTCCTACTCGATCAGTGAACGTCAGAAATACCATCACTTCTGGAAACTGTCTCCCTCTTTCACTGGCAAGCCTGGCAGAGAGGCTAGAAACTGAACAAGCTGTAAGCTTCCCTCTCATCTCTGGGGATAATATTTGAGACACATTAGCATCAGGAGCTGTAAGAAAAAAGCTTACTCAAGCATTGCTAGTATTAAACCTGCTCTGTGTTGAGGCTCTTGTTGCTGTTAATTTGATACCTTTCACCAGCCTCATATGTAACACCAGCATAAAGAAATCCTTAGGAAGAAAGAGAAAAATTGCTTGTGGTGTTTCAATTGGAAAGGCACTAAAATGAGTCGTCTAGGCAGAGTTTTAATAGGTGAATGTGCTTTCACACAAGAGCTTGAAGATATCCCAAATTCAACAGTTCTGCAGTCTGAAGCTGTGCCAAGGAGAGGCAGGCACTTGCTTCAGAGCTGCTCAGATGTCAGAATCAGACCTGCTTGGGAATTTTTCAGCTCTATTGATTTTATCAAAAAAAAAAAAAAAAAAAAAAAAGAGCCAGCTTGCTAAAAAACAATATTTTCCAGCAGTTTTAAATAAACTTCAGTTAGGAAGGATTTTTCCAAATTAATGATTGAATTTCTATATTTTTTCTCTTGCCCTAAATGGATGCCACTAGCCAACTGCCTCCTAGTGCTAGACACAACTTTGTATTAAAGGTATGCACTCAAGGAACTGCACTGAAAAACAAGAAAACAAGCAGATGAGAGTGACACTATGTCATCTCATTGGCACAAAGACAGTTTGGTTCTCTCTTCACACCCGCACTGTTGCAATGGCCCTAAGAAACAGGCTCATATTTCATCTGCATTTTCTTACGACATCCCAGCCTCTAAAAACAGGTGTAGAAGGTCCCTTCAAACTTCTTTTCAGAATCACTTTAACTTTTAGTTTAGGAGCTCTTCAAAGCAAGAAGGAACAAAACTCAAGTTTCCATGTAAGCACAAAGCATCGWCTGTGCATGTGCATGCATGGCTGTGCAGATGTGCACATGTTTATCCACCAAGAGTCTGCTCTAAATGCTATGAGCAGAAGAAGCCTTCAGCTGTGTTTTGGTACCTGCTCAGGCTTTCTATTTCCAAAAATATTTCACAGGCTTCCTCACTTTGACAACTGGAAATGACAACAAAAGTGATATTTGGATTCATTTGCCACCAATTTCAGATTGCATTTGTTTAGCATATCGCTTCACAGTCAGCAGAAGAATTCAGAGCAGGGATAAGCACTGCTGCTTGCATCCTGTGGCTGTGGGAGCTGAAGCACAAAGTCTTGTCCACAGTCATCAGAGACAGCAGCAGAACCAGGACTGCAACTCCTAGTACCTTGCCTCTGCTCTAACTACTCCCAATGCTGCTTACTCACAATGCTACCAGGGACATATTCCTCTTTCCTTGCTGCTTTCACATTCTTGTTGATCTGAGCTCTCCCTTTAGCTATGCCTTTCAAGTCTTAGAAGCTGTAATGAATATGTATCAACATTTCAAAGTCATAGATGTTGTGGTGGGGAAACAAAAGGGGGACAGGAGAGACAGACACACATACAGYCTAATTCACTTTTAAATGTCTGTAATTCATCCAAGAACATTATCAATAATTACTAGAAGAAAGCAATAACTCACATCACGAAAAATCAGTGCTTTGGCAAAAAGCCGGCAGCAGGCTTTACAGATACCATGCACGTGCAAAACCTTTCTCCAGCATACTAATCAGTAGGGAGGTGTGGGTAGGGGGGTGAAGAAGGGAGGCCTTGCTGTCTCACAGCTCTAGTAGCCTGGACAGGGGACCCTGTTGTTCTCTTGGTGCTAAGCCTACATCAGGTGCTTTGCAGCTTCAGGCAGACAAATTAGGARGATGTGTGCTAGATCTTGCACCTGACAGGAGGTATGGGTTTTCAGATGAGCTTTACAGGAGCTGGAGGAATTTCTCTCTTAAGCATCCCTTAAAAGATCAAGCCTAGATGCTCACTGAATAGCCTGCTTTCATGGTCTCACCACTATCTCATCTCTGCTGCCGTTTGAGCTGCCCTATGTTCCTTCCAAGGAAATGGGCCACTGATGAACTGCTAGGCTATGCTTAAGCTCCCTGTCTGGGGCAGAAAAGGTGGCCTGGGACTTAGCAGTAGAAGTGGGTCCAGGAAGCCTCATGCTTACCCCCAGCAGTTCCTTCCCACCTGCAGACACACATCTACTCTAGGCAAAGACAGGGAAGGAGTGACCAATAAGGGAAAAGGAGAGGAGCACACAGCGAAGGGGAAGAGAGCTTGCTTGTGTTAAAAACTTGAGTATTTTGTTCCCCCTAAAGCCACTTGTGGCTGCCCTGTTTCTGCATATGAGGYTGGTGGAGCTGTGGTGTTTGGATCCTTTCCTCCCATCTGCTCCATCAGTGCCTCTCTCAGTCCCATTTTCAGCTTTGAACACTGAGCCCTGGCAGAACTGAGGATGCTATGCCATTTTTCAGGCTTCTGCATTAGTCTGTGAAGGGTGAATGATCCTCCTGCTCCTCCTTCCCCTCCCAGCAATACTGTAACATGTGATGTACCCTTGACTTGGGGGTCCAAGATTGTGATGTTCCAAGATCGTGAGCTGGYGCTGGCACCACACACTGTCCATCAGGCGGTGTTCCCTAAGCTGAGCTSCAGGGCTGGATGCCAAACCACACAGCTGCCACAACTGGCAGTGTTGCAGCCCCCTAACCTCTCTTCGTCCTGGGCTCACCAATGCCACAAAGAAGGCGCTGGAAATGCACACGGGTCTGTGCTTTACCCTCTTCAGATCACAGCTTAACACATTGGCCATAGTGAACAGGAAGAGACATGGGCACAAATCATGCTGGGCACCCCTGCCGTAGTGTCAGACCTCTGGCAGAAAGACAGCTGGGACAGCAATGTCCTATACCTAATGGTTAGTTAGAGCTGCTGGAGCTCATCGGTCTGAGACTTCAGCCTCCCCCACAGCTAAAGTTAACCACAGTTACACTGCAGCACAGCGAGTCACAGAATTTTAGCCACCTCTGGTACAGTTCTTTGTGCTGGGCACAAGTAAAGGATATTTGGCAGTTTCAAGTAATATAACGAATGGCAGCTGCTGACTCTGCAGGTGTCTCAGGGAAATGCCAAACACCTGCACTTACCAGGTGGCATCCAGTTAATTAACAGATAAAATTCAAGAGATTGGCTTTGTCAAGAACAGTGTATATCTTTTAAGTCCTGTACTTCAGGTGTGTCCAGGACTTCTAATGGAGACATAATTCAGACAAAAGCATTTTTTGGTCAGAAAATGGGAGTTTACTACAGTGAGGTTTTTCAGAAGGAAAAGACTATTTCCTCCCCCAAAGAGCAGTAAAGGCTGGATGAATTCCATCCCCTCTCCCCAACCTAAAACTTTTGCCTYATCATCTCCGTTCCACATGTCCACCTGAAGAGCAGCTGTATCTCACGGGAATCCCACATTTCCATCTTCCTCTTACTCCTTCCACAGCCYCCACCCCCCACCCCAAACACTGCAAGAGATGAAAAAACGCTGCTGAAATATCCAGGTTTGACAACCTGCGGGTATTCKGGGTCCTTTTTTTCTTTTTTAATAAATCAGCGCTGGTTGAGCAGCTAAGCCCTCGATCCCCTCACGCCGCAGCCTGATGCCTGCTGACGAGAGCGCCGAGCACTGTGACATCATCAGTGCGCGGGGGGGGGGGGGGTAGTAACAGTATTATGACGTCACAACGGGGGGGCAAGTTTATCCCCGCAGGCAGAGACCCGAAGGGTGTGAAGGGCTGGTAGAGCTGGAGCTGCTTGTGCAGACTGGACTTGACACTTCCCACTGATGGGCTGCACAGGGAAATAGAAACCCAAGGTTTGTTATTTCAGCCCTAAAGCTGTGGCTCAGATACCACAAGAGAGGCAGTGCAAATTCTGAGTGGAAACTGCTTAGACTGAGTACCCTTTAACTTTGCTATTACCGCATAGCCAGAAACCCAGGCCAGAGCTGTGCTTTGTGAGCGTGGTGAGTAATGATCTGATCTATAGATTAGCCAGTAAATGAATACTCATCTGGTCTATCATCATAACGTCATTCCAGTATCCACTCCACACAGTAGTATATATAACGTTAAAATATTGGCTGCATAATCAGTGGGTGTTGTTGCTATTTTTCTCCCTGAAGCATATGATGGACAAACATGTTCTGCAATGTACACTTAAACCACCTCCATCATTTCTAGTCATCTATCTGGGACAAATTATATAGGGAAAAATGTGTAGGTGATGAAATTGCCCTCCATTTTTATCTTTTTTTTTTTTTTTTAAGTGACAAAGGGACAACAGATGAGGTGTGTGTTGACAAAGAGGTGGGTGGAAAACATAAATAACTTGTGCCTCCAGAAGTAAACCCTAAAAGCCAGCATGGCTCCTTTTGGGAATAGGGCTGGGGCAGTCTGYGAGATAGGATGTTGGTGTTCTTGTCTTCTTAAAGCTTTCTATCTATCCTTTCAATCTCTCAGCTATTTTTTGTGGGTTTCTTAAAAACAAAAACAAATGAAGATCGCATTTCACAGGGATTAGAGTTTCCATGGAGAGCTGTAGCCTTTGGCGCCTGTGGTAGGTTGCGGTGTGGCTGTAATAATAGCCCTAGTATGGTCCTGTCAGTTCTGAGACATTAGCGTACGCACAAACACACATATGGAAGGACACACACATGCACACACATACACTTTATCTTTAATGGAGTTTTAAAGAGTAATTTAATGCATGTGCGAAGTGCCAGATTAACAACACTGGAGGCAGAAGTCGATTGATCACAGATTAGGTGTATTTGAGGTGGCAGGAATAAGATCATTAGCGCCCTTGCCAGTCTGCTGGTGACGTCTGAGTCTGCACAGCTTGGTTAGTCCTTCCATTCAGGAAAATGACCAACAAGAAGGCCTCTGAGAACCAGCAGCGCCAGTGGTTTTTCTGATGTGGATGTTGACCACTGAAACTAGAAAAACACCCTCTTCAAACTTCCTGATGTTTCTTTCTCTGGCCATTCTGCATCCCACTTKCCAAGGCCTCTGGCCAAAATGAGCCCAGAGTGGAACGAACAGCAACTAAATAAAAAAACAGGAGGCTCTGAGAGAGACTGCAACTGACTGGGCAAAGGCCCTGGCACAAAGAAGGAATGGGGCACATGCAATGGAGACTGACGGGCCTCAGAGGCAGCAAAGAGCTGCRCAGGAGCAAGGGGGAGGAGCAGAAGGAGAGGCTGAGATGGAGACTGAGGTGGGGATGGACAGGGTCTAAGGCAAGAATTGGAAGTGAGGAGCAGAGGTGCCAGAAAGAAACCACAGCAGAGGATCTGCTACTTGCTTTTATAAAACTCTGCTTTCACACACACAGAAACCAAAAGGAGCAAARATTTCAGAGAAAAGCACTTAGAAGTTACATATTACCTGGGCAACCTTAATTAGGCTTTGTAGCACTTATGGTTTATACCAGGCTCAATTACATGCTCACCTCTGATTTCATGTGTATTTGTATTATGACAAGGTGGGCTCTGTCTTGTAGCAGTTCTTGTTGCCCTGTGCTCCAGACAGCTGCCCTCTTACAAAAAGGTGTTCAGACCTCAATGAGGGGCCAGCTCTCAATGTAGGTCAGCAGCTGGCTTCTCTCCACTGTGCCAGAGGCCTGTTCTGCTGCAATGATGGTTCCCGCTCACATGAGAAAGGCGCTTCAGTGAGGGGAAGGCCTCAGTGTGTTAGTGTGCCAGCTCTGTAGCTTTTGAGTGCTTTAACGGTAAGGAAAATAGTCTGTTAAACTTCTGTATATTGGTTTCCAGCTATGCTGTCTCTGGAGAGATTAAACAAGAAGCCAGCAGGGTAGGGACAGTGGTGTTGTGGCAAGCAGAAAGTAGTACTTGTTATTGCAGTCTGAGCCATGAGAAGTGGGTAAACTTTTTTTCACCCACAGACTGCACTGCTTGGAGACACTCCTGAGAGGGCATGCGTAGGCAGCTAGGGGCTCAGAAGCTCTCATAGACCATCTCAGAGATTTGAGTGAGTGAGCTGCAGCCTCCCTCATATCAGTGGAGTTGTCCGAAAAGTGAATGTGAACACTGGCGATGAAAGAAAAAGATGCTTAGACTTTACTCAGTCCAAGCTCACTTGGAAATTTGTGGAAGCAAGTGCCTGAACACAAAAATAACAGACCAGTGATGATACTGGGTGTAGCTGGCTGTTCTGTTCTGTTCTATTCTATTCTATTCTACATAGGACTTGTAAAACTGTACCAGTGCTAATTTATTCATTATAAAAGATATTATCCCCATAGCACCTGTAGACTGTTGCTCTTCTGTTGTATTAGCTCTAAGCCTACTGGGGTACCTAGTTCCCGGTTGGAGGCAATGGAGACTCTGACAGGAAGGACTGAAACCAACTTGAGCTCATTTTGCTGCACTCAGTGCATATGGGAAGAYGTTATTTACAGCACAACAGTAGCATGCAACTCCTGTATTACAGGATAGAAACATGTGCTTGGCATCTGGAGCAGTAGGAAAATTWAGTCTTGATCTGTTTCTGTTTAAGGCAACAGGATTTTAGTCACTGATTTCAGATGGAGCAGGATTGGACCCAAGAGCACAGTTGGTAGGGCAGTTTGTTGTTTGCCTACTAATCTCACACCACTATTGCTTGTGCTGGTGCAAGGGAGTGCAGAAGCCTGGTCAGAGACAGGGGGGAATAATTAGCAGTGCTTATTGAAAGCTATAGTGATTATTCATTGCAGCTGCTGTTGGTCACTCCGTTTCATCAGCATGTGCTCTGAAGTAGCAGGTAGGAAGAGGGGGAAAGAGAAGTAAATGGGGGGCTTCTTCACTCTAGTGTTCCAGTCTCTTTTCCAGAAGATGGATGTTGTGCTCTGAGTACCTCTCCAGAGAGCTAATGGCTGACATGGCATTATTACCAGCCTGCAATGAGCTNTTTTTTTTTTTTTTTTTTATGATAGTAATTTGTTACACCGGTTTGCCACATGCCCAGTGCTTCCTTGTTAATCCAATAATCTATATGAGAAAAGCAATTTGACATTCCTCCTTCCCATCTGCCACCCATCACCCAAACTATATCTTAACTATCAGTGATTTATTAATGGTGTCTGCATTAAGCACATCTCCGCTTCATTGGCGCCCTTTTTCCCTCCCTCCTAGACATACTCTCTGGATACATTTAGAGAACAGAGTCAGCATAGAGATGAAAAGCAACTATAAAAGCAACAAAGCCAGTGGAATTCTGGCATTTTGGTCAAATAATCCATGCCCTTCCAGATGAGGGAGTTCCAGCAGCCTGAAACCACCCAACTGAGACTCTAAGACCCAAGTACRTGCTCAGCCTCACTTCTCCTCCCAAAACATGATGCACTAGGAAATGCAGGGCACTAAATTATGCCCATAATCCCTTTGCAAGCATTGGTTCACATCCAGTATCACATTAGAAGGATCACTTGTTTTTAATGAGGCTCATTCCAGTGTTCATTGGGCAATGCTTCATCAAGGTAAAACAACTAGATCCATGAACTGCACAAATAATGCAGTATCTAGTGTCCTTAAAGTCTGAGAAGAGTCATAGAATGGKAAGGTTGGAAGGGACYTCTGGAGATCATCTAGTTCAACCCTTAGCATAGCCCATACAGGGATTGGGCCCATGACCTTGGCATTAGCAGCACCACGCTCTAACCAACTGAGCTAAMGCAGTCATTAGCCTTTCTATCAGTGGTGGAATGAACAGCACATCCTTTATGTGGTCACCTCTTCCTGACACTAGTAAGAATAAGGCATCTTCAGGATCTCCATCCTTCAGTAAAATTGGTTTGGAATTGGCTAATGAGCTCAAAGGCTATTGGAGGTGAAGGGCATCAGCGAGGCTAACATGCATGCATATGGACACCCGCACTCCTGTGTGATCATGAAGGCCTTGTTTCCTTAGAAACCAAGCTAAAAATCTACTGGCAATATTTCAGCCTGCTTGCCCGTATTAGTAAGGAGCTCAGGGACTACTTGAGTCCTGCAAAATGAAATTCTCGTTTCCTTTCTAAGGAATGCTTTGCTTGAAATCAGATTTGGGAAGTGCTGGATCTTGCACAGCTTGAAGCTTGTGCTGTTCCACCTGAGGCGGTCACAAGACTGGCATTCCCAGTCATTCACCCTTCTTTCTCAAAATTGTACATTGTAAAACTGTATCCTTGCATATGCTGGCTTGGCATTGCAAAAAGGTTTCAATGATTAAATTACTCACAGTATAGCCATTACATGGACACTTACGACACAGCTGAGCGTCTTGCTCTATTTCTTTGTATGCAAAACCCATTACTTATAATTTGACTTGTAAGGGTAAAACAAAAAAGAACATTCGTGTTAACATCAAAGTTCATAGAGCACATTTTCTATCATACTCCTAGACATTTAAAGAAACCAGATCTTAACGTGACCAGATTTTGTTAAATCTCTGTTATATAGAAAGTTCATACTGCAGATTGGATACAACACATTTAGAAAGCACATGGTGTAGCCAACATGTCAGGTGATSTTTTCTATTTCATTTTTGCCAACAGGGGATTTCTTTTATTCAGAATATTCAGAATAGGCTAGCGGGACCTTTTCTGTGATTATTATTATTTTTAAATTCCAGAAAAAAGTCATTAAAGAACAAAATACTGTAAGGAGAGCCAGATTCTCAAGGAAAATTGACAATGTGGGAAGAAAACAGTTATAAGCAAAACTGCAGTGGATTCTGTTGCTTCCTGAAGCCCAACTGAAGTTGATGCAAAGGATGAGCAAATAATATTTACATGCTATTAAGAGGCAACATATGATCTGCTGGGTGGAGGGATGATGCTGCTGGCACTGCCAGGTCGCTTTCTGAAATAGCTGGCACTGCCTGCAAGGTTTGTACCCAGCTTATCCCCTCACACAGGGACTGTAAATGGGGAAGAATTAGATTCCTCTGGGTCAGCGGTGACTGAATGGGAGGGAGTCACAACACGGTTCCCAACGAGCCTTGCACATTGATAAACTGAGCAGTGTTTCATTTACTCTCTCTCTCTTTTTTTTTTCCTTCCAATCATGGTGCTAGTGAATTGTGGTTGAGATGCGCCTCTTACTCACTGCTTGGTTCCTCAGCCATTTTTGGTGCTTTAGAATGCCAGTCTTGATATGGTTGAAGACTCCCAAGGGGAAAATTTTTGCTATTACCTTTCTGTAAGGCTGAGATTTCCACTGGAGCTTTAAGAAATGAGTTAACCCACAGTTATCAAATGCCAGTATGATTTGGATTAGTAACTCCTTCAGGCTATGTGAAAAATCTTGGGATAAACATATTGGGAAGAGTTCAGGTACAGCCTCATGTTTAAGAACTGGGTGATCTGTTCTCTTTTTGGGGGGAAGGGGGTTGTTTGTTTTATTTTTAACTTTTCTACTTTAAAACGTGTCACTTTGCTGTCAAGGGGCACTGATCAAGTTTTGGGTTTCATTGCACCATTGTGCAAACACTGTATGTCAAAAGCACAATCCTTGACTCAAAGAGATTAGTATGCAATCTAGGATGAGGATAAATCATGGATTTATCAAATGTTAAATCAAATGTTTTTGGCAAATAAACTCTTTCTTCATAATTTTTAAATCAGTAATGGTCAAGCAATAATTACAACTAAATCTGCTCAAAATAGCCAAAAAGGCTTTTCTTTTTTCTTTCTTCTTTTCTTTTTTAAGGGAGGGAGTAAGATGCTAAATTACAGGATGAGGAGAAAGGCCCCTGTTAACACCATCATCTGCTCCAGATATTCACTTACACTGGTGGAGACGCATATTCTACCCCTGTCCCTCCCTGATCTATTCAAAGCTATATTTCTACCCCAGATTTTCYGGGGTAAATCTGTTTTATTCCCTCCTGCTGGAGCTGTTCCACTTCCTATGAAATATTTAAATCTTTTTGTACTGGATTCCTAAAGAGGCTGGCTACATTCACTGTATGTGCAGTACAAAGCAGAATAATGTGGAGATTAGCCTTAAATTACATAAGACTCTCCTATAACAGAGGAGGTAGACCTAAAATGGGGAAACATAAGTAGGATCAGAAGGAGAAAGCCAGCTCCTCTCTACTTTGTATGTTTTAACACTGCACTACTGAGTAGTGTCTGCCTCTAGACTTTTATTTTCATAGTTTGTTACTGTTAAACCTACTGAAAATGGAAAGGATGCATTTCTTTCTGAACTGAATGAAATGTTTTCTTTGAGCCAAAATAAGGGGGGAAATTGAGTTTGTTTGTTTGTTCATTGATTTGGCAAGGAAACTCCCCTAAACATTTCAATTTTGGCTCTAATCTGAACTACTACAATGTTTTGCCTTTTTTCTTTCTTCATGTTCATCTGTCAAACAGCAACAATAGTTCTCTCTACAGACCTGCTGTAAATGAGAACCAATGGCTCAGGGTACCATATAACTGGGTAAGGGAGGATGAGAGTGCACAACATGACAATTGTGGTTATTCAGACTTGCCGTGTGCATGGCACAATGAGGTCACTTTGGCTAAAAAGAATAAGGGTGAGCTATGTGGAAAAAGGGGCATGAGCAAACTCATCCCTCTCCATCACCCTCCTGCTTGTAGTCCCTGCTACGCTCCCTTTTGGAAACACAGAAATTTTGAGAACTCCACGATGCCAGCTTCTCCAGCCAGCTACACTGGCATTAGAAGAGAAAAATMATAAACAACAGAAAAATGGCAGAAATAACCCTGGCAATTATTTTCATAAAGGGCTCTATAAGGAAAGATGGGAAGCACATCTTCTATGTAGGATTTGGCAAAAATGCAGTAAGAATCAGTATATTTGATTTGGACTTTCCCTTAGGCCATTGTGTCTTAATRACATAATCCTGAAGAAATCTAATGCTAGAAAAATGGTGGAGAATATGGAGGAYGGGGAGGAAGATCACGCTGAGGCTAGATCCTGATTTCAAGTATCCCCTTCCGCTCTAGATGGTACTAGTAAGCCTTGTGAATTGAGGCATTTGATAAACCAGGGTCACAAGCCCTGGAGTTATCTGGGATTTTCCCTCTCCCAGAATACCTCTTTAGCAAATTTTCMAAAGAAATGTTTTAAATATTTATATCATTATCTGTATCTGCAGCCTGATGATGGGAAAAATTCAAAAGTCAGCATTTTATATTGTAAAGATAAATAAAATTTTATTTTGTAAATAAGACAACAGAGTATTTGGTGAGAAGGGCCAGGTGATGGATTATTTGCTCTTGGTACTGTGAGTAAAAGAGCTCATTTGGCAGTACTGTAAGAAGGAAGACTTCATCAATGGTGCTGYAGAAAACACAAGTGAACGATGAGAATTATTTGTGAACTAGATGTGTTTGTAAAGAATGGAAGGAAGGAGTTTAATGTCATGCTATTTGTACCCCTATAAATCTCTGCAATTACCTTTTAGATATGAAATTATTTTCTCCTTGTAATCTACTTGAGTATTTTTTTCCAAGGAATATTAAGTGTATGTTTAAAACTCTTACTTGGAGTAAAGGTGAAAGAGTAGCCTGGAAAAATAATGGCTTGACAACAGTCAAGCTGCCCCAGGCTGACATGCCCTTGCATTTTACCATATGAGGTGTCTAAAACTTTTTTCAGTGGACAGCTGGGTTGTAAAAGAAACAGAAAAATCTCAAAAAGGTRTTTCCTCTTTTATACTGACAGTATTTTTGTGCTTGATGAAAGCTCTTTATTTACAGCCAGCCTTTAGGAAAAAAGACTAACGATTTACATTTTTGTAGACATGTTTCTGGAAAAAAAGAAAAGGTTTCTGACTGGCTTTAGTTATCATGTATTTTTTCTTATTACTAAAATCTTCCTTTCTTAGCATTCCTGCTGCTTATTTGACAGCCTCTGCTTGTCTTTCCTGTACTTGCTCATCATCATTTCACAGTCTCWCTTTGTACTCTACACATCCTATTTTTAATTTGAATTTTATTCTTTCCAATTCCTTCACCCTCTCTTTATCACAACCCTTAGGTGGTTGATGATCCTAATAATATCTGAGTTGGAGTTGAACTTTAGACCGATGGCATATCTGAGTTCTGTTGAGATAGCTAAAAAGTATTAGGACAAAGCAGATTATTTCTACTTGGTTTGTATAAGCGGAAAGGAGATGCAACAGCTTCAGCTTAAAACAAGTTCACGTTTCCTTTCTCTTACAGATAATAGGGACTGATGTTTGTTTTATGGGAGAATATATCTATAATATATATATATGAATATTTATATATTTGTTTGTTTGTAATGAACATTTCCAACTCCACTTCTTCTCTTGCCCAAAAGTGTGTCAGTCAAACAACTTGGAAGATGACAGAAACACAGAATAATGTAGGTGGGAAGGGACCTCCAGAGGCCTCTAGTCCAAGCACCTGTTCAAGGCAGGGCCAGTCAGACCAGGCTACTCAGGGCCTTGGCCAGGCAAGCTGTGAATATCTCCAAGGATGGAGATTACACAGCCCCCTCTTTGTACACCTGCTCTGATCTATGAGAAAAGGCAGGAGACAGCCTGGTTTGCAAATGTGGTCYGCACTGGAGGCCTGGACGTGCCTCAGGACTTGACCTCTCATTTTGTTGCCGTGCCCTTGCCCTCCTACATCCTTCAGCTTCAGGCAAATCAGAGAAGCAGTTCTGACTGTGGCCTCCCTTTACTGCATAAGCGATATCCAGCCCTCAGTGAAGCACAGGCAGCCTGCTCAAGTGACCCTGCACAACAGCCTGCGGGACGAGAGGAGAAAAATAAATTCTCTGCTTGAAACTGTCAGAGGGAGTTTAGGAAGTTGGACCATAATGGACAATGAAGCTTAGCACCCTGCCTTTCTACTACAAAATGGCATAAGGCAAAGGAAGAATAGAAGGGGAAAACGCTTCTTTTATGCACATCAGTGGGCCAGGAAGAAGGGCAGCCCCCAGGAAGGGTTGTGGCAGGGATGAAGCTGGCTCTGGCCAGCCATGGCCTCCTTGTCTTGAGAGTGCAAGCCCTTCTGCTRTGCTTCCTCTTGGGCGGCCATGTAAAACTAAGGCCAGGCTCTTATATTGTGCATAGAGACTGGTATAGAGACTTTGCAGCTCCTGGGCTCCTGGGAGCAGGACACACTGCTGCAGGGAGGCAGTGTGTTTTGCTGTGTGGGCAGAAGTCTGTGAGGCCAGAGGTCTCCACAAGACAGCACTTGTAGGGACCTACAGTGACCTCCATCAGGCCAAGGGCCCTCCATGTCGGGGAGTTTTCAAGATCAAGGCCTAGCTGAGAAACTTTTACCACATGGATGTCTGTGAACTCTACTGTATGTCCAAGTGAAATAACTTCAGCATATTATGGAAAAATTCAGGACATGGGGAGAAATTTAACAGTCTGGCCATCTTCTCTTGTGATGATTTATATTCACTCTTTAAATCAGCAGTAATAACTAAACTATATATGTGTAAAATTGTGAGATCTAGAAGTACATGAAACATTTGAAATGAAATCTGAGACTGAAATTTGACTGGTTTCAGCTGTCAGTACAAGCTCAAAACTCAAGTAGGGCTCATTAGGAAGTTCATTTGACCTTTCTGCCTGATTTTATGTCTGATCCATACAGAAAATCATTTTTTTTCATTTCTCTCTTTTTGCTTTCTTTTCCCTTAGATGAAATCTCACTGATTATGACTAAAAGCTTCCAAGTTTGTTCAAACCCAAAGTTCAAAGCAAGTTCAAAGTACAGGGAGCATGTATCCATGAAAAAGGAAATAGTTGAGTTTTGAAACCATGAGATTAGAGCAGCCAGAATTTGCACGTTGCTGAAGTTGTCTGAGACAGAGCACCCTGAAAAGATGAGAGTTAAATCCTGATAGATGGAGAAGAAGGCCCTGTTTTGGGGTTTGATCCTAGGCAAAGATAGCTGGCTTTCTTAAATGGTTTTGCAATACAGGTGAATCCTATCARCTAAATATTTGGGTAGAGGCTTCTGTGAAATGTATTGTAAATGGGTAAATCAATGCCTAGAAGAGAGAAAARAAATAACATCTCATCTGCTTGACTGTTAAGAAGAAGTAGGGTAGTGCCAGGAGAGGTCTAACTCTACAGAGTGACTAGTTTAGTCAGGACTTGCCATCTTAAAAGAAATGTTAGCAGAGCTGTTTGTAATCTGCTAAATGAAGCTTCCAGGCTCACACTATAGAATAGTGAAGAAATTGCTTTGCTAAGCTGAAGATAAAGGCAGAAAACATTCACCATTCTTGGGACTGGGTAAAAGAGGTGCGTGTTTGGGTATAATACAACTCACTTTTGCAGGAAGTATAAAACCAAGCAGCTGGAGAAGTACAAGTCTTACATTTCCATTTTTTCCTTTTTTTTTTCCTGAAGGCTTGATGACTTTGTAACTGCTCTAGCATGAATTATTTACCATAGAAGCTTCAGTGCTGTGTTATGCAGCTCCCTCTTTTATGCTGAAGTTCATGATAAGCTCCCACCTTAACTCGACTGTATTCTCCTGGAAAGGGTCAGTACTGGAAATGGTGGAGCTWGGATATAATAGCATTGATATCTCTGCTTCTTGCCACCATTACTTTGTCCTGGGAAAGATTCACAGGAAAGTGGTCCTGACTGAAGGCATGAAATACAAAGATACTGGACAGTGGCAGAGCCTGTCAGGAAATAAGATAAGAGGGATAAAGAGTGATGAAGAAATGGAATTACAAAAGATTCCGTTCTGAAGGCTGGAAAGCTCCATTCATATCATTTTGCCTGATGTCCTTCCTAACATTAGGCAAGGAACTACATCCAACAATGCCCCCAGTTGACCCAGAGATATGAAGCTGATCAAAAGCAAGTGAAATCCTCAGTATCCAGTTTTGCACAGGCTCAGTCCTGAAATTCCCTAGCTCTGGCTTTGTTATCACTGATATGGGAGAGGACTGCACTGCAAAGCTAATATGAAACACTGATTTTATTAGATCATTGTGACTTCTTGGGAGTAGGATAGTCTGAACTTCAGCAAGAAAAAGAAATTGAAGCTTCAAGAAAAAGAACTTGCTGACTCATAATTTTGGACATTCTGGTGGTTAAATCAGGGGATTTTCTCCACAACATTTTCAGGCCTTCTTCTCCTAGCTGCTTCCTAGACTGCTCTTATCATCACAGTCTTATAATTTTGCTAGCCTCTCAGGTCTTAGGCAGTGCTGTCTACAACAGTACCTTGCCCTCTTGAGAGACTAGAACAATTAGAAGCAAAGGGGTAAGTCACAGTGGTCTGCTAGCACACTTCAGTATATACTTCTGGCCTGGTTTCTGTAACCCTTTGTAACTGGTACAAAAACTCAGGTGTTGTATATCTATGCTTTGGTATAATCCCCTGGCCCTGTATTTGGCTGTAAAATTTCCTGGAAATCAGCAGATGCTTTAAAGGTGACAAAACAGGGATGTAGACACAAGTGAGGAAAGGTTGTTTTCAGTACCCCAGGCAAAGGTTTTCTGATTGTATGCTGCTACTTCATCCTGGTTTGAGCCATGTGCGTGTCTGCCAAATGGTATGGGTGTCAGCTATCCAGTGCTTGCTTATTCTTCTGGTCCTACTGGTAATTGAATCAGAGAGGTGTTCTTTCTCCTGCCCCTGGGGCAGAGCGTTCACTCTGGAATGAAGAATAAGTTGGCTCTTCTCCTTTTTGTACCCTGCCTCCATTTCCCTCCTGCTGCTTCTGAACCTTCTGACCCTTTCAAAGGCAGCTCAGCAGCCTGCTCTATCTTTTATTGAATTGAATTGCAAATCTGGGGAGGCCACAGTGGGAGCAAGCTATCCATTTCAATTCTACGTCCCTGTTGTCCCTCCCATGGGACTACTGTGGACCCTGAGGAAATAAAGTCAGTCTTTGTCATCAGAGGCCTATGATGAGATTAACTTCTCGTTTAATATGAACTCAGTTGGATGATCCCAGCTGTCTTTGGTCCCATTCAGATAAGGCTCAGTCATAAAACAGAACAAAATTTCTGAAGCTCTCCATACCCTGAGTGACTCATGGGCAGTCTCACCCTCTCAGCAGTGTTACTGGAGTAGCAGAGTTGCAAAGCTTGACTTGCCATCTCTGCTGCCCATTAGGTAAAATGATGAAATAGCTGTCTGATTAGATAGCTTAAGGAAGACAACCTACCTACCTACAGTAAGACAAGAATGTTTCTGACATGGACATTCTTCAACAAATTGCCCTTCTGCCAAGTAACCATGGAAGATGGATGACCAACGGGAGGAACACCATGACCTGCAGCACATGCTGCAAGGAATTAGTGCCCTGATCCTAAGGCAACCAGCATGGACCAGAGCCCCAGGATCTGTGTCCTTACTTAGAGTGACTAATTCTTCACCTGACTCCCAGAGGTGAGGGGTCAGAGGGAGAGGTCAGAGTGGGTCTCAGATCAGTGGAGAGAATACAAATCAAAGAAATCCTTGGCCTTTCAGTTTGGTTTGTATTAACAGTTCTATCTGTCTTTTTTTAGCTTGCTTGTCATTTGGAGCTAGCTCCTTTCCTCTGAACACCTGCAAAACAGCAGTTCAGAAGGTGGCAGCCATATTCACAAGGTTTATGCTCGACATCTCTCTGTGGTAACCCCATGGCAACAGGATTTCACTGTCATGTCTCCCTGGAGCTGTTCCCGCTCCCATTGACTTCAGTGACAAAGCTCCCAAGCTTTTTAAGCTGTGCAAGACTTGCAATAAATTGCAACATATCATTATAGCTGGTAGCTCAGACAAAACTTTCCTCTGTGGTGTGCTGGGTAGCACATCAGCCCTTGTGTGGTCTGGTTGGTGCCCCGCACTTGTCTTGTACAAGCCACCAATGCCCCCTTCAGCACAATGTGTTTAAGTGTTACTTGGGATCATTCCCTTTCTCCATTACTGCTGTCCCAAGGGTGCTTGTTACCAAGTGTCATGGACTAGGCTTCTCATGGACTCTCTGTGCATCTCACCCTTTGTGTGTGTGTGTGTCTTTCAGTGATAACAGCAAATGAGCCTGTAATCTTGTTTCAAAATTTGGAGTGTGTGCTTGTTTTTTTTTTTTCCCCTTTCTTCCTTTCTTCCTTTTTTTCTTTTTTTCTTTCTTTCTCTCTCTCTCTCTCTCTCTCTCTCTTTTTTTTTTAAAGATTTGGAAGGCATTTCTATCTCTAAAGTAGAACCCTATTGATCTTGGATACTTCTGTGCCTCCCCTGCAGCCCTGATTATGGCTGTCTTGAAAGCAATAGTTAATTCTGCAGAAAATTTGGACTCTTTAGAGAACCAAAARGAGCCTTCTAGCTATTTCTTGAGAGAAGGAGTACTTTTGTCTCCAGCTGGTCACTGCCCATTAGGATTGGCATGTCCTGATGGCATGAATGTGCCAGCTAATGCAGAGTCAGACCCTGAACCCACTCCTCCATATCAGTAGCTGCTCCCTTGACACTGCTCTTATGACAATCTCTATTCAGAAGATGCAAGAAGAGTACGTGATGCTTCACTTTGTTTTTCTGTTAGTGTTCCTTTTTAAGGAAATGATAGCTCTTTCCTTCCCACTCTCCAGGTTTGTTTGATCTAGTGGGGTTTACAGGTGCTGTTTGGGGGTCTTCCTGTCCCTTAGGCTAGGATAGCTGGCCCTGGGGGACAAAATTGTTGATGTGGTATACATTCAGAGCCTTTGACAGGGAGCAGGAGTTGCAGGTTTTGCCTTAGCAGGGGAACATGTTCTAGCTGTAGAGAGGATAATTGGTTGTAAAAAACATATGGCATGTCTCTGTGTGAGTAAGGCAGTTGTTATATTGACACGCTTAGCCTGGTTGACAAAATGGCTGTGGAGTGGATTATTGCATGGGGTATTTTTTTATCCTGCTGTATCTCTCCCAGTACCTCTGATTAGAGCTATTAACGTCACTCTTTAAAAAAACATTACGAGATTGGACACAAGTTTTGTGAGAAATAGTAAGGTCAATAGTCCCACCTCAATGTCGCAGCGGGCCTACTCTTTTATGTCTTGGTAACTCATACTAAATATCTAAAAGTTTCCTTGAAATATAAGATAGAGGAATCTGTTTAGAGTTTGTATATTGTTACTGAGAATATGGCCTGCTTTCGTTGAGGCAACGGAACACTTCCAGGTGGCATGGAAAAAAAGCCAAACTGTCCCAGGAAAAGGCCGCCTTGTGCCAAACCTTGGTTTCTATGTCTATAGCTCAAGATGGGCTGTCAAAGGCCAAATCAGGTCCCACCAAGCTTCAAAGGTATGTGGGGCATTGGTGCCCATTACAGTCTGTAAGCACCAGTACCCTAGTTTCTGAATCCCTTTGCTTAGCTATGAAATAGAAGCTGGCTCTTCAGCTTTTTTTTTTTTTTTTTTTCCTGGCTAAGCATAAAGGAAGAACACTTGAAGTGGAAAGGGCTTTGCATTCAAAAGGTACTGCAACGTTGACTTGGTCAATATTGTTGGAATAAACAATGGTGAAAGTAGTGCTGAGGGTGGTCCTTTCATTGGGAGAGCTGTTCCTTGAGCCATGGCAGCTCCCCTTTGTCCTATCTTCAGAGACTGATCATGAATCGCAGCATGGGAGCACAGGAAAAGGAGTCTGGGTATTATTTGGTCCCCTAGGTTTTGATACAGGGATTGGAAATCTAATCTCCTACTGCTTGTAGGTTTTTGCATGCAATTAGAAGGAAACGTGAGATAGCAGCATTGGATTGGGAATGTCAATCTRTTTTCACTGGTAGACATGTCCCTGCCTTGAGCATCGGCAGATAGAAGTAGCTCCAATAATGTGCAGCCAGCAACAAATTGTGTGTGTGTTTTTTTGAGGAGAGCAGTAACACTAGAGATTGCTTATTTGGAGAGATTTTAGCATGCCTGATGAAGTCTATGTTCATTTCCACTTGTAGGTTTTTCAGTGAATCTCTGCATGGGAAGAAAAATTTTTTTGGAAAACTGTTTGGAAAACAGTTTTCTTTGTTCGACAGCTTATCTAGGAACTAAGTGGGGTTTTTTTGTTTTTTTGGGGTTTTTTTTGCACAGCTTCAGACCAAAAGTTAACAAGGCAACTTCAGTCTCTGTCACATAAAGGGAGATCTTTCTTACTCATTACTTTAATGAAGACATGAGGTTTGCAATCTCCTTCTTAGGCTGCTTTGGTTATTGCCCAGAAAGTTACTCTGAAGCATTTATTAGCAGCTTGGGCTATTTTGGAATAATATCTCTTTTTAATTAATATTTATGTGCCTAAAAATCTCCATGTCACTTCTCCCTCCTCCCCCCAACTGGATGTCTTTTAACAGCTCCCTTTTGAACAAATTATGCTTTGRTTTTGGGAGAGATTAGACCTTTTCTTGATGAGAGTTGAGATAAGAATTATTGGGAACATCACCGCATTACTTACCAGCAGTTGGTTACATTTGGCTGAGCTTTTGCTGGATGACATTTTCACTTCAGTAGAAAATAGCCCCTGTAGTTGAGTGCAGGTGTCCTGTGGTGTGGTAGGACATAGCCTAAAAACTGACATCTCAGCATTGAGCAGTAAGACTGTCTTGTTCATTTTTATGTTTTCAGCAGTGGCCAGYTGTGAATGCTAAGGAAAGAGTACAAGGAAGACAGTAAGTATTGAGCAATAATTTCTAAGCATGCCTTCCTAATTTCCTGCCATTAGCAGGTAAGGAAATTCAAAAGTTGCAGATGGGCTATAATGTTGTACAGTCACCAGTAGTAAAATTGTCTGTTCCATTTCTGAATCCATTTCTATTTCTAGCCTACACAACTCATTATAACAAGAAAATATGATTTTATTTAAACACTGTGTGAAAGAACTACTTCTAATTAAATCAGACAATTCTGATGATTCTTTTTGGGTAAAATAACAACTAATTGTTCCTTAAGTACCTTTGGCTTGTAAGATTTGTGGGTAGTCTTGTTGATTTATTTAAAATTACTTAATCCATAAGCTATTGTTTAGGCTTTTGGTTAAAACTATTGTTTTCATAGACTTGTTGATTGGCCCTGGTTCAGCAAGGTCAGTATTTGGCTGCAAACTCACTCATCAGCATAGCAAGCACTGCATAAGCCTCCAGCTGTAAAGATATTAACTGGAGGAATCTTCAAACAATTGTTACTATGAATGTATCTCTGCACCTGTCTTTTCTATTTGCTTTGCTTTTTGTGAGGAAACCGGAGGCTGTCTCAATYCCCTTAGGGGCCAAGCACCCCTGCCAGGATTCATTGCACATGATGCACTGCAGCACACAGCTGCAACAATGCCGGTGTCTCCCTTACTGATTGAGATCAGTGCATCTCAGGGGAAACACACTCCACTTGAAGACCACAGCAYGTAAAGTAAAATAGGAACACGATACATTTGTACAGTGGTTCTTATAAACCACCATAGTGGCACTTCGAATTCAAAATTTCTTATTTTCAACCAGACCCTTTTAGTTCTGGATGAAATAGTTTTGTTTGCAATATTTGATAAGGAAAACTCAACTTGTTTCATTAAAACTTTTGATTAAATTATTTTTCTGCTCTTTCACTGAGCTTTTTTATTAACAACTGAAAGCATATTCCTGGTGTTGTTAGGCTGAATCTCTAAGCAGGTACTTCACTTTTCCATAGCAATTTCTTATATATCAAATCCAAACTTTTGGACAACTTCAATTTCTTCRCTCCTTTGTCCAGTTGTGTCCTTGTCTATCACAGCTGAAAGAAAAATACAAGCTAACAATTTCCAAAGCAGTCCCTGAGCCTAAGCTTTATTCAAGGCCAGTGTGATCACTGCTGACTTTAAGCGTAGCTGAAGTTGGCACTTACGCAGGGCAGCAGATTGCTGGTGGCCGTAAACCAGTCACTGTTCCACTGTCCACTTCTCTGTGTCACAGTCACAGAGAACGAGGCTGACTGCTAGACTTAGCATGCGGGCCAAGGTCTGTGAGCGAGTGGCTATTCTTGGGTGTGGATTGTCTCCAYTGGAGCAGTGATCACCATCCGTCCTTCTCTCCAGCATAGTTGGGCACCCTCAAGGATGGCAGTTCTCCAGGCTTCAGTTCTGCCCTCCTGCTCCCCCTCTGCATGCAGCAAGCTCCTGTTCTTGGCTCCTGCCAAAATGGAACTTTGTCTACAGTGATGAAAGGCTTTGAGATGGCCTTGTATGAGATTAAGCCATGTAAGGCCTGCCTTGTTTTTACAAATACAACTTAGGTTTTCTGTGACTCCTTTTCTTTGGAAAATATTACTATATACACTGTATTTCCACTACTGGATTTTCTTTAAGTACACATATATAGTTTAAATGCTTGTGAGGCATGATTTAGTGTTCTCCAACTGACCTTTGAACCTTTCGAGAACTTCACTTGTTTGTGCACTTTTTTTTYCCCCCACTTGGATCCATGTATATATTTGTGGGTGTGTGGATGATGGGAAGAATGTTTCACATGTGCATTTGTGTGTGAGCATCATTCTGATCAAGTCTGTGATTTGTGATCAAATCTGCTTATCTATTCACATGTTTGATGAGGAGCTACATGGAGGGTTCAAAATGTATCTGAAGGATGTATTTTCCCAAATGTATTGGGAAATGCCTCCCTRTGACTGAATTTTGTTTAGGTCAGAGAACTAGGGTGCAATGGGGACTTGACTGTGGCTCCTAAATTCTGTGTTGCCTGGTCTCAGGGAATAGAGGAGGGGGTCTAATTCCCAACAGTGGCTGTAAAGCATCACACACCAGCTGAAGAGAGACCCAGTGTGGTTATATTCTGCAGTGCCCTTGGTGTATTTCTAGGGCTGGATATAATAAAAGAAGATGCTGGTGCACGAGGCACTATACAGTCTTTTGTAGCCATATATGAGCAGAGTCCTTCTCTTCCAAAAGATGCCTGAGGTGGATATTTCTTGCCAGAGTATTATTACTTGTACCACCTGTGTAGTGGGCAGTGAGCACTGTAGACTGGAAACTCCAGCCATTTTGTGTGCCTAATGTCTCCAGCGTGAGCCTGTATTTGTGTGTGTGTGTTTGTGTGTAGTGTGACAGTTAGACAACACAGGCCCTGTTTGGTACAGTGCATGTGAATGACAAGTCATGTCACAGTTCAGTGGTAGTGTTTCGGTGTAGCACAACTGGCACCCTCTGCTTCTGCATTGTGTTAGTGGGTGGCCGTGAGCGTCTGTGCAGTGGGCAGCACATGCATGGGGAGAGGCATGGGCCAGCTTTTTGTCTATGCTGTTTTGTGGGTTGGACCATACCTTGTGTGCATGCTGACAGTGTAAGCGTAGGCACAGCGTTGTAATGCACTAATCTGGGCAGTAAGAGGATTACATGCTTGGTGTCATTTGGGTGGCATGCGCTGTGAAGTGCATTGGGCCTCAGCAAACAGGTCAGATGGAAATGCTGTTGCTGTGAACACAGCACAGGGCAGAGATGCATCTTTGCTTCAGTTCTTGGCACTTTCCCTGATGGCTCTTTCCCTTTCCGTTTTCTCTAGGGAGGATCTTCACTTCATCCCCATCCCCTGCCCATACCCTGGCCTGCAGCACCAGAGAGAAATTAGCACAGATGGAAAAAACAAAGACGAAACCTGCTGGCGTCAAGATGGGAAAGTCTGTGGCAGGAGGGGTGAGCAGCAAGGTGTCTGAGCATGGCTAGCTTGTCTCTAGGGTACTCAGATGTGGGATGGTTTCAGGCCCTGGCGCCACTGCTTCGATGGGGAATTGCAAGCACTTTAATTAGGAGCTAGCTTTAGCCTTTCCCTGGAGCAGTGGGAGAGGGAGGGCATGAGAAGAATTGCAGGGGAGGAGGGGGAAGCTGGAAATCAGGACCAAAGAGCACAAACTGGCATAGATTCACTTCAGGAGATATCCCTGTTACATCCATAGATAACCTGCATGTGGAATATTTTTGGCAAGGGCATCAAGAAAAAGAGAAGCATTTGTGATTAATCAAAAGTAAAACTGGTTGAGGAAGATTTTCTTGTTCCAGATATTGAGTGTCCCTGGTTTGTGGATCAGTGCATGCTTAAAGCATGGTTACCTTGAGGCTATGAGGTCTAMTGTGGGTTATGTGCTGATTACCTCACTAAGCATCTTCATTTGCCATGCAGTGGATGAGAATTTGCTGGAGGGCCATCAGAGTTAATCACAGACTGAGAGGAAGGAAAATAGGATTGGGGGATTGCAGGAGCCTGGCACAATATCAGTGAGAGAAGTGAGGTGAGAGGTGAAGACCAGGACCACAGCTTCTGAGGAATTAAGTGGTTCCAGGCTTGAAGGACATATCAGGAGATGTGGCCAGGAGAAACTGAATTATATTGGGTAAGCAGGCAAAGAGCGATTTCTGGCAGAGTGGGCAGGACATAACTAGCCTTCTCCTTGCAGCCAGATCTTATCTTTCTACCTCTGGACATAACTTGCATGTAAATGGTCATTTCCTGGGCCTTAGCCAATATATTAAGGGTTAATGTACCATGCAGTAGCAATAAATTTAATCCAGGTTGCTTGTGTGACAGATGAGTGGGTCAGAAATGTCTCTTGAGGAGAAGCTGCTGTCAGCATCACGTCTTTTATTAGTCTGTAGCTTCCTTCCTTCCTTCTAATGAAACGCCCATTGACATTTATAGTCTTGTCACCTGGTAAGTAAGCCATTGTCACCTCCACATTGCTACTTCTCCCATCATAGCTGGTCTGATTCTAGCATTCAGAAGTCATCACCATCTTCTTTTTAAATGGAAAACCTTTCCTAGATAGATATTCTTGCCCTTTGAGTAGTCAAAAATCACTGCACAAAGCTTGAGACAGTAGTAGAACAGCTCTCCACTGCATTGTTTTCTGTGAACTGCACCGCTACATTTCTAGGATCACGTTAAGGAGCCTGTGTTCATGGACAATGGCTACGTTATTCCCTGAAGTGCTGTAGCCTGTCATACAGGAGCCACATACTCCCTCCTCTCTAGCATATTACTTGTGCTCTCTCTTACCACTGTCTTTTACCTGCTTTTTCTTCCAAACAACTCTTGGACTTTTTTTTTTTTTTTTTTTTTTTTTTTTTCAAAGGAGTTCAGGTCTCAAAGACAAGCTTTGTACACTGACCTGGCAGATGAGAGACACCATTTCAGCCTCTAAACAAGGAAGGGATGGCAAGGTGAAGGTGAGCTCACCTCTTATTAGACATCAGAAAGTCTCTGCCGGAGAGAGCCCCTACAGGCATCTTAGATGCAGAAAATTTCATTCATTATAAGATGCAGAYGGGTTGCAAACTGTGCTTCAATAGTTAGGGTGTGGAGGGAACGACTGGCTTTATTTCAAAGTAACAATTATTTTATATCGAAGGTATATGGCTGCCCTTTGAGTACTGACAAACAACTGCATGTTCATTTGTAATGTGTCTTCGTCAGACATCCACTCATGGCTTTTTTTAAAACAAATCAACCCATACTTCCCGTCGGTGAAGAGCTAAATAACTAAACCTTAATCTTTGCTCAGTTGTCTTTGGTGTCTTACATTTTCCTTATTTTATTTTATTTTTTATGGAGGAAGAGTGGGTAGGAGATGGCTTTTTCTTTCAGGATTTCTTTGAAATAGTTAATCTCCTCAAAATAATTGGGGACCTATTTACACAGCTGCAAGGGTGGGATCCCAGAAACCTTTTCCTGGTCTCTCAGTTGAGCTCCCTGGTTTCTGGTAGACATTTGTGTGGAGGGGAGACAGTTTGGTGCCAGTGCAGTCCCCTCTTGGGTGTGAGGGTAGGGAATGCAGCTCTAACCATCAAGTTTTTCATGAACATGGAGGAAGGTGTTGGGTTGCTAGGTCCAAGCGTGCTGCCCAGGCAGMTGTTCCCACTTCCTCCAAGGAGATGTGGTAGGCTGCAAGGAAGGCTGGTTCTGACTTACAGGCTGCCAGCTGGACCCCTCTGCTATCATAGTTACATCTGGAAGTATATCTCTTACATGTTATCTTCTGATGATTTATTTCTGAGTATGAGAACCAAAAAAGAACAACTGTAAGTCCAGGGGTGCACAGGTCTCCCTACTTCACATAGGAATTAAAATAAATGATCTTTATTCCTTCATATCATTCCTTGCAGCAAAGGCAAGAAGTTGCCTATGAATTTAAAGGCTTGATATGCAAGAGACAGTTGCTTCATCTTCTTTCAGTTAATGACATACATATACCACACGTCTGAAAACACAGCCTTTTTATTGATTTAATCTTCTGGCAGATCAGTATTTATGCTGTAGCTAAAATTGTCTGCCAGAAAGGACTGTTCCTCAACTCTATCCTGAAATTTGGCTTCAATAGTAACACTTTTACTTGTGTCTTCCTTAGGCTACTAAAGAGCCGAATCATTTCATCATTTTCTTTGCAGTAATTCAGGGCCTTTCCTCTCTCTGATCCTTTTTCTTATAATAGCTGAACCATGGGTCATCATTATTTTTCTTTTAGCCTTTGCTAGGTATAAAACTAGCTCTATAGCCTTTGACAACACTTTATTGTCTTCCTCCTTATCTCTTGTTATTCCACAACTAACTTTCTGATTTAGACATAAAATCCAAAGAGACTTCCAATGTGGTTTATTTACTCTGAAGATTTTTTTCTTCTAATTCATTTGATAAAACCTGAGTAAATAAATCAAACCTAATCTATATAATGGTGGTTTAAAAATAATGCAAGAAAAGTTTTCTGTGGGGTCAACAGCAGCATAAACATGTAAGGCAGTATATGTAAAACATGCAAAACAGATATCACAAGACCCTCCTCAAATGTTTGTTCCAGCTCTTTTGAAGGATTTGCACAAAATTTGCTGCTAGTCCATATGATGCTAGGTGACAAGCAGGTGTTGGGCTGCTAAATTTATTTCAAGAATAGTCTGAAGTTTCACAGAAGCTAATGGACAATTACTGGCAGAGGCAACATTTTAAATCTCAACTTTATTTAAGTTAGAGCTGTAATTCCCATTGAATTCCTTTTGGCAAAGATTCCACACAGTGTATACAGGCAGGCTATAGGCAAAAGAAAAAATACTCCCTACAATATGTCTTCACAGAAAGATGGATTTCTTAGATAAGCTTTTATAGTCAAACAATAAAGACAGTATTTTATGTCTAAAGGAAAGAGTGATTTCTTCTTTCACAAACTTACAGTTTTAGGGCCAGAAGAGACTATTACACTATCATCTAATCTGACCTCCTCTATCACACATGCTAGAGACATTTATCCAGCTGTTTCAGTAATAAGTCCAATAACTTTTGTGTAGTTAAAATGTGTCTTCTTGTAAGGCATCTGATCTTGATTTGAGAACTTCAAAAATATGCCAAAGCCAGCATGTTTTTTGTACATCCTTGTTGTACTTCATTGAATATTTGGGCCCGTTACTTWAAAAAAAAAAAAAAAAAAGAAGAAAAATAGGCAGGCCTCATTTTTTGCTTGAATGTGTCAATGTCTAACTTCTCATTAATAGTTCTTTGTCTGTCTTCCTCTGGCACACTGAAGAGTCTGCAAGCACTGGGCACTTCTCYTCTTAAGGTATTTACAAATGGTAAGTCAGTAATCCACCTCTTGATCTTTTCTTTGATAGGTGAAAAGACTTTTGATACTCTTCTCCCCCTGCCCTTAAGATGTGTGAGCTGCCTCATATCACGTTCTCTTCTTAGCCTAGTTTTTATACCATGACCATRTACTGGAGCAGCTAAGCAGCACACAGCCCCTGTGCTTTGCTGATACCATCTTCAGTGTCTGTGCCTTTTCCATCTTGAACTGGGCCTCCTCTCCTATCCATAAAATGTGCTGTCTATAGTTGATGAAATTTGGCTTGTATCCACAGCTCTGCTGGGGGAATTCCTTCATATAACTGAGCCCAGCAGTCTCTGTATGTTTGCATGTCTTATATGCACAATCTTCAACCTTTCCTGAGAGGATTCTCCATAGCAGCAGGTTCTGGAAGGCTCTATTTCTCAACTAGAAATTTGAAGAGATTTTAACTTTCTCTGAATAAAAACCTTGAAAACAGCTGTTGTCTCCATTTGATGGTGAAGAGTATGAATAAGCATGGAAAAGCAGGAAAGTTTAAATAACGTTTCCAGGCATTAAGAAACAAATTAGACATTTGGACTGAGCTTGGGGTGAAGTTCTGAGGGATGAGGAAGTCCTTGTTCTGTTCAAATCGATTAATCAATCAGTCCCTAAATACTGCCACGGCTTATCCAGTGTAAGAGGACATTCCCCCAGTAGCCTTCTCTGTATTCAAAATGAAGGCCACTTGGAAGCTGATCTCGCACTCTGGTCCACTCAGAGGACCTTTACATATCTTCATTTGTCCAAATATCAGAAACATCCTCTAAGATATCTCTCTTTGCAAGTGCTGTTGTGCAATCATCTTCCTCATCTTGTGAGTTTCATTATAGGAATTCCTGAACAAGTATGACTTCATTTTTATTCATACGCATTGCTTTTTGTGATCTTCTGTGGAGCTGTGAAGCTCAGGGTAAGTACATGCTAGGGAAACACAGGCATCCCTGGAGCAAAGGACATTGGGAACATGAAGCAACTCAAATGTGATACTTTTGTTAGTATAGGGCTATAGGGAAAGCCCGCTTTTCTTTACCATCCCAATTTTCTTTTTCATTAGCCTCCTGATGCTAACATCCAAATAAGTTCTAAAGTAAACAGCCCATAAATATTGCACAAGTCTCCAATACTAAAAGCTGATAAAGTTTATAGCACTTATAAATAAATAGAAGGAAATGCTTTTCAGTTTCCTATTTATAGGTCTCAGGAGAGATCTCAGGTATGATTTATCACTTCAATTTTAACTGTGTTAGTCTCCCCCCCAACACATACACACAAGTCTTTTTCTTGGTCATTCCTTTTTCTCACACACAGCTGCTTCCTCTTTTCCCTCTAGACATGCTCACACCCACACAGCCATTTGCCCTCCACATCCTTCCCTAACAGGCAGGAGACCATGTGCTATTTTACTAAGTGTTGAGTACAGTCGGTTTTCACCAGAGTCAGCAGGCGTTGAGGGTTCTCAGCATTTAGCAAGGGGCTCTCAACAACATGTAACGCAAAGGAAAACTACTTTTTTCCAAGTAAAAATGGCATGAAGCCAAAGAAAGATTAAAAAAAGAGGGAGGCAACATTTTGGATGTGGGTGTATCATTAAAGCACAATGAGTATAGTTAACATAGGATATGCTTCTTTTTAGGGCATCCCTATATGCTTTCCAAATGATAATGTTTCTAAATACATAGTATTCATTCTCAATTGCTAGTGCATTGCACTTGAGCAGATAAATGGACTGTGGCTAATAACACCCCTTTTCTTGGGGCAAATGAACACTGTAATTTCTTCTCCTTCACCAAAGGGGAGGCACTTTTAGGGCCACATATCACGTGTCTAAATTGGCATCTCGGTGGTGTACCTTGAATGAATCTCTTAGTTTTCCCCATTTAGTTGATTTGGGATGAACTTAATGGCCAATTGTGCTTCAGAAGTATACCTGTTAATGGGTATTCAGGCAATGGAACCAGACTACAGTTATACAAAATTAGAAAACCCCACAAATGTGTACAGTGTGGACATCAGATCCTTAGTACCATCTGTTTTGCTTCAGAGCTCCACTCCTATTACACTGCAGTGTTTTCTGCTGCAACAAGCCACAATCACCACCACACATTTTGGCACCACTGCATCCTAACTGCATTTCCCTACACTGGTTCACTGTTAAAAAAAAACAACCAAACAAACAAAAATGCCTTTCATGATTGTGACTGAAATAAATACACTTATGTTTGAAATTCTCACAGACCGTACTTCAGGGCTTTATACCACAAGAGGTGCTATTGATACTGGAACTTGAAGAAAGGTGATAAAGAGACAGCCAAAACCAGGAGCCCACAGAGCCTTATTTCCAAGGAAATAAGGGATTTAAAACTGCTCCTTCTGGGAGTGCTTATGTTAGGCAGCCACCTCCTTACCATGAGAGGGAAACTACAGTTTAGGTGACATAAACCCTCTTGCTAGAAGGGACCCAACTGGCTGAGGTAGGCCAAATGGGGTGGATTGTAGAAGAAAGGTTCAACAATTGAGGAAAAGAAAATGACAGCTGCAAACCTCTGGGTCTGAGGAAAGGGGAATTCTGTCAAGATACAGAGAAAAACTGTCTGGTGTGGAGCAAAGAGGATTCTGCACACACAGAGCTTCTCTTCCCATGTGTCAAGGAGTGGCCTTTCCGTTTGGAATTTGTAAGGCCCTTCCTACAGCTTCTCCACATATACTGTCATATCAGTCTCTCTTCACACATGGAAAGCAACAGTTTCACTCTCAGCAAATCATGCTCCATTGTTTTGTTTCAGTGCTGAGGCTCTGCCTCGCTGATTCTCCCTGTAATGAAATACTGTCTTGTCAGCTCTGCTATTCTCCAGGGTTGCCCCCTTTTCTTCCCAGTCCCCATTGCTCAGGCTAGGATCACACTGTTCTTGATGCCTGAGATCTCCCCTCAGTTGCATTTGATCAAACCATGACTCTTTTGTTATTCAGGCAATTAGATAGTATGAATATACCTATCTTCGTTTTCTTTCTTATACCCCGTTAACTATATTATTTGTATCCTATCATTAACGACTACCACCGCATGTCTCTCTCTACTCAGGCCAAAGGCAACTTACCAGTTAATATTAACATTATTCCTTTCCAGTTCAAAACTTACTCAGACTTCATGGTCACAGAGAACCTGGGTTCTCTGGTCACAAAATGAAATATTCTGGTTTCATTCATCTTTTATCTTATTTGATAAATCTGACCTGCTGGAGAGTATTGAGGAATATTTATAACTTTCAGGAAATACTGAAGCTGTAAGAAGGCAACTATATCTTCAGATGACTCACATCTCCACCATTTAAATCACCCTGTTGTCTTGGGACCGCTAAGCATGGGGTTTGTTTCAGCTGAGTTTAGCCATCCAAAAATGGATGTCTGGTTTAAGCATGAATTCAGGCTCCCTCTGTAATCCATGGGGWGCCACAAGCAGCTACAAATGATGTTCCTTCCATCTGTTAGAGACACCTCTTGTGACTGGATGAATGTTGCCTATATTAGGAAGCTTGTCTTGTCTGTATAGTTAACGAAAAGGCAGGGCTCCTTCAGGAGAGTGATTCAGAGCCACATTTGGGAGGCAGGAAGAGACTGGAGGATGCACCAGTAAAGCTAGTATGTAGGGAGAGGCCTGGCATGCAGCTAGCATTGTGTACAAATGCCTGTCTTCCTAAAAGATCTCATCGAGCATCAGAAGGATAGTGTCTTTTTGGTTGTAGTTTTGGTTGTTGCATGAGTTATTGATGATTTTCATAGCAAGAAGTTAATTGCTGAGCTCCTTACATAATAGGTAGTCAGTGATTCTTCCCTCTCCACTTTGCTGAACACAGCTTGCTCACTATCTTTGCAAGGCCCTTCTATGGTGCATTTCCTCTACAGCAGCCAAGAGGTTAATGAAATAGCCAATCTGACACAATCTGCCTTGGATAACAACAGATTCAGATGTTGAACTGCCGGGCAGATACAGCAAGGCCAAATGGCAAATAAATATAGCAGCAAAATAGAAGATATSCCTGCTATCTGAGGGAAATGAGCAGGGCTTGGAAATAGTTGGGGGAAGTAGCCTGACAGGCAGCCATCAAAAGCCAGGTGGATTTATYAGCCCGCCAAGAAACACCAGGGGGGAGGAGATGTGGTGAAAGCAGTATGTTAAATGTAAATGTCAGTCAGAAACATGAGTTATGGAGCACTGTGAATAGTCTCTAAAGACCCAGCCTGATGTGCCCAAAGTCTTCATTTCYGTAGATCAGTCCTCCTCCCTCTCAGTGAGCAGGGAGAATGGAGTGAGCTTTCCAGGTCCAGAAAAAGAGATGGATCCTATCCAGTCATTTTATTCTGTGCATCTTGATAACTGTATCTCTCATTGAGAAGAAAGGCACCCATTGCAGAAGAGCCAGTCAACATGAGGACTCCTTCAGTCCCACAGAGCAGATCACTAAAGATCAAAACAGGATTTCCCTTCCTAAAGCCTGACAAGTTGGGGAAAAGAGATCAGGCACAAATCTAGGGCTTGCATGCTCCCTGATTTCTCTCCTGAAAGAACTGGCTTCGGTAAACTCAGTAATCTTCTTTTATCCTGCTCTGTCCAGAAGCTGAAAGATACTCTTTTGCTCTGGCCTCAAAATAGATAGGAAGAGCAGGCTGCTAAACCCCATACTTTTCTTATTGTGCTTCAGTTTCTCTGGAGGCAGAAATACGGTTCAGTCTCTGTGCTCCCTTCAGTCTTGAGCCTCTCCACTGGGATTGGTAATGAGAGCAAGCGGAGCTAGCTCCAAAAGAGCTGTGGTTTTAGTGGTATGGGCACCTGTCCACTAGGAAGTGCACTGAAACCTCTGGTGCATTTCATGTGTTCCGCCAAAGAGGCATCAGACACTAATAATATTCAATCACTGCTAACCAAGGCTGATTTTGGACTAGAGGCTTGGAAGTGAAATARTGCCTATCCCACCACCAGCTCCTGTCATAATTCAATAATACATTATAGTATTTGAAACCAATAAAAGAGTGCTTTTTGTTATATTCCATGGCTTTCTTTGGAAGGTATTGCAGCCACAGTTGAGTTTGGAAACTTCACATGTAGTTTGTTTTATCTTCTTTAATGACTTTATATATAAAATCTATATCTTGTTACCAACCTCTTTAGCCACATATTACTTTTTAAATTGTAAAGAATACCCTGTTTCCTTCTGTTTCTGTTCAGCAATGAACTACACAATCGTCTTCTTTATTTAGATGCATTTGTTCACTGTTTAGACAGTATTAATACTGCCCACAATTAGAATAAACCCTAATTGAAACTCCATCTCTTACCACACTCCAACCTACACAATAGGCAGTGCAGTGGCAGAGTCATTAAGGCATCTTTTATGAAAACTTGATATCGAGTTTGACCCTGGTCTACCCCTGTAAASACAGTTGTACCAACTAATGGTGTCTGGTCACTTTGGTAGACAGCTGAATGGGACCAAAAGCAACTGATGGCCACATCACTCATGTAGGAGCTACAGGCTAACAGTGATTTGCRGTGAAAGAACAGTGGGAGGCCTAATTCAAAGTCAGGTTTTTTTGGGAGGACAACCTGCCACTGAGTTCAGTTGGCTTTGAAAAAGTCTCCTAGGTGAACAAAACAGATCTCAACTGAAGCTTAGGTAGCTCTGGGTAGTGAGTAATTGTATAATCCCGATGTTTCCTAGACGGATATAATCTGTGAGCATCTCACTAACACCAGGAAGATGGAAAATTTGGAGCACTAAGGGAATACAAAAAAGGTTGTTTCAGTTACATCCAAATTTGTAAAACAGCTGTATCCAATAAAATTTCAGTGCTAGACTGGAGCAGAATAATGGTCAGTGAGAGGGAAGGAGAGGCTAAAATAAGAGCTGTATTTTTTCTTACAGGTCAAAAGTGAAAGAGGAAGGGGTGATAATTATGTACAAAGTGGCATGTCAAAACAAACTAAATGAAAAGACAGGGATTCCACTTTCCCCCTTGCCATGTAAAAAAAAATGTTCAAGGTTTTAAGAAAACCCAAGCCTGAAAGGAACATTGAACTGTTGCTCTGTGACAATATAAGCAGCTGTTCTCACACTACCCTCTTCAGTCTTCCTTTTCTCCCAAACCTCACACCTTCATTCCCCCCTCTTTCACCTTTCTAGTTGCCAGCCTCCAGCCTACCATCCTTCAGCTACTGCTCTCATCTCATCCTTTGCTGTCTTTTTGACTTAAAGCAGTTCCCTAGCAACAGCTGTTTTCAGCTGAGGTAAAGAGAAAAGGACAATTTGCAGTTACAGGGAAGGGCTGGGCTAGCCTTGGCCAGTGACTGGCAGGTGATGRTGGTTCACCCAGGACAGGGTGTGACACAGCAGATCTCCAAAGCAGCAGTTTTTGCCCCAGTCCCTGATCGTGACCTGAGATAGGAGAGCTGCACCTAACTCTTACGCTTCCCCTGTTCTTTCTTTCATTAGTTAATAAAATCTTGCTCACACTGCTTCACTGGGAATACTCGTTTCCCCTGACTGTTTAACTTTGCCCAACAGAAAAGCCTCTTGGACACCATCAACATGGTAATTCTATGGGAGGCACATATGGATTCAGACATAACACAAAGGTCTCCATTCTTCTGGTTAAAAAAAAGAGCTCTGATTTATACGACTCTGACAGTATATTACTGTCCCTGCTATCCAGCCCACCTTGCTGCTGGAGGCTGTTATCCCTGCAGCAGACGTGGAAAATGTGCGCTTCCACCTTGGCTTCACTTGACAGTGGTCTTTGTTAGCCTGCGCCTGGCAGGGCTGCATGAGGAGACTGAGGACGCAGGCATGTATCCCCTTCTGCCCACTCTGTTTCTGGAGCAGTGGTGCCTTGGCAGAGTGGCAGAGAGGGCAGCTGAGGGCTGTAGCACCACTGCGGTTAGATTCACCTGAGCCCATCTGTCAGAGCACTAACCTGCTACTATTAGTGTTATTTTTATCATTATTCTATCCTCCTCCTAATTCGACATTGAAACAAAACCAAACATTCCCTGGGTTACACTACATACAGAAGCCATTCCCTCCTCATACAGAGACTTCTCTCCAGTCCAGAACTTTTCCTCAGTCTTAACTTAGACTGAAGTGCCTCTAAAATACAAAAGGAACCTTTATAAAAKGAAGCACAGAGAATGGTTTAGGAGCCCAAGAGAAATGAATTTTTCCTAAAATGCAATCTTGTAAGTGCTGAAGTTACTCTGGGAAATATGATGCAAGCTTTTGAGCCATTTGGTGGGGCTTTTGAAAATTGGACTCCAATCACTGCTCTGCAACATCGAGTTGCTTTAAAATAAACTAGTACACTATTCAAAATTGTAGTGGGTACATACTTACATATATATTCAATCTCAAGTGATCAATGACCCCAGAATATAGTCATTCCAGTTTAAAATGATGTGTAGCAATTCATTAAGAGAAAAAGAAAACAGATAAGGTTTTGTAAAAAGATTCTTCAGATCTATCAGCACATCACCCTATGATAAACATTATAAGATGTAAATAAATATACCTAGGGACTATATTCCTTTTGAAATCTTTATTGCACATCCAATAAATAATGGATCAAATTTGTGGGATACCTCCAGCAGCATCCTCCATTATCAAACAAAGCAAGTAGACAAAGTGTTTTATTGAGTGCTCACTGATATTTGGATTCTGTGATAGTGACTTAATTATAGGGTTTTTTTCCTCCTCTTTATTTCCAAGCTTTTCAGCTATCATGTTAAATAGAGGTGCACAACTGTTTTGCATGGTGGAAATTATGTGTCTGGACGTGTTGTGAATCTGACCTCACTTACACACTCTCAGTCTTGTCTCTGCTTAGTGATGGTTTGTCTGTGCTTTGCTCAGCCCAGTATGGACTAGGGCTTAGCAGCCTTGCCAGCTGGTGTATCTTATGCAAGAAACACATTGGTTACCCACTGTTTTACCCCACCTCCCACCACCTGGCATGGTGTCTGCATCTCCTACTCTGCCTCTTCAGCACTCCTAACATGCTCCCCCTCTGGCACCCTGTGTATCTGCCAGCCGGCTGTGTCTAGTGTTGGAGGTCCCAGAGCAGGAGAGAGATTGCAGCCCTGCACAGCTGCTAGGGAATACGCATCTTCTAACAGGATCTTGCCTCACATGGGCCCCATGGTAGCATGCTTTTCTAGGAGTAGACTTTTCTCTGCCAATCAGCATGCAACTTGACATATTAATGATGTAAGACTGTTGTAGGAGAGAATACTAGGACAGACAGTAGTACTAAGATGAAGCCTAAGGTCCAGCTTTGTAATGSATAACTACATGCATGGGCTGTCCTAGCCTGAAGAAGCCTTGTCTGAACAGCCTTTGCTGTCCTCTACATCAAGAGTAATCATCTGCACTTGCATCTCTCTCCTCTGCCTCCACCTGACACAAGCATTTCCCATTTCTGAGCTCTGCCCTATGCCTCTACTCCTACAACAGCAGTTGSTGTCATTTGGAGGAGCCTTGTGCACAGTGGGATGGGATGTGAATGGATGATGGATGTAACAGAAGATATATGTGTGATCGGAAGGCTGCTCAGGTACAGAGAAGTGTTTGTAGTTTTGGGGAGTTGAAAATTAAGCACATGTACTCCAGGGCCTGAGGACACCAGTGGAGATGTGATGAGTGAACTAGAGGAGGGGAGACAGATTCTATCTCCTGTCTGTGGAGATCTACTTTCTCATAGATCTCAAAATCCCACTGCCATCCTCTTGCCCACATTCCTTCCCCAAACCCATTGCTTTTTCTGTCACTCTGATGCTGCCCAAGGCTGCATCAAGTGTTTATTCCCTGCTCTAGACCTTTTGCACTGCTGCAGAATTCCTTTTTACCTCCCTAAATGCGCTGGAGGCAGCAAAAATTCTCTGAGACTGAAAGCCCTGGAGCTGCTGGTGCTGCAACTCGATTGCTGAGAGTTTTCCTCCTGACTCCAGGCTGCTGCTTGCTGTCAGGTTTGTCTGACCCCAGCTGTGCCTGCTCCAACACCAAGCTCTTTAATCCAACCCCCTCAAAAGCTGAGAAGCCTCTATTGGTGTGAAAATATGCCTGCTTCTTATAGCCACACATTTTTGCCCTTTGTGTCCTCTTCAAACCTTGTTTTTTTCTGCTCCCTGCTCTTCTGTGGCCTCTGCTCCTTCCATTGCCTTCCTTAGACAACATTCGTTTTCACCTTATCTCCAGCCCTGTGTCTGTCAATCACTGAAGCTTAGCAGCAAAGGAGTTAATTTGGACTAAGTGCCCTCATTAGATTTAAAATGAGATTAATGGTGGGGTACAGGAGTTCACCTATCTCAGGCACTCTTTTAAGCTATCCGTTATCTCAGGCRAGATCATTGCTTTAGTTATATCAGCTCATATTTGATAGGTTCTCTTCCAAATCAGAGGCAAGGCTTCTTTTGTTTTTAAAGAAATTCTAATATATTGCAAAACTGGAATATGCCATTTGGGCCACATAAACGTGTGTTGGCCAGATGTTTAATACCTCTGTTTCAATGTGTTTTGCTGACAATATATGAAAAATGAATGTTCCTACAGGACAGTTTGATGTAGATTAGGATACAATGAATACATTTTGACATGAGTGCATTTAGCACAGCAGAGATAAACAAAATAAATGAAACGTAAATTCTGTTCTTATTTTTCTTCTATGAGCTTGATATTAGGTCTGAATCCTTAGGTCTGAATATAACATATGTTATGAATTGACCAGCAACATACTATAAAAACAAAACAAAAAACCTCCAAACTCAATCACAATGCAAGTCACACAAATCATCCCAAATGATGGGTCTTTGGAATTTGCCTTTCTTGGGTATACTCWGTAGGTATTGGTTGCATTCCAGCAAGAATAAACTTGGCCAAGTAAGTAATAAACTTGAGTGTTTATATGTTATACCCATAGACATGAAGAGCATTAAAAATTAGTGACACTGCAAGAGATAACATTCTCGCTGTAACCCAGGAGTTACTGGGTGTGCATTGGTGTAACTGAAAGTAGCATTAGGCCTAAGATTTATGGAAGCAGTTTAGTACAGCAGTAAGCCTGTAAGAGATTCACACACACACACACACACACACACACAATTTCTGCATTTTGTAAACTGCTATCAATTCCCAGTACTGCCACTAGAAAAGACAGTATCTTATTGTCTACAACAAAATATATTCTTTCTAAATTTGGTACCAGAAATGTTTATTCCTTGCTCAGCTCCACATATGAATAAAGAACTCAGAGTGACTAGATCAATTCCAATATAAATCTCTTGGTATGGAGCATATTTTATGTCATGGGGAGTACTTCAAGTTAAATGCTCAAATATGACATTAGCCAGCATATTGGGAACCTGAAATATGAAATTCTGGTTCTACTAAAATCAGGATCTAGCTGTGCCACTGCTTCCAATTGTTTGTCCCTGGGCAGCCTCAGCTGCATTTTGCTGCTAGCATTGGTCCTTAATGGTGTATTATCTCTAACAATTTAGTTCTTTGGTCTCTAATGACATTGTAAAAGGGTAGAAGATGGACACAGTGATACAGAGCTGCAGCCACCTTCAGAAGCAAGTATGTTGTCCGTTATTTGAAAGCAGTGCTTTTCACTAGAGGAAAGGCCACTCAGCCATGAAATCAGGAAGCACTAAAGAAAAGTACAGAAAATAGTGTTGAAGCAGGACTTAAAATGAGCCTAGGACAGGACTAGGCAACACTACATAAGCAGTTTGTGAAGCYTGGGTTGACAGTTAAGAGATCTGAACTGTTTTTATACTAACCAACTTCTGCCCAACATGTTTTCCCTCCCTGTTCTGCTGCTTCTGTTCCTCTCTTTATCAGTCCTTATTTTAGCATGAAGCTCCTCTGAGGAAGGACTTCTCTCTCTTCTTACATGGGCCTGTAGTGCACATGCTAATGAAGATTTTATAAGGACACTGAGATCCTATGACAAATGAAATAAAGAATAAACAGGGATGAAAATGGAAGTGTCATCTCTTAAGTGAGATTTAGAGATCTGTTGCTAGCCAGCCAATGTCATTAAAATCTCTTTTTAGAAAAAGCCTCCATTTCTGAAAGGTGGGATATCCTTGTCAGGTGTGTAAACCCAGAAGTTACCCTGCTTCTGGCTGAGGCAAATACTGGTGCCCCCTATACTGGAAGAGTATAGACAATGTATAGCAACTGTTCCCCTATATATTCTCTCAGCCTCCAGCAAGTTGTGGCTGAAGAACTCTCTGCATGACAGAGCAGCAGGGCTGCATCAGATAGCTGCAGATGTTTGTTTCTTCCAGGACTGTATCCAATTGCTTTTGGGACTCATGTGAACTTCTAGCATCCACAATGTCCTGAGAAGGTACTGCAAAGCTTGACTATGCACTGTGTAGAGAAGCTATTTCTTTACTCTGTTTTGAACCTGCCCCCTGCCAGACTTGATCATGTGCTGTGCTGTGATTCCAGCACAGTATTTCTGGCCTTTCCTTCAAGCTGAGGTATCAGAAATCATGTTTGCAGACTCAGCAGTGTTATACAGCACACATCAGTCTGCGAGAGATGCACAGGAGGTACTGTTATTTTCATATCACTTCTCTTGGGCTTACAAGAACTGACAGGCTTCTGGTCGTCTGGCCCATCTTACAGACTGCATCTGACTTTTTGCTCTTTAGATGGATGGACAGAATGCCAAGTATTCCTGGCATAAGGAGTGGCCTGACTACCAAAAAAGAATCTGAAGGGAATCTGCTATGATTTTCTTCCCTTGTCTGATTCATAGTCATGTTTCATTTCACCAGCTAAAAGCCCTCAAGTGACACAGGAGGTTATTCAGGGCCATTCTTTGGCTGTTTAGCTGAGTGAAAACTATGGTTTTCAACCTTACTGGCAGCTATGCACACTAAAGGCACAACTGTCTTGCCAGCATGAGGAAGTCATGTGGCTCCATGACTTTTTCACTGTAAAGAGGATGGGATAGATCTCCAAAGCTGCACACAAAACTGCACAGCAGAGCCCTCATCCTCCAGGGTGTTCTTGTACCTCACTCCTGGTGTCTCCTATCCTTCTCTTCCCTTCTGCAAATGGGCTCTTTCTTCTTTGTTCTCTTTAGTGCCTAACATCTCCACTGCCCATGAACCACTAAAGCAGCAGATGCGCAGCACTATTTGGGTTTAATGTCTGCTGCACTGTCTGCTCCTAGCACAAGCTGGATGTGGCAAGTGAAAGGCTTGTTTCTGGCTTATGGGTGAGATTACAAGAGCAATGTGCCAGTGTTAACTGCTTCTTTTGTGAACACTTTGTCTGTGCCATGAGAGAAACTGCTTCAAGCTCCTTCAGCAAGCTTAGATAAAAATCGGTTGTTGTCTGCATTAGACGTGGAACAATTTCTGCATCTTCCATTGTGTTAGTCTAGACTGGATATGAAAACAGGTCCTTAACAGAAACATGGTTGTAAGTATATCTGCATCTTGCCCACACCTCATATGCATGGCTGTCAGTGTACAAAGGTAAAAGATACTTTTTCTAGGAGTTTTGGTCAAAGTGGCTTCTCCTCTGGCTGTAGCCCATCAGCTTTTAGATGCATTTGGGAGTCAGCTGGATCTGGCCACTGGCTTTCCAGAGATGCAGAATCAGTCATCTCTGTACACAGCAACATAAAGAAGGAGAGTCCCCAAAGTGGGGAAGGATGTGTAGTGAGAGAAGTATTATTAAAGGACATTTTTGGTTCCCTATGTGACTGTGGAASTAATGAAGATGTTCTACAGGTATCAAATCTAAACTACTGGATTCCTGCACAGAGAGTGAGCAAGTGAAAGAGGGTTCTTATATTTGATGCTGAAATACTGCCAGTCTCTCTCCTCTGCCTCCAAATATGTTCATGACGCCCAGACATAAAGTTCAGCATTTCATTCCAYCTCAGTAGGGATTTTATGACTAAAGTGCCGAGGATAAGAAAAGACCAATTTGTAGTTTTATTGATCAGGCTAAAGGTCAGGGGCAGACGTGTAGGTCATGGTGCTTCCTCTGAATAGACACAGGACCAATTGCCTACCTTCTAAAAATTGAAAGATGAAGCAGGGAAGGGGGAACTTACACTGATAAAATGTGACAGCTGAATTGTCAATCATGACCAAATTGGACAGGCTCCCAGACAGGGGGCCTCACAACAACCATAATTTTGCCCCCATGCCTGCAGGTACTGGCAGAGGGGCTTGTACTGTCTGGTTACTCAGGCTGTGATGTGGCATATGGGCAAATGCCAGGACAAAATTTAATGTAATAAAAACATAATTCATGCTGGCTAAGTTTATGACATCAAGTTTCCCAGTCCTAGCTGAACCACATAAAACATATACTGTCACTACGGGCTTTTTGGCTGAATCAATAGGGGCTTCTGCTGCTTGGAGATAGCCTGGAAGGTATTCGGCATCATGGTCCACTCTGGGCCAGCTGCAGTAATAGAATAACACAAAATTACATTGATTCATTGTCAGGAATTTACAGTTTAAACTTAAAATGTCAGGAAGTGAAATGGTTTCCACAGCAATGTCAACTTGTCTCCTCTACATATATTAAATTTGTCCTCATATGCTCCTCTGAATCACCACAGAAAGTGAGATTTGATCTCTGTAGTAGATTCTGTTTCTGGTCTCTTTGTGCTATGCTTGTAGTGGTTTACAGCTGAAGCTATGTGTGCTGTAAAGGAGAGAGGACAGACCACAGCCTTAGTTTAAGATGGCTTCAAGCTAACTTTTGTCCTCCCCGATTCTGAAYTGGGCCAAGAAGCTCCTAACGTAATGCTGACAGACCCACCTTCTGCCCTTAGTTTGCTCTGCCTCCTCTTGGGGTCTGACTTACGTGTCCCAAAGACCTGAGGCCAGCTTGTTCTTCATGCTTCTGGCCCCCTTCCTGTGAGGTCCTAACTAGGCAATTTGTGGCCTTCACACTGTTCTGATCCTCTTCCTAGCTTCCTAGCAATGGAAGGAGGCTCTCATCCTGATCCACTACTTTCCCATCATTTAGGGAACAGGCAGGCTAGGTAAACATTGTTATAGGTGGCTTAATTTGGAAGTTGCATTTCCTGACCTTACTTCTTCATATACAGTCTGTACAAAGCAAAACCAAGGCTTTGTCTTATGATAATTTTTGAATCTTCAGGTGCAAAGGAAGAAGGATTCCTAATTCATAGCTGGCAGCTTAACACAGCTAAGCTCTTTGAAAGCAATCTGAATAGCTGAACTTTCCCGTTAAAACTCCCTTCTCTACATTAAGTTGAGCCAGACTAAGCTTGAAAACAATCAGGGTTCTAAGTCCCTGGAGAAGATGTTTCATTATGTGCACAAAGCATCTCTGAAGTATTTGTCCCATCACTGAGACAGTTTGATGGCTTGATTAATACTTCTCATTCCACAAAATTTGATGAAGTCAATATGGGCATTTCTTGATAGCTCATCCTGGCTTCTGGTGAGGAAGACTGACCAGAAGGTGTATTTGTATATCTTCCAACCCTGTTTTCTCTGATATTGGAGTTAATGGAGGGCCAGTTAAAAGCCCTGGAAAGTACAAGTTCAGAAATTGTGTATGTTACCTACCACACCTAAGAGGAACTAAGATGGACTAGCACACCCACTAGGATGTGCTTTTAAAAAATGCAAGCTAAAATGCAAGCTAACATGGAGAACAGGATTACTTTCATTTACACTTTCTTATTCTCTCACAATTTTTCTCTATGTTGCCCTTATCCTGATGGTTCCTGAGCACCAAGCCAAAACTGATTTTAACAAGAAGACCCACATCTCTTCCAGTTTCTTTATATGTTGTATTTCTTTCTTGTACTTGTTGATCAGCTAAGTAATGAGGTATATTCTGATGGTTTATGGTACGTTTTATTGATGATGAGATTTGAAGCCTGATCTCTTAAGTGGAGCATTTACATAGCTCGTTGTCAAATGGTTCTCCTCTATACAAGAGGCCTGATGACTTCTAGTTGTCTGCTGTACTACAAGTCAATTGTAGCTTTCTTTGGCCACAGCAATTTCGTTATTGTGATTAGCTGAGACAGTCATAAAAACATGGATGTGTTGTCTAGGACCTAATTCTAAAGAAAAAAAAATGCAGTCTTATGATTAGACAAAAAATAACAGTTACACATGCCTCAGTAGCAATCTTTATGCCCAATATTCTTGAAGAGTACAGTGTAACTCTTAGCAATCACGTCTGTTTTTTCTATACCTTTTCTCTCGACCACAGGGCTAGAAAACTGGCCTAACATCATGTAACAGGGATTGAATAGCCTATACTCTGCGTGTATTTAAATTACAGTCTTACTGCTCCATTAGTGTGCATTTCTAGTGCCTTCACTACTTACATATTTGAATGGCTGGTAAATAGGTTGTTCTAAGAGAGAAGAAGGGAGGGTCATATTTATTTAGTGTAATAAGAAAATATAAGAGGAGCAGAAAAAAGAAAGSTACCAGCTCCTATATCTTGCATTTTGCAGCTGAGGGTGTTTGTGTCTAATAGGTATGTCTATTAGAACATATTGGATTATATAATTAATTAACAGCAGTGGGTGAGAGACATTCCGAAGATGAATCCAAACCGCAGCTGCAATGCTTGTGCCATATCATTTTGGGGAGTAATCCCTCAATGTGAGGGTTTTAGAGGACAATATCAAAGAAAGAGATCCTCAGCTGCAAATAGTTCAGATTATGGAAGAGATGGGTAAGAAACAGACATTACTAAAGGGAAAATGCAGGGAGGGAAAACTGATGACTATTACGCATCCATCATCACTTTGATTTAGAAGAACTGAGACAATAGAGTTGCAAAAACTTAGTCTCAGAAGATGTTTATGGATATAGAGAAACACTCTTTTTGATCTCTGATATACACATATATACTCTGGCTATGGGCACAGTGAGATATTGCAAATAAACTGGGCAGAAAGAAATCTTTTCGGCCATATAATTAGGGAGATGGGTGAGAATAGAGTGAGACCTGGGAAAGTTAAGATTTTAGAGCAGAAGACAGATTTGGACTGGAACAAAATAGGATTATGGATAAGGGAAAAATCGGGGCCTTACTTTGTCCTTATGTATGGGATAGATGTATTGAACCTCTCCAAGATTAAACTAGAGATTTAAGTTTTGTTAGCCAGGAAGGTGAATGTGGGAGTAATGGTGGTGAAAAATACGTAATTTACCGTGGATAAGCAAAGCTTATAACAAAGCTGAATTTCCTGTTTTTGTTTCAACTGCCTTTAAGGACATCATTTGGCATATGTTCCACCACCAGGCTAGTTCTCCAGATTGGCACACAGATGAGAGCCAAGCCTGACCTGTTCCCACAGGATCTGCTGTCACCTGTGCATTTTCCTAGTCTTCTGGAGTCATTTCCCATTTGTGCTTCATACTGCAACTCTTTCCAAGTGAACTGTGAGCAAATTTGGCCGTGTGGGTGCACATGGGAACTGTGTGAAAGGAGCAGAGGTTTGAAGGGACTTGAGTGGGCTAGGGTAAATTTTTACCACCAARAGGATATGTTACAAGCCCAAATGGAAGCAATGACTGTTTTACTCTGTATCTTGGATTACGTTAACTGTACCAGACTGAAAATAGAAATGAATGTGAGAGGTTTTTGTTTGTTTGTGTGTTTGTTTTGTGGAAGGGATAGGGCACAGAAGTGAACACCTAGGGAAAAGCCTAGTTTAACTCCACAGTGAAGGGCAGCATTCAACAGACTAGCAAGCTCCATAGGGATGAGTAAACTGGGAACTGGGAGAGTTGGAGATTACTGAGATTATTCATCCCAGGRGTTACTGAAGTTAATGTGTCATGCTTCAGGGCAGCTTTGCTACTGGAAAGTCATGGGGCCTCCTCTTGGACCAGAGCAGGAGACAGAACGAAACCCTGATTTCAGCTCCACATCTTACTTCTGGGCTAGAAAAAGCGCAGTCTGCCTCACGAGCAGTGCCTCATCCAAAGCTTCTATCCTCAGATAGAAGACCAGAAGTACCTGTCCTTCCCGGGCTCTCAGAGGTGCAGATGACCCCATTGCTAGCCAGTGAGGAAGGACCCGGAGCTRGGCCCATTTGGCAGCTCGAGAGAGAAGCCCCTGGGGGGATGGTGGACGCCWGCCCTCCGTCCCTCCCCTGCTCCCCCAGGGTGGGCAGCCCTCCTCAGGCAGAGAGGAGAAAATGGCCTCCGGGCGAGCAGGCCGCGCAGCCGTTGGCTGCCGTTGGAGCCCGCCTGCCACCGCCTCTGCCAGCGACGCGGCGGCTGCCGGGGCGCAGCCGGCAGCTGCTGGGGGCTGGTTTCCATGGTGACTGCGGGGGGGGGGGAAGGGCGGGGAGAGGTCTGCAGAGCCGGCAGGAGCGTGGGGGTGGGGAGCTGTGGAGGGAGAGCGAGGGGGGGATGGCGGGCGTCGGCCACGTTAACCCTTCGCTTGGACGGAGCGGGTTCCCCGCAGGCCAGGGGGGCTCCGGGGACCTCAGGAGGGGCTCTCGTTTCTCGCCCACGGAGACCCGCCTTGTCCTGGGGGCGGTTCGCTGCGGTGTTTGTGCTCCCCGGGCCTGAGGGGAGCGAGGCACCCTCTGCCCTCCGCTGCCCTCCACGCACCCCCCTTCTTCCTTCTCGCAGGAGGAGATGGAGGGGAGACAGTGGCTGGGTGCGCAGAGGAGGGTGGAGAGGGCGGGGGTCCTTCTGCAGCAGGCTGTTGACAGCGCTGGCTTTCSTGAAGGTCTGGCCTGGTGGCCGTTAAACACAGCTCTGCAGCTGCATCCTCCAAGGAGCTGCGCTGCAGCAGGCTCTGCAGAGGCACCGGCTATTTTCCCTGTAAAATACTCACTGGGTGAGCCCAGCTGCATCCTCTGGTGGCAGCCGTGGTGGGACTTGGGGGATCACTAGGTCATCTCAGAAAGGCTCAAGCGTTCGATCATGGGATGCGAGAAGGTGCTTGGGGAAAAGCAAGAGCTCCTAGCCACGGTTGGGATTCATAGGCAGAACAAACTGCATGTATAAATATATGGACTTAGTCTTCACATGGGAGTAAGTTGCAGAGTTCAGAACCGTTGTTAACGGTATAGAAAAGTGCTTATCTCCATGGTGACTGAGCAATGCTGTGCCTTCCTGGGAATGGAAAGYGCCAGTCCCAGGGCTCTGCTGCATATGACCCAGTGGGTTAGATGCAGCTCTCTTTACCTGTTGAAGCCTGGGATTACAATTTATGTCACAGCTCATGAATTGAACTGGCTGGAATCAATCTCGTCTCTTCCTGATAGCTGTTTATATGCAAGAAGGACACCACAAGTGCATGCCGGTGAACATTGTAGGCAGTGTCATCTAAAGAGAGTCTTGCAAAAAGTAAAAGAGCAGCAGGCAGTGCTGCAGGACAGGAGAGGGGCAGTGGCAGAGCTTTCAGACTATCCATTACTTTCAAGATTAGATAARTTGTATCGTAAGTCTAAGATGTGTTGGTGTCATTGGGTAGGGGATTCGCCATGCTGTAGTTGAGGGGCTTGATGCCTACCAATTGTTTAAATTTACAGTTAGGTAGGTATAAATATAACAGGTGTTAAATGTTAAACCTGAAATGATCTCATGAAATGTTTTTTGGTTTTGTTCTGTTTGTTCATGAGGCATTTGGATAAAGTTCCTTGCTTTTTATTTCCAAATGAACCAAGAACTTTCCTGATTTTTTTCTTCCAGCAGCATTGCTTAATCTAGTAGAAGATATTACTACTTCTTATAAACTTTGGTCCTCTTCATGAAGTCCAAAGTATTTACCTCAGAACCCTGAAAAAACCTGTCTCTACAAGCCCTAATCAGAGCTGGCTCCCAAGAAGACTAATAGCAACCCTGAGCCATAGSCAGGTTGCTCTGTTATAGTCTGCCTAGCTAAGGAAAAGATGCCTCTAAACACAGCATAGAGACTCTTTGTTCACTGGTTCTGATACTCAGGGACTCAAAGGCTGTGATTCTCTTATCCAGGTCTCCTCAGAGTCACTAGAAGTTAGATTGATTTTCATGGAAATAGTGGCRGATTCCTGAAGCATTTTGAAAAGATTTTGCTGAAGATGGAAGGGGCTGGAGCCACTGAATGCAAGAACTGCTTGCACTGCAAAAGACAGTGCCCATGAGGGAGATGAATATAAGACTCATGAAAGAGCTATGCAAGGTAGGTTCAGATGGGCAAGGCAATACTTTACTGTGAGTTTTTGAGCGTGCACCAAATGAGCTGGTGTATCTGCACAGTGCTGTTCCATGCAGAGACATGAGCTAAGGCCCTAGAAGCGAATTAGCCACATTAACATAGTGTGACAYTGAGGTTAATCTACTCCATTTCTGAGCAGAATTTGTTAGGGAAGCTGTGCCCATGTGGCTGTATTTTCAGCTCTGGAGTTCTTAGGAGGCAGAACTACCTATAACAAACTCTAGCCACAGACAGACTATGCAGTAGGTGCAGGAGACGCTGAAATACTGCCAACCCCACTGTCAACTTGGCAAGAGCCATGGAAAGCCAGACTGCTTTCCTGTTGCATCCCCGTAGAAGGGCTGAGGTATGTAAAACAGCATTTATGGCTGAGGATGCTGAATTCTTGATAACATTCCTGCTGCCCCTGTTCTCTTTCTCCTGAAATTTTGAGGGAGCCCCATTCAAGTTCTTTCCTCTTTGTTCTTTCCCAATCTTTTTCCTTTCTCTTTCCTGTCCTGTGTAGGAACAGTCCAGATCAGATCCCCACATCAAAACTGAATTTTGCCCACACTCCTTAGAATCTCCCAGCCAGCTCTGGCATTGCCTTGAGGATATCTTTTTGGTGCAGTCATATCCTTTGAGACCCCTAGCTCAGGTATGTTAGGCGTAAGTAACCCTACAGATACTTCTCTCCCTTGTATTCCCAAGATGTTGTGGGAATGGCTGCAGCAGCAGAATAACCTGGCTGCTTTTCAGAGGAACATATCCTAAAGCAAAGGCAGTGGCCTCAACCACTCAGTGTAATTAAACACAAGCAACATATTTGTGAAGTCTGTGCCGTGGCAACCAGGGCAGTTATTCTCATTCAGCTGGAAGGTTTGGAAGGCAGACCCATGGTATTTCACAAAAGATCCTTACAGGCTGTGCCCTAAACTATTTCACTGAATGAAATACACTCATGGAGTGGAAGGGGGGAGGGGGAAAGGGTGAAAGCAGGGGAGGGATATAAAGAAGAAAAAGACATGGGATAGAACCACACCATTTCTGGCAGTCATTCGATAGCAGCTCGTGGGGCCATACCTAATATACTATTAGGGTGAATTCCACACAGTGCTTTGGCACCTAGATAGCATCTCTTTTTTTTTTTCTCCCTTTCTCTCTTGAGATCCCCAGAAAGGTAATAATACTGTCTTCCCTCTAGTTAAAGGGAGAAGAGGCTATTTGCATAGACAGGTCACTGTTTCTGTTGAAGGTGAAGGGAAAGGGCTAGCTAATTAATGCACGCAGAAAAGAGGATGTAGCATTGTACTGTCAGCCATTACAGGAATCGGTAGTGAGACAAGGAAGAGAGTGAGGCAGCTCTGCACAGTGGACGTAGTGCTTGCCAGAGCAAACCTTTGGATCAGAGAAGCAGAAAGGGTAGTACTGAGAAATAAAAGCCAGACAGAAAGAAAGGGAGAAGCAGAATAAAAGACAAGGGGTCTAATTTTTTGGCTTACATATATGACTCTACCCTCTCCTAGAGCTATGGTGGGGAGAGAAAAGATGTGATCACAGTACTTTTGTGGGGAAGCTATTCTGGACTCTGATACACCCAGCATACAGCCAGGTGGTGACATCACCAAGGGTAGAATAGCAAGCACAATCTGGGAAATGCCAAAGGGACTGCAGGCTCCCTCGCCACTTCCTGATGGGCTCTGTGTATTATGCAAGAGGTCCTGAGATGGAAAGCTCAGAGCCTGGGCTGTGATCTGCTGATGGGAACAGCAATGTTTCTATCTAGGCCAGCATCAGAGAATTGGAGATCCTGCTGTTTGGGTTTGGAGCTCCTTGCAGCTCCAGCATTCGATACCACTGCCAAGGAATGCAGAGACTTAGCAATTGTCTTCAGCTAGTGTAGGAAAATAATATAATCTGAACAGTGCTTTTCGTCAAGAGATCCCATGTCTGTGTCACTAGGTTTTTATAGCTTAGGAAACAGTGACATGAAGAAGGTGAGGGGACTTGCCCAAGATTGCCCAATAAACAGGTGGTAAAACAAGAAGGAAACCTGCTGCCTCACACTGCCAAACTGAATTCACTCATCACACACAGGGGAAAGAAACATAATGCTTCTGTCTTCCTCTCAGTCCTTTGAGATAAAGCAGAAAGCTGTCTCTGAGGTTGTGGATACTGAGGTCTCCTGTGCCAGAATAACAGATGCCTGCGCTGTGTGGGTCCCATGCTCTATGAGGATCATTGTCCAGACAGCATGTCTCACTTTGCAATTGGTCTGCAGTGTTTGTTCCTCACATGGGATAGTGAATGTAAGGGAGATAACTAGATTGATCTCCCTTGTAGGCCTGTGCCTGGGACTTGGTACGCAAGTTCCAGATGGTACAAAGCCCCTGCTGCTTGGATCTGCACAAAAAATTGTGTCTTCCTGAACCTATTTCACAACAGATTTGGCTTTCACTCAGTTGGTTGCTATTTGTATGAATTAAGCTGAGCTGCCAGGAATGTTTGCAAACAGTGAAAAGCAAAGTGGGATACACAGGGCAAATCAAAATAGGTCTCCGGTCTGGCAAAATGCCTGCAGGTGCTTATAACATTTGGCTTACTCTAGCCCGTATATTACACATGCACACACTCATTCATCAAACTTTCTCTTGCCTTCACACCCACACATGCTAACCCTTCACAGGTTCATTCACCTTCTCTTCTCCTTCCCTACTTTCTCTTCCAAACACAGTCATTCCCACACACAAATCCACCTCTGACGCTCTTTGTTCCCCATACACAAACACATACACATTAATGAGTGCTGGAGTGCAGTATCTGTGGGTGTTATATACACATTCATACAGTAGTCTAGGCTGTAAGCATATATCTATGGGGTAGAAAAGCCCTTGGGGTTAGCGAGCTGAGAGCTCTGATTGCTCTTTCACATAAAATAAGATTGATCCACTTTATGGAGCTGGCTGTTTCTGTCCTTCTGTGCCTCAGCCTGAACTCTCTGTCCCCATCCTCCACAGACTGTCCCTTTCTGTTCATCTTTGCCTTGCTCCCCTTGATTTCTTTCAGTGTTCATTTCCCACATTATCTCCCAAGACCACAGGGCTTCAGAGAGCTTGGTCCTTCCTGTTTGACTCCATGATCTAAAGCTGGCCCTGATTATACTTCACAAAGAGTGGGAGCTAGGATGAGCAATGAGCCTGTCATGTGATGGCAGGGCATGGAGTAGGAAATACTGCAAGGTGTAGTGAGCTCAGAGCTCAGAGGAGAGATAGTAAGCAGTGGGGCAAACTGCTACTGTGTGAGCAGTGCTCAGTCTGCCTGGCATTGAGCCTACCTCTAATGGAATGTGACCCACCACTGGGAATGATCTCATCTGTAATCCACTTAATTGAGTTTTATGAGCAGGGCTCTGGTATCAGGGAGCCAGCCTGCCTTCTTTCTAGCACTCGCCCTTCTTCACTTGCTGCCTGAGGAAGGAAAGGGGGGCTGGGGGCATGTGCTGGGTTAATGCTCTACTGTGCTGTTGATCAGCTGGTTTTTGACTTTCTCCCTGCCCTGAGAGATCGGGACAGCCATCCTCTTCAAGGTAGCCACTGCCTTGTGGTCTAATATTGTTTGCTTTTGCTGCAGATAGCGATTCTCAAATTTCTATCTAAATACAGGTGATGCTGTCAGGACTGTAGAGCTTTAAGTGCTCCTGTCTTTTTGGTCTCTCTGCCAGGGCTAGGGATTCAGGGGAAGGGCTTCAGTGTTTCCTACGGATCTCAGGTACCATCTCATTCAGGAGCCCAGGTAGAGTGGGGAAAGAGGGATTTTGTTCTCAATCCTGATGTGCAGTGGTCTTAAGTAATGGAGCTGTCAGCATCCCACAAGAGCCTTTTTTTATTCCTTAATGTCTTACTGTCTTTAACATTTGCATCATCATTTGCTTTTGCTATGCGAGTTTGTCACATAAGAACCAGCAAACAGAGAGGCCTATTTCCTGTCTGTCAAGGGATTTGCAGGCCAGAATCTGGTGCTTGGTGAAAGATGTGGCCCTTCCTCTTGGTGAAGCAGAAATGGGGGAGAAAGAGAGAGAGAACTTTTTTCCCAAGAGAGCATTACTCTTCTTGAGAAGGGCCAGGAGAGACCCTCCAGTATGTGTCATTGGGAAGTACTCCCTCYAGGATCTGGCATAATGGCCTATATTTGAGATATATGCTGGGAGCAACTCCTGCTGCTTTTCCGTCCCTTCTGGTCTACCTTGTAGGGGGGAATCTTTAACATCGATTCAGATCTCATGTTACATACACACTACAGAGCAGTAGCTCAACAGATTCAGAAATCTATAGCTTTAAGGAAAGGATATGACATATGGAAGGGGAAGTGTGCATATGCATTAACACAAGGACCACAAAAGGCCTCCACTGGTGTCACCACTCTGCACTGAGTGATATCTCAGGCATTTTTTTAAAATCCCTAGCCACTGGAGTCATAGGAATACATGATAATAAGAGATTTCAWTTTTGTGAATGTGTTTTTAGTCTTCACGTTAGAGAACACTGAAAAATTGGAAGATGCAAATCCCAGAGAGAAAAAGAACGTAGAATATATATTTTCTGTTTTCAATAACATGATTTTTAAGCCAATGTCACTTGGAAATGCGTTAACTTTCCATTGCCATCCTAATACTAAGTCAATGGAATGATTTAGGGGGCTTATTGCAGCAGTACTACAGCTAAAGTATATGGAGTGCATGTTTTCCTTCCTTCTGGGTTCTAAAGTTCAGGACTCCACAAGTCAGCCATTGCTTTTGAAGTAGTCTTCTTGTCCTGTGGGTACCTAGAATGTTCTTCCAGTGGCTCTGCAATTCTCCTCTTTCCTTTGTTTCAAATTATTCCAAAATAAGCATTGCAGGATTCATGTTTTTTTCAGCACTGAGTACCTCCCTTTCCCTTCTTCCCCTCTGTCCCAGTTCCCACATCCACATATGTTTGCAGAAGGCCTTTAGAACAACGACTATTACTAGCAACGTAACGGTCAAATTTTTCAGACGACAACACTGAAAGACTGATACTCAGTTTGACAAACTTAGGTACAGACTGCCTTTGGGTTAACAAAGATACTTCTTGTTTTTCATATGCTTTAAGATCTAAATACAAACGTCCCAGCATTATATGAAGTCCCCAAATGACTGTGCAATCTGGATAGAGGGATCATTCTTCCAGTGAATCCAATGCTTGGAATTTCTCCTCCCAACTTAAACACGTTCTCTTGCTCTATCCCTTCCATGGGAAACTTCTGACGATATATTTGGTACTATTATATCCCTTGAGTAGTAGATAGCTTCAAAAATGGCAGGAGACCCTCAGTCTTGCCTCCGACTCTCTGTGTTTATGGGCTCTGCACACAACATATGGTACATGGAGAAAGGAAGAGCTGTTAAAAGGATGAAAGCTGTTCCAGTAATTTTTTAAGAGCCAGTGGAGTATCTGTCGCTGATCAGAGCAAAATATTTTCAGATATTTGTACTTTATGGCACAAATGTTTTTTTAGAGAAGTTTTGTAAAAATTATTTTTTAGAGAAGTAAACTGTCCAGGAGATGATTACTTCTGTTGTATCTCAGAGCACTGAAAATGTCAAAGTTTCTGCAAAGATCTACAGAGTCTCACTCCACTGCTGTTTCAAACCTGAAGAGAAGCTTTTGTGCATCAAAGCTCTTTTCCTTCTCACCTATAGAACTTGGTCTGGTAAAAGATACTGCCTTTCCCTCTACGGCACTTGCCTCTTGTTTAGATATTCAGGCAGTAGTGGGGATTATATTATTTATCCAAAGTGGGCAATCTTGAAGTATCCAAGTCAGAAATAATCACTGCTATTTCCTCTTCCTTCCCCCACTAAATCTCTCCCAGTTCTCCACATTTCCTTGTGGGGCTGACTGGGGGGCTTAGGATCAGGAAACAGATTACTGACAGGGGGTATGCTAGGCTGTGGATGTCCATACTGCATCAGCTGTGGAAGGTCATGCACCTCCCCACTCTCAGTAATAAACAACTTGGCTCTTCAGCCTCGCCCTCCTCTACTGAGCTCTTCACATACATAAAGCACCCACTCACACGTATGCATATAAACAAGCAAACAAATCACACTACTTAAAAATCTAATTGAACAATACTTCCTAAAGCCTGKAAAGAAAAAGAGAAAGGAAGTTGTTAGTTATTTTTGTTTTTAAAATATTGAAGAGCTACTTAGCTACTATTGTAACAGAAAGATTTATAACAAGGTTAATTAGACAGGAAGAAAAGGAAGAACTGGGAAGTGTGGGAGAGAGAAAGGAAGAAGCTTTCTCACATGGTCAGCATGGTAGGTGGCTTTCTCCTGAATACTCAGTGGGGTGGCCTGTTTGGATAAACCTCATCAGAGATAAAAATGGAAGAGCTGAAGGAGTCCGCATGGAGCTCCAGGAAAGTTTTTGCCTCAGGGCCTGTATTTGGGTCTGGAGGAACAACAGCAAGGTCATGAGGCAGCTGAGAGGGAGATGGCGGCAACAGTGGCACTACTGCCCAAGTGGCCTATGGAGAAATGTTGGTGGACCTGGGCACAAAAGCAGGGTTTGTTCCTAGTGACACATCAGTGGCTTAGACACCACCACAAGGTGATGCTGAGCAGGAAACTTGCAGACTGAATTGACTAACCCACAGGTGATATTTCCCTACAGATCCTCAGAGACTTGTTGAAGTGTGTTGAAGGTGACTTTAAGAAATAGATGTGTCTTTCCCACAACCAGCAAGTAGGGTTTTAAGGTCAGCAACCCTTAAGGAGACAGATGAGGCYTACCAAAATTCCTCAGGCAGGAATGACATCTAAATATCGTTCAAAATGCTCAGGATCTCTAATACCAGGACACTAGATGTTATCAAGAAGAAGAAAAGAAGTTTGGAGCTACAAAGGGCAGCTGTCTCCCAGCTGAGCTGGTCTCCCAGTCTGTTTTCAGAGAATATTTCCAGGCTCAAGAGCAGTGCATCCCTATGAGTAAGAAGTCCAGCAAAGGGGGGAGGAGACCTGCGTGGATGAGCAAGGAGCTCCTGGCCAAATTCAGATAGAAGAAGAAAGTACACAGAATGTGGAAGAGGGGACAGGCTACTTGGGAAAATTATAGGAGTACTGTCAGGGTATGTAGAGATGCAGTGAGGAAGGCTGTGTCCCATTTGGAATCGAATCTGGCAAGAGATTAAGGACAACAGGAAGGGCTTCTTCAAATACATCAGTAGCAAGAGGAGGACTGGGGAAAATGTGGGCCGCTACTGAGTGGGACGGGGCCCCTGGTGACAAAGGATACAGAGAAGGCAGAATTACTGAATGCCTTCCTGGCTTCAGTCTTCACTGCTAAGGGCAGCCCTCAAGAATCCCAGAGCCTGGAAGCAAATGAGAAAGTCTGGAGAAAGGAGGAAAATCCTTTGGTTGAGGAGGATCAGGTTAGAGATCTTCTGGACAAGCTTGACATCCACAAATCCATGGGCCTTGATTGGATGCGCCCACAAGTACTGAGGGAGCTGGCAGATGTTGTTGCCAGGCCGCTCTCCATCATCTTTGAAAGGTCATGGAGAATGGGAGAGGTGCCTGAGGACTGGAAGAAAGCCAGTGTCACTCCAGTCTTCAAGAAGGGCAAGAAGGAGGACCCAGGCAACTATAGGCCAGTCAGCCTCACCTCCATCCCTGGAAAGGTCATGGAACAGCTCATTCTGGATGTCATCTCCAGACATACGGAGGAAAAGAAAGTAATCAGGATTAGCCAGCACGGATTCACCAAGGGGAAATCCTGCTTAACTAACCTGATAGCCTTCTATGATGGAATGATTGGCTGAGTAGATGAGGGTAGAGCAGTGGACGTTGTGTACCTTGACTTCAGCAAGGCTTTTGACACTGTCTCCCATCACATCCTYCTAGAGAAGCTYGGGAAGTGTGGGTTAGAYGAGTGGACRGTGAGGTGGATTGAGAACTGGCTGAAATGCAGAGCTCAGAGGGTYGTCATCARTGGCGTGGAGTCTAGTTGGAGGCCTGTGGCTAGTGGTGTGTCCCCCAGGGCTCAGTCCTGGGTCCCATCCTGTACAACTTATTCTTCAATGCCCTGGATGAGGGGACAGAGTGCCTCCTCAGCAAGTTTGCTGATGATACCAAGCTGGGAGGAGTGGCTGACACACCTGAGGGCTGTGCTGCCATTCAGAGAGACCTGGACAGGCTGGAGAGCTGGGTGGAGAGGAACCTCCTGAGGTTCAACAAGGGCAAGTGCAGGGCCCTGCACCTAGGGAAAAATAACCCTAGGCACCAGTACARGCTGGGGGCTGACYTTCYGGAGAGCAGCTCTGCAGAGAAAGACCTGGGAGTGCTGGTGGATGACAAGTTGACCATGAGCCAGCAAGGTGCCCTTGTGGCCAAGAGGCCAATGGTATCCTGGAGTGCATTGGGAAGAGTGTTGCCAGCAGGTAGAGGGAGGTGATCCTGCCCCTCTACTCAGTCCTGATGAGGCCATATCTGGAGTACTGCATCCAGTYCTGGGCTCCCCAGTGCAAGACAGACATGGAGCTACTGGAGAGAGTCCAGCGKAGGGCTACGAAGATGATCTGCGGGCTGGAGCATCTCTCTTATGAGGAACAGCTGTAAGAGCTGGGCCTGTCTAGCCTGGGGAAGAGAAGGCTGAGGGGGGGTCTTATAAATGTRTATATGTACCTGAGGGGAGGGTGTCAAGGGRRTGGGGACAAACTCTTTTCAGTTGTCTCATGTGACAGGACAAGAGGCAATGGGCAAAAACTGAACCACAGGAAGTTCCACCTGAATGTGAGGGGGAATTTCTTCACTGTGAGAGTGACGGAGCACTGGACCAGGTTGCCCAGGGAGGTTGTGGAGTCTCCTGCTCTGGAGATCTTCAAGGCCTACCTGGATGTAACCCTGTCTAACATGCTCTAGGTGACCCTGCTGAGCAGGGAGGTTGGACTGGATGATCTCCAGAGGTCMCTTCCAACTTACTGATTCTATGATTCTGTGATCTTCTATTCAGCAGATACCCAGACAGCTGACAGATATCTCAGAACAGGGGATATGGCCACATAGGCCACAGTGTCAGGGAATCCATGTGTCCTACTGGACTTGTGGTTGCTATGCCCAACTGCACTGATTTTCCCACTCTGTAGAAAGGGGCTTAATGGTGCTTTCCTGTCTCATTGGYAGAGTGAGATTGGGTTTTGTGAAATGCTCAGGTCTCCTTAAATACAATGCATCATACTAATACTGTAAATGGCCTTACAGAAAGAACTGTGAATACTTGGCATTTCTTTAAGAGGGCAATGAGGGGAAAGGTACATGGGGGAATGTGGTGTATAGGGGAAGTTTGCATTGCATCTGCTCCTGCTCTATCAATTTTGTGGATAGAAAGAGGCTGACATTAACACACACTGTATGGATTTTGCAGGGTCTGTGGTGATAGGCTCTTCCTGCAATAGATTAGAGTCAATTTCTGTCTTGTCAAAAGTGGTTAGAAGGAGTCTAGATTTTTAATGTGCTTGGGTTTAGATATTTGTTTAGTATCTGAAGGCTGGGCTGACATTGCCAGGGAAGCTACTGCATCAGGTTTTCAGCAGGATTATAGCCTAACAAGGGCCAGAATACTGCTGGACCCAAAAGTTTCCTATGACCTGTCACTGTTGACAATGTACCCATGCTATCTAGAGGTGTCATAGCCAGTGGCCTGGAGTACTGTGCTTCCACTCTGGCATCTCTGAGTGTAGATCTTCCAGCTGCAGGCTTCCATGCTCCTAAGATGGGATCCTGAGTCTCTCCTGTTCTTAGCCCTCATCTCTTCACTCTGATTGCCTGTAATCACCACAGTCAGTCCTGGTTCAGCAGTCTTCCTGTTGGGATATGTGTGGCCTTAAACTGATACAGGTAGTCAGACAGTGTTCTTAAAGCAAGGTATTATTAATCCGAACAATATGACAAGACRTAAAAGAGAGCTTTTCATTTAACCCCTTCTGATACTAGTACAGATGATTTTGCTTCTCTAGTGCCTCAGTAGAGCCTGTCTTTTGTGGGTTTGGGCTCCACAGATACATTCCTTTTCCCATATCTCCAAGGCAGTGCTTTAAAACCATTCTGTTCCTTTGTCTCAAAACCTTAGCAAAATCCCTTTGTACCTGGAAGTAATGTTTTCCCAGAGACTATAGCAACTTCCACTGCCTGTTAGTGATCCTAGTACCTTTAGCCAGATGTGCTTATTTATAGCCAAAATAAAATGTTTGAAGTTGATTTTCTGAAAACTTCTTTTAAAATTAAGTTTTCCTCTGCTGTTTTCCTTAAAACCTTGTTACATGCAGCCCAATATGACCCTGCAAAAACCGCCCACTTAGCCAGTCTGTAACATCACTAAGAACTCCAGGTCCTTCACTGCATTCTTATTTTAATATTTGTTTCTGTTGTGAGGTAATTTGGAGACTGGAAATCAGAATGAGGACATGAAACTCATTTTTGCAGATGTCCCCCCACCAAACTACCAGCTAACTGCACTGGCTCCARGTAAATGATCAGTTATGCAAGAGAAGTGCTCTGTTGTTGCATCCTCTGATTTTTACTTTTACCAGTCTTCATTGTGTAAAGAAGCTCCCAAAAGCAGACATTCATCTAATATTCCCATTAGAACAATTCTGCTAATACAACTGATTTAAGCGTAGACTTTTGTTGTAGAAATAATAGCTTAAGTGGAGGTGGAACCTCCTCTATACATCTTTCCTTTTTTCTTTTGAAATCTCAAGGTCTGCAGCATGCAATATGTCACAGGAAATATTGGTGTAACTGCATATTGTAATTTGCTTGCAGCACATATTGTGGAACATATCAATGAAGTGTTTGACAATGATAACAATACAGCCAATAATCTCTTTGTGTGATCTAGCAGACACTTTTTTATCAAGCTGCTTAAGTCTCTTATTATTTGTTGGTGGTGTAATATCATAACAGGAAATGCTGTATAACCAATACTGCACCCAAAGTAAAGTGTTACTGGTAATGAATTCTCCGTAATAAAACAAAGCCTTGCCAAGAATGGCCTACTTACCTGGAGACCTGAACACATTGGCATTTATAYGATCAAGGACTTCCCTCCCCATCTTCACATCTGTGCAAGTGTTTGTGTAGTTGTGAGTGATGGAGTCTACAAATGAAAATGTCAGGCAGAAAGTGTTTATGCAATTTTGAAATTAATGTAGATACTGTAGTTGAATCTGAGAGATAAGATTACACGGTATGTGTCTGTCTGTGTGTCTGTATATTAAAGAGAGTGAGTGAGAGGGAGATTACATTATGTTAGAAAGAGAAATGACAGTATGTATTATAGAAAGATAAAATTGTGTTTTCAGGGCCTCAGTGGGTTAGAAAGATTTCACTGTACAGGTGTTTGTGTATCTGTTCTCAGGTTAAGGAGATTAGTTTGTGTGTGTTTAGAGGGTGAGATTACATTGTGTATTTATTCATTTTAAGGATGTAATATGTGAGAGTATGTATGTGTCTGTATGTATGTATATGAAAGAGAGAGACAGAACTCTATATGTTAAAGAGAGGAAAGTCATATTATGTGTCCTAGTTGCAATATATGTCTATTTCACAGAAGGAGAATGCAAGTATGAACTAGCATAGTATGTATGTTTATATGTATATATGAGTTTGTGTGTATTTTAGGTAACTTTAGATAACAAACTGTATTTCAATTTTGTTTATAAAATAAACTATTGTCAGTATTTTAGAAACTACTTTTCCAAAAGTCTGGAATTTTCTGGAGCTTTTTGTACTTTATCACTCAGAACATTTGAGCTTTTAAAAATTGCTATTAAAAATATTTGTTGAAGATGCAGAACTCTATTCAGTAAAATATGACTTAAATATTCCATCTTCCTTCCTCCYCCTCCCCCCCAAAAGAGAAAATCTATTGGAATAAGTGTTCAATTCATTGATGCAAACAGTGTCAGAACTTCTATTTTGCCAAAAGCAAATTTTAATGGCACTTGTTTGGTATTTCATGATAAATTCATTCAAACAGTAGGTTACAAGAAAAACTGCGTTCCCTCCAGGAAACAAGAATGTGTCACTGGTGATTCAGAAGCTAAAAGTTGTGAAGTTGTGATATAAACACTTTTTTTTAAAGAATACATCATATCCTTTTTCGAAAGTAATTTGTGAATCTGAACTGCTTGCTAAAAGTGCTTTGTTTTTATTTAGAAAATAATCATTTGAATAGTATTTTTGTGTGTTGAGAAAAGACAACATTTTGGATATGTAAGAGAAAAGGTATCACTGAGGCATATGATGGAGATTTGAGATACTCCTTCTTATGTATTGAAGAGAGAAAGAAAAAAAAGAAACTACTCTCTTCTCCTTGACTCAGACCTCCCCTGCATCATAACAGCAGTTCCTCTGCTTCCCTCTCCCTTATCCGTATTTAGCTCTCGGTACCAGGCACCCTGTGTCTTTATAGTTCTGCTGGGATGAGATAGCCTTTTCAGATGTGCCCACRCAGCATTCTGCATGCGTGGGTGAGGGTTGAGTCTGCAGGGCAACATGACACTGGGATGCGAAAAGCAGAGGACTCTGGAGGAGGAGGCAGTGCAGTAGCTGCTTTATGTGGCCTTCAATTTACTCCCTCTGGCTATCATCACCATAGGCAGGAACAAAGTTGAAGTATAATAGTAGGACCGTTGCAACTGCTTAAAATACTTTAATCTGACCTTGGCTTCGTCATTTAGGCTGTGTTCCTGTGGCTTCATATTGCTATATACATATGAGGCATGGTTCCCCGTCCTCTCCTGCTTGCAGTCCCTGAGGTGACTGGATATTCTGCCTTACTTCATGGGGTGAGTAAAGGAGAACTGGATGATCAGGACTTGCCTCTGCTAATCTGCAGGCAGCATCTGCATGTAGGCTGATGTTCTGCACAGCAGTGATTCATGTGCCCATCACTTCCATGTCATGGCAGCCTTGGGAAAAAACTCAGACTGCCAGCACTACCACTGCACAGGTTTGAAGAGACACATTTGGCATCATCCCTGACATCTGCTTCCAGCAAGGGAAAGACAATCTGCTTGAAAGTGGGCATGGTCTTCTAAGTTCTGCAAAGCCATATGCAAATGGGAGAAAAAGGTGGGGAGGACGTGAAGGTATATTTTAATTTGGACAACACTGGTTCTTACCACCTGGGATGGAGTCTAAATCTTGCAGCTAGAAGCCTTCTACTATCAACATCCATAAATCATTAGTTCAGTYGGTATTCAGCCTCGCTGAACTCCTTTGATAGTAAGAGGAATTCCTTAATGACATTCTGTAAGGTGCTCAGTGCAATTCAGCAGTAATTAACTTATGTCTGTAAGTTTTGTCTTTTTGGCCTACTGCCGTCTCACCTTCTGTGGCTGTAAGTTTCATGGCAGGCATGAGGTCTGAAGGAGGGTGAGATTYTGTGAATACTGGGGTACAGAAGAGAGGATCATGAAGACAGAGCTCTCTCTTTTTCAGCAATAACCCAAATTCAGGCTGTACTGCTGGCAATACAGGCTAGCCATTAAACATCTCTGCCGCTTTGTGCTACCATATGATGAAATCATCGCTGTCTCCCATGCTCTCTTAGGGTGGTAGGCAGACATTTGCTCATAATCTCTGTGCTTATGCCCAACCATAGTATATCTAAATCTAGATCACTTTGGTTTCAGTGCTGCTGGAATCTGGTTCTGCTACACTTAGACAACATCTCTACAGCTTTTCTTGATGAGAGTGTCTCACTGTGCAGARACACCAACAAATCTTCTCCTTTGTACTCACTAATGCAGTTTGTAACAGGTGCATCTGCTGGTCCTCCTGTGTTCTCTTACTTGTACATGCACTCACAGTGTTGCTAATTCTCAGCGTCTTATTGTGATTGTCATTGTATTTGCTACCTTTCCCTGAAGCCTGAGCTGCTGGACTCAGGGGGTTGCATGAAACTCTTGTTATTTAAATAAGCATACAAATTCTTAGCCTTTCTTGTTGTGGAGAAAGCCTGTAAATGTGGTCCTATAATGGATCAAAAATCAGGAAATATAAAAATTTGATTGATTGATTTCTAAGTCAACTTAATGATTTTTTGAGTGCACAGCTCAGRTTTTGAACATCCAATGTGGATTAAGATACACTTTATATACTTCTTACGCATACATGCCTTTCCAGCTTCATGTACAGAAATACATATGTATTTGCGTGTAGATGCATGTTTATACTCCCAACTACCAGCTGCACACATCTTCTCAGAGAAATCTTTACTCTGACTCTGCCTTGCTTCCACACATTTCTCTTTCTGCAACTTCTGTCCATCACCTTTCTTTGAAGTTATGGAATTTCCACCACTGCTTGTACCGAGTAACCTTCTCCCCTGCTCCCCCTCCCTCTCTCCTCCTTCACTCCAGGAAAGCTCTTTCTGATTCTCTTTTCACTGGTGTCTGGCATTCGTGCCTTGGTAGACAGAGAATGGCAGGAAGACAGTGACGTGAGCAGACAGAATAACCGGGGAATAAAGAGGCGTTGGTTGAGAATCTGTAATTAGAAGCCCAATTTCCATTTCCTTCTCAGGCACTTTTAAAATCCCTTTCAGGGAGTTTCTTGACTGTCTCAAAATTGAATGTCATTGAGTTTTTTTTTTTTTTTTTTTTTTTTTTTTTGCATCCTCTTGTTTCCTTGGCAACAAGTTGGTGATGCAGGAGCTAGAAATGTGCTGTGTCTCCGTGGAGATATTGGCGTGGGTGTGCCATGGTGACATCCACGATGGACGCACAGCTCTACCAATCCTACCTCACTCCTTGCAATCAGCACAATAGGCCCAACCTCAGAGGTGACGCTTTTATTTTTAGCTTGATAGGGCTTAATCTGGCCTCTTTTCGTTGCACATAAACCATGACGATRGGCTGTAAGATTCAGAAGCCTCATTAGTTACATCAGCACAAATTAATTGACTTGATGGCTTTTAGGGCCAAATCTTCAGGTTTGAATTCAGGAACTTCACAACTTGGAAGAAAGTACAGTCCTGTGTTGGAGGGGTAGTAACTACAATGATTTAAGTCTTTTCTCTTCTCTTGAAGAAGAAACACTTACCAGTCATTAATGAATAGGACTGTGAATCAGAGCTTCTGTGTTTCATTTTATCTTCTAAATGAAGTCATTTCTCCCTTTCATACCTCAAGGGCTACTCATTTGGAAAGCAAAGAAGCTACTGTTGCTCTTGTCCTGGAGCACAGGAGATTAAATTTTATTGATATGATTAGCTGGGAAGTCCCAGGCGTTTTGGTTGTATACTCCCGTAAGACAGAACTGTCTCCTCCAAAAAGTCTTTGTTACTCAGATTGCTTAGCTCTTGTTTGGCTCTGCCCAACAGCAAGCAGGGAGCCTGTGGAAATGTTCATAAAGCAACAGTAAGTAGGGAAGACATCTCCAAAACACCTCAGAACAATGCTCTCTCCCTCTTTTCCCCCACACTGAATACATTTACAATACCTGTACGTGGACCGAGAAACCTGTTCAGCCTCATTGTTCGGTATTCTGCATTCATCAACAATTTGGCTGCAAGCTAAGACCCTAACTCTGCTGGGAYGCAGCTCTTGGTACATGTAGGAGCAGAGTGGAGGTTAGCCACAACATCATCAAATAACCGGCGATCCTGCTGCTTTTGTGTTGCCTAGGAGCCCTTACGGCGTCACACCAAAACTGTGATGTCAGCAAGGAACCCTCTGGGTAGGTTTCTGAGAGGTTGCTAAGGATCTTCTCACTGCCAAATGAGTGTAACCTTATCCCAGTGGGATTTGCAGTAGGGCTCATCCATGCAGCAATAAAGCCAAGCACTGAATTTTTCTTGCCAGAAAGACCAATTAAAGGATTAAATGTGAAAAGCTGAAACCCATAACATCCATGGTGACATAGTTTTCTTTTCTTTTATAGACTGTAATCATCTTTATAGCATATTGTTCTGGGATCAGCACCCTTGGGGGTACATTAGTACAGCGATTGACAGAAAGAAGCTGGAGAGGGAAACCAAAGTGAACCCAGCCAAGTCAAGATAAGCTGCTCTTCCAGCCATTCTGGCAGGTTTCTTTTGCTTTCTTTCCTGTACCCCTTTAGCAATTCAGGCACAGACTGATTTTATTCAGCTTCCAAGATGGCAAGGTGCTTGCTCAAAAGGTGTTTCATTGTATGAAGCCAGAGGAAACATGAGGAATAATCAGACACAGAGGCACATTAAGAAGATGCGTCATTGGCACATTATGTCAATGAGAAGGAGTGAATCCAGGTTCTGTTTTAGGGACATTATGTTCTAAGGCATGCACATAAATCTGATTCAGATGCTTTGCTTGTTGGATCTGAATCTGTAGTTTATTCCAGACTGCTACTGAAATCCAGGTCAGATTTTTCTTTTTGTTTGYGCTTTTATTAACAAATGAAAGGAGCTGACACATCTGTCTAGCTCCAGCAGTATACTCAACATTGTACCTAATGCTATCTTAAGGAGGTCTTCTTCCTCAAGGAACTAACAGCCCATAGGCCTGATTTGATAATATGCTTAATACCAGTCAAGAGACACTTCTACTAAATTTGACAGGGAAGACAGCTGAATGCTTATTGGGAAGGGAAGTGACACAGCAGTTGAAAAAGCAGTATGTGATGGGTAACCTGGAATCAACAGTAAAGGTAAAAGAAGTTACTGTGAGCAAACCTGGTAGAAAGAATGTGTCTGAAATCATGACAACTAAAYGTAAATGAAGAAGGGGTCATGCTCAAAACCTTAGGCAAAACTATTATGAGTGGGTGAGGGGTTAGATATACTTGACAAAAAGTGTCTGTTGTCTTCAGAAACATTGAATCAAAAAATTGCAGTATTTTTGTTTCCAGCCCCAAAATTGTTACTGGTTTTGGAGGAGGAATGAAAATGTTCCCTAAAGAAAAAAAACTCTTACCTCCTGTTCTGCCCCATCTCTGGAGAACCAGGAACACTGCAAGGATGATACTGCCAGCTCAAGTTCCTCTCTGTTTCAGACAGTCACAGAGAAATTCCAGATCAGATTTCCTCTTATCCAACAGCAATACCTTTTTCCATGTAATTTGGAAAGCTGGTACAACATGAATTAAAATTCAGTCCAGATTTTTCTGGCATATTCTGCTGCTGTTTTCTACTTTTTGCATTTGTTAGCACTCGTTTGCGCTAGGTGCTGCACACACRGAATACGATGGTGTCCTCACCCTGTCTCCTGCTACCAGGAGATAAACTGGCATGTACTGAGTATGTGATTGCTTTTGAGTCCTCCTTCCTTCCCCTCCTTTCCCTTAACTGAGATTCAGCAGCTTCTACAATATGACAAGTTCTCATCAGCTTTCAGGGCACTAAAATAAACTTTTATCTTGTCTTCATAGCCCTGCTGGTGGTGCAGGCAAGAGGTGCACTGCAGCCAGGCAACCATTTTTGCCATATGCTCTTTTAACCTCATTGCATGCTAACACAGCAATATGTAGCCTGGCAGATTTGCTGTTTTTCCTTGCAAGACCTACAAAAAGAGGCAACTGTGGTTCCTCTATCTCCCTATTGTAAGTGTCTTGTTATGCTGCATTACAGCATTATTTCTCTTGCCTGCTTCCTCTACTGGTGGGTGAGGGTGAGAGCCAAGACACCAGTCCAATGCTAGTGAATAAAAATCTTGCTAATTCTGTTGAATTAGAATTGGCTGCAGAAATGGCCTAGGGGCACACATTGTAAATTAGGTTGAAACCATGCCCCATGCAGTTGGAGGGAAAAAAGAAAAACAAAACTACCTTCCTTTAGGGAGAGAAGACCTCACATATTCACACTTCAAGCATCCACGCTATTGCCAACTAATCCTTCTTGTTCCACAAGGCTAATTTCAAACCGGCATTTATATGGCATTGTTTGCTGGGGAGAGCACTGAKCAATCAGTTAGCTGCCCTTTATAATAAGCCCTGTGCAATTGCTTCCTAGGCTGCTCTTCTGCCTTGCCTCCCAGTCATCTCTCTGCCTCAAGTTTCTCATTCAAATGGCACCTGTTGGATGGACCATGCAGCAAAGTTGCTGAGCAGGGGCAATAAATAAAAAGGAGCACAAATGCACAGTACAGCTCAAGCCACTACTTTTCTATAGTCCCACCACAAGGACACAAGGATCCTCATGAATGGCCATGCTGATGTTTGAATGAGGAATGATAAGCCTGTAATTTACTTGCATGGCTGTGCAACTACTTCCTGCTGAGTGGGAAAGCCTAGAAGAATGTTTTTAGCCCTAATACTGCTGCAGCTCAAAGCAATTCTTTGGCACCACAGGCATCTCACTGGTGTCCTGCTTTGTGATCATGGCAGAACAACGTTTGGTTAAATATTGCTGCACAATAGCAATTGGGAAGTTCAGAAATTGCAGAAGAAATATGAGATCCTTCCCAAGTTTTCAGGCAGCTACTCTAGCAGTAGCTTTGGACGGTCTAAAATGCTGTATTCACTGATTCTGAAATCTACCAGTTTGGTATATTATATTAACAGTGCACTACAGTAGCAGGAAAAGCTACCCAACATGCTGATTGTTCCACTGGGGCACAATGTTGTCTGTCGTTATCATAAGAACTTTCAACTCACTGTCTAATTCCAATCATGTTTGACAGAAAGATGGAAGTCACAAAGGTAGTTCAATTTCCAGAAGTTTCAAGAATATTGTCTCTAGGCAGAGGACAGAGAGTGATTCAAAGCTGGTGAGGGAAAAGCAAGGAAACTCAGACATTACCCAGTCTGTTGGCCACCTTGAGAATGACCATTCTTGGGTAGACCAAAGGTCCATCTAGTTTAGTATCTTTATTTAGAGGCTAAAAAGAGGGGTAGCAATAGAAGAAATTGCAATGATGTTTCCTGCAAATGCTCTTCTGGCCTCCAAAAGAATGCAGCTCTGATACTTCCTGAGGCAGAAATAGTGTCTGTGTACTTACCCAGCTGCCTGATGGATAGACACTTAGCTCTGTGAGGGCCACGGGAAGTTCTGTTTCTTCCATTAATGCATAGATGTGAAAAAATAGTTCCTATTATGGAAGTCAAATGAGTGGACAATGAAGGCTCAAGGAGATGGATATGACAGGGGAAGGATTACATAAGGTACAGTAAAGAGGAAAGTTAAGAACATGAAGTAAATTTGGGATATTGTGTTGCAAAATGTCATAGATATGTAGAGATGAGCTGGATTTATTTTGATAGAGAAGGTGAAGGAGGAAAGGCCATAAATCCACAGGATAATGGGCTGTGTTGGATCTGCTGCTTACAGGGAAACTTGTTCTGTATTCAAAGTGTTCAGTAACTGCTGATTCCTAGCACTTGGTACATAGGATATATGTGCTCCTGAATAAGAAAAAAATTTTTTGCCTCATGAGCCTTAAAGAGGATCAGATTTTAGGTATTTCAAAAAACATCCTCTTTGCTTAGAGTAATGTTAATTATCTTACCAAAGATATGTTCAATGGTGACTAATAATAAAGGTGAACTATGATGTATTTCAAAGGGACTTAAAGAAGGATGGATGAGGATTTTTATTCTCATTTTGTGATATGGTGATTGGGGAACTGAGGTAAATTTATCAAGATCCCAAAGGATGTTAGGAGCAGTAAATATCTCATAACAGTGAAAAACAGAAATGGAACTATTTGGAATTGCAGAAGAAAGGAGTGAGTGCTGTCTAAACACTGGGTAGAAAATGCGTAAGGTTTTAAATAATACGAATTCTAGGCTGAGCCTTAGAAGAACAGATAATGCTATTGTCACTACAACAGTGAATACTTTAAAAAAGAGTCCTTTATTGCTCAGCTATATCAATCTCCCCRTTAAAGAATTGCTTCTTGAGGTCTATGAAAACATACATTTGTTTGAGAAGGCAATGTTGCTTTACTGTAAACTTTACTCACATTTGTTAGGTCATTAGCTTTCAAAGAACTGAAAGGTTGGTGAAACAACAAAATTCGGAAGAAATGGAAGGAGGAGTTGAACACTGGGGACAGAACAAAGCAACAGATACTGTTAAGCCCCTGGATGGTTAAGGGAGGAGAGAAGGAAATGTGCTGAAAGTCAAGGATGGTGTAAGTGGATCTGGTCCAATAGGATATTGCAAAAAAAATCCAGCAAGTGAGAGGAAGTGTCTCTGTATCAAAATCTGAAAAAGGCAAACTGATTTTTATCAAGAGGTCTTTCTTTCAGTCTTACAAATCCTATTTTGGATCCTTTTATGCAGATTTAACCTCCAGAAGGAAGAAATAGGGATCTTAGACAGAATTCACAGTAGATCAAATAATTTACTAGTGATTCCAAAAAGAAGACATGAGATTATGATTAGAGTGCTTTGATAGTCTTTACAAAAATGCATGATTGCACTGGATATAATGAAAGAATTTTAAATCCTTGATAAAGCTATTAGGCTAGGGCAATTTTGTATTTGTGGTTCAAAAATGTAGAGTATAACTGCAGAGCAGAATCTCTGTTCCACTTAATATCACTGCAGGTTTACCATATCCTATGCTTTTTAATAATATCTGTGTAAAAACTGGTGTGAAATTCTCAGGATTAGGTAGAAAGACATGTCCTGTACAAATTTTTTTGATACGTAGATGACCTTGCTGCTACAAGTGAGATAGGAAGTCTTGTGCAATAGGAAGTTGATGAAAGTGACAGGAAAGATAGGATTTAAGATCAGTTTTAAGATCAATGAAGATAAAACAAATAGTTTTTCCTGAACTACTTCTGTGCAGAGGAATAAAGCTCTAGTCTAAATGCTGAATGTGACTAAATTTCCAAAACACAAAACCATCCTCTAATTTTCCTCTGATGTGAGATCTGTGTGCTTACACAGAAAGGCCCCATAGATATCCTGGGAGATAAAGAGACGAATTTTGGGTCAGTGAGGTTGAACTGTGTGTGAAGAAGATGTAATAAAGGACTGCAGGAGTTTGGCAAGACGGTATAAAAGTAGGTGTAGCAAAGTCCCAACATTTTCAGTGGTCATAGTTTGATCAAGATTAAATCAGACACAGTAGCTAAACATCCCTTGGGAGACCATTTGACTTCTTGGATGACTGAACATACAAAGGGGGGAGTATGCACCAAGATACAGGAATTAATAACGTTCACTGGCTTTCAAGCAACAATACTAAATAAGCAATGTGTTTCAGCGACTTTGCACTGTCTGTTGGTCTCAGTTTTAGCCTATTAATTCCCAGTGGTTGCAGGAAATGTTGGAAGATCTTGAGGGCATCACAGTGCCTCAAGCCATGGCTTGGTGACTGTTGAGCTTAAAGCAAGAATGAAAATTACCATGCTGCTCTCTGTTCAACATTAGTGGCTAACAGCTAAGCAGGGGKGTCTGCAGCATATCATGTGTAATATGGAAATCACTGACACTGTAAGGTTGTTACTTGTTTGTATCTGGTGTTTCCTGAGGACTCAGTGCTTTGTTTTTCTATATTTTTATTATATTTTYTAAGCTTTCATCCTTAAGAATGAAATTGCCGTCATTTAAAGTTTTTAGGCTGTACTCAGGACTGTTCTTGAACAAAAAGGCCATGCCAGTCTTATCTTTGTGCTGTGGCTAACCTTGACAGAGCTGGCAGAGGRAGTTTGCTTTTCTAACATTACAAAATTTTTTTTCAATCTTAAAAAGGTACATAAGAAAATAGTATGCAAAATGTGGACTGAGAAAACATAGATMCCTAATTTGAAAATAACTCTAAAATGAGGAAACTCAGAATTACAGTTCTTAAAGCAGATGATATTGTATTCTCTTGTATCTATTCAACAATAGAATCTTTCAATATATGATCATATGATACAGGTAAGATTGTCAAACTCTCCATCATTTACTGTGGTATATTGTTCATACTTGAGCTTAGCTTTCATAACAAACAGAGAATGAASTTCTTTTTCCTCCTCTCTAGATGAATAAATTAGAGTAGCAAGGCAGAATTACCCTTTGTATTTTGTAGCAGAAAATATTCTCCTTAAAATAAATATTAACTTGACCCCACTCAGATGAACACATACAAGATCATCAAGATCAGCATGCGTGTCTTCTCTGATGTAGGCAGTAAACAAATGGCTTTTTCCTCCTTTCTCCCTCAAGCTGGAGGAGATCTCTCCACCTCCRTTGAGCACTGCATTTCCCCACCATTACCTAAGTGGACATAAAGTTCCCTTTTCCCTTGGCTGCAGGTCCACGTCACCTCATTTACTGCTTCMTGCTGCCTTCTTCAGCTAATGTTTCCCCTCTCTCTGGCTTCTGCTCATGTCAGATATACCTCATCTACTGAATGGAGGAGACTGGCAGCTATGGCTGGTAATGAACCAGGAGAACCGGAAAAACTGAGTGAATTGCGGATAGAGGTGCAGGAGAGAGAAAGGGGCCAAACAGCAGTAAAACATGACTGGCTTCTCTAGCATGTTGCAGTGGTAGGYGTGCATGGTATATGACACTTACATTGTATAATACAGTTTGTGTAAAGTAGTGAGGCTGTAAAACAGACTGGATAGATTAGGTTGTCCCTTTCCTGAAAGTTTYCTCTTTTTCCTCACCATCAGAATCACTTGGGAAAGGAGCTAATCCTCCAGATTTACACTGTAAGAAAATTTACCATTATTCCTGGAGCTGCTTCTAAACCTCCAGAAAAACATGCTTCAGATACACAATTCAGTGTCCTGTGGAGCTGAGTTCAGACAGGGCCTTCCTCTGCAAGGCAGTTTCCATGTGCAGGGCAGCAGGTTTGGATTCTTGCCTGCCAAGTGCTGGAGCAGATGAAATCTTAAAATTCTATCTGTATTTCCTGCCCTCTGGGGTGAATTCCTTTGGCTAGCAGTGGGATCTTGGAAAACAAATAACAAATGCTATACTAGGGCATTGTTGTGAAGGTTGCGCATGGTGTTACTCTGTCAATGTAGGAGAACTCTTTTAATGCACACTAGCTCTGATGCTGCTGGAGTGAAGTAATGATAGTCAAAGCTATGGGAAGCTTGGCTRTGAGTTTCTATTTTCCACTGCTGATGGTTTTGTGGATCAAACTGAACACTTCTTCTCCTGTTAAGACCATTGCRGCCTTTACTTGCAGTCCACACAGTTCTGATGTTGAACTGCATCAAAATCACAATGGGTACATCTCCCATGTCTAGCAGGATTTCACTAAAATAGAAGGGGAACACTAACAAGATTCTGGCCATGGTGAGACTAARCTACAAATCAGTTGTCTGCCCAAGACCTGTAGTCTGCATTTTGGACTGGAGAGCTTATTCATTTTTATTGATGCACTGATACTCACATTGTGAGTCCCAAGGTAAGGGAACAGCCCTCAGCATATGCCATGCCTGCCTGACAAATTGAAGGATATGGGATTTCCTCTTTCTGCTTAGTGTGTGTCTTGTGCCAAGGGACAGGCAGCTGCTTTTTGGAGCCCTAAAGCAAGTGATAAAGAAGCTCCAGCTTATGTTTCCAAAATAGCTGCAGAGATTTTTACTCATGTGGATGTTTACAGTTTTCCTGACCATTTAGTTTGTGCTAGATTTTTGCTGTTCTAGCTCCTTTACTTAGAGCTCTGGACAAGACAAGGGGTCCTGCCAGTTCACTGCACCACCTCACACTTACTCAATGCAAACACCTCCCTTTTGTCCTTTAACCTTCTCTGTGGTTTGTGGAGCCTGCTGCTGTGATCCTGGTCAATGCATGGTGTGGTCACCATATGGCTGTGAGTGCAGCACTGCCATGGTTACAAATTCTTAATGACATATCCTTAAGGCTGAAGGCAAAAGCAGATGGGATCCACTGGGAGTTCTTTATCCCCAGAAACTTCACCCTTACTGGATAGTGCACTGCCAAGTAAGGCATAGGAAGGCCTTCTTCAGCTCTATCTTTTTCTCTCATTCATTTCCTGGCAAGGACTGGGAGACCTCATGTACCTCTCCTCATGCAGACTCGTTTGGCTCAGCTGAGCTTTTTTGCTGGAGAGAAGGAAGAATCTGATCAGCTGAGGGGACAGGAAGGAAGGAGGCTGACCTGCCTCAGCTCACCCACCTCCCCAGTGCTGGAGCAGCCAGGTCATAATTCGCAGTCTGGCTTGAAAGAGGAGGGGTTGTGGGCAGGTCCAGAGCAATGTCAGGTGGTCCAAAGAGGGCTCAGGAAAWTGCATCACACCATAGTACGGTCACATCATCATGCTGGTATAACTGGGCAGCTCCACATTCAGCACTGCACTGTTAGGATGATGGCAATATATCAGTGAAGAAGCCAGAAGGAGATGTTAACCAGTCCTGGGAAAAGTCTGTCCCACACATGCCCTGAATGTAGTGTAGAGGAMTCACACCTCAACGTCTGTCTCTGTTCCAGTCCTATCACTCCCTGCAGTGTGGAGTGGTGTAGACATCCCCTMTGTGGGGCTGTAGGGTGGCCAGCTTGGCTACTTACAGCAACTTAGCCATGGCAGCACAGGATTTGGAGTAAATGATGGAGCCAGCCTGAGAAGCAGGATTAATTGGACTATGCAGAGCTCCTGGTTGCCACTGAATCACAATTAAAGATTGTTTTGCTGAGTTTGTGCTATAGGGGAAGGGACTGCTGCATAGACCTAACACCACAGATCACAGGATCCCTTGAGAAAAAGGAARGGGCTTCCTGGKTCATTCTGTCTCATATTTGGTTTGRGTTGTAAAGTATCACATTCCTCCATGGTAGAGTATAACTACACCAAGAATAATAGCTGAGAGGCTGACTGCTTTCTGTGATGACATTTTTCTTCTTGACAGACAAGCAGATGAGATTTCATTTTATTGTGGAGTTATGGTTTTCAGCACTAAGCTATGCTGGGATTTAATTGTTGCTTGTGTTTGCATTTTTGATGATTCTGAAGATTAACAATAATTAATACTGACCTAGGGGTTGAAAAGACCATTCTTTGTGCATATAAAATCTTTCTAACCTTTCTTCCACTCAATTTGCATATACCACACAAGCTATAGAAAACACATTTTTTTCCCAGAATGATAAAATATATGGAAACTATTGAGGCTATTTCTTATTATGTTTCCTACGGTAAAGTCAGGTGTCTTCAGTGCTGTGAGCCCAGCTGTGCAGGCATGAGAAGAAAAGAAGAAATCAYAGGAAATAAATGTAGAGCACCTGTGAAAGTCTCTGAGTAGCATGATGGCAACAGGTGCTAATGCCATGTGTGTTCAGTATTGCAGAGGATGAGCAACCAAGCAGTTGTTAAAGGCACTGAATGAATTAAGGCATTCCTGGACTGCCATTTTCTGAAGCCCTCTCTGCTAGAGTAAGTGGCATTGTAATTTCTGAAAATCATATTTTTCAGGCCACTTATGGACAGTCTTACATCAAAATAAAGTAGGCTGTCTTTCTTTCAAATAATTTAGGATTAATTTAAATCTAAGGTAAACTGAAATAAATCATCCTYGTACTGAAATATGAAGTCTCCTCCAGGGATGTTCTGAATACMTCTAAAGTTTAAAAATTGAGTTTGGTCACATTGCAGCATAGCACTATTTTGTATCAATAAGGCATAGATGAATGAAARTGAGGCTACATGAGACCAGATTTGCAAAGCTATTTGGGTGCCTAAAAATGCAACAGAGCCTGCAGTGGGATTTTCAGGAATGCCTCTTCAAATGAGGATCCTGAAAAATCTTTATAAAATTGGCTTTTTTCACTTCAGCATGAAAACTGGCTAACAAAAGGCAAGACTACCACTGTATGTGGAACATATGAATAAGGAGAAAATCCGATCTATTTTCCAATGAAAACAACTCAGTTCAGTACTGTGTTTCCTGAAGCTTTAAATATCCCTAGCAAAGGAATTTACACAGTACTTCTCTTGAAGAAACGCCTCTTCAGCTTAGCATGCTTACCACTGGGATGGCTCTTCCAGGCAAACAAACTTTGTCTTTATTGGTTTCATTCAGTTTATTCTGACCAGGGAATCAGCCTGGTTACAGTCCTGGAAGCTCGTTCAAACTTTTTGGTTCTCCAAACCAGAACTGAATCTGAGCTTTTACATTGAGCTTGAAAGAGTGGCTGAACTGAAAACACCTTTTCCTTGAACCACATGGTCCCTGAACCACTAGGGTAACTTCCAGCATTGCTGAACCTTGCAGCAGAACCAGACAGGGAAAAGGGGCTGGTTTGGGTCCCTCAGTCCACACAGTGTAATTTGTAGCAATCACTAATATGTATCATTAGTTTATAATGATCTGGACCCTTTGGAAATTAAACATGGCTTTGAATAAAGGAATAATCTTAATAATTATATTATACGAACCATACCCTCCTTCACAGAGAAGGAACATACTGCATACAGCAAGCAGCAAGCTATATATGACTTCACATAATTCTTCTCCCTTCTTGAGGCTTATGGCTTTCGAAAATACCACACTTCTCCACATCCTTAGCTGTCATTTATTCAAGTCTCACAGATGAAGCTTTTAAATCCATGTTCGTTGTTCACCCCCTCCTGCCAGCCCCTTCCCCAGCTCCCCCATTCATGTTGTTCTTTGGAACCGTTCTTCCTTTTATTTGTGTAGATTCAAAAGYGAAGGTCAAAAGGGCCTTTCAGGGCATGTCTACACTGCACGATGCAGTGTTATCCAGAAATTGTGAAGGAGAGCTGAATGAGCGAGCATAGACAGTGCAGAGGAGAGACAAGAGTAATTTGGATAAAAGAATCCCATTTTGATTTGGTGACATCAAGAAAAGGGGATTCACCACTTCTCCTTCCCCTGTGTTTTGTTTCTAAGATTCATTAATATCTTTGCTGAAATTCRTGCCTCTGGTTTCGCACTCAGATTTTTAATTCCCTTTGGCCCTTTCACTGAAGGACTCTTCCTTCTTTCCTTATGCATTGTTATCAGGTAATTTCCCTACAGGTTGAAATGATGACATAGCTGAAATGACAGAACAAGGGACTTTGGCATATGATTTTCAAAAGTATTTAATTGTCTTAAGAATTTTAAATCCATCTTTTAAAACTACTTGAAGGGTCCTGATTTGAAGGGAAAGGGTGGTATGACCTGAAGTATGCTTAAAATTTGGATCTTAGCATAAGGCTGTCATACATGAGAAGTAATTCAGAGGACTTGTGGGTGACTTGTGGTGGACTAACCCCTCACCACTGACTCCACATGCATTGAGAACCTGCCAAGGGCTTGTCTATGTGACAAAAGTGATTTGCAGTATGCTAGACCAACGTGCCCATGGCACTGGGCATCAAGAGAGGTAATAGTTTGGATCTGACTGAAGGTGGTGAGCAACCACCCCAGGTGTGCACAGGAAGTTGGCTTGACCATAGCTGGCTGCACCAACACAGTTATTCTGCTGCCAGCCTGCTCCCTCTCCAAGTGGGTGTCTGGGAAAGATGGGGGCTGGGCAGGCTTTCCTTGCCAGAGCTCCYTTACAGTACAGAGGATCCCTAAAAAGGCCTTGTCAGTGAGAAGAAAACAAGCTTCTAAAACACTTCTGAAGCATGAATCATCTGACCTAGTTTAGGCTCCTGCTTTAGGATGATCTGAATCACRTCCTAGAAGTTCCCATTTCTCTTCATTGACATCAAAGGGAGTGTGTGGTGATGCCCTTGGATAGAGAGACATGCACATTTGGCCAGATGAGTCCCACCTCCCAAGGCCACACAGAGCAGTCATGTAGATTAGCAAGCGTACACAAGCTCATGACACACTAATTTTCTCATGGAGATGAGTCCTCAGCCACTTCTGAAGCTGGGGCAGAGGCTCCTAAGTCCCATAGGTATATTCCAAAATACTGTTGCTCTGCTGTTCTGCTCCTGAGTGCCTTGGTGTGGTGCTGCCAGTAGTGGTATATAGCACATAAACACCTTTCTCTAACTTGATATCCATTGCTTTCTGCTGCTCCATTTCTTAGATATCTTCTTTTATGGTTGCATAGTTTGCCTTCTATTTCTCTGCATGTATTTTCAAAATCTAATTCCGTTATTTAATACCTTGGTCTCTGTATATTACCTCTGTGTTAGCTGATGTTTGCAAGTCTTCCCAGTTTAGTACCTTCTCTGAATCTCATTTTCATGCCATTATTTCCCTTTTCTACATGGTATAACCAGAACTAACACTGATACTTGTTCTACCCTACAAGGCACTTCCCTTAAACTACACACAGATCTAGATAACTGGAAAGATTTTGTTTGAAATGCTGTTTATCTTCCTTTTTTAAAAAAACGGGGTACTGGAAACTGCAGTGATGTCATAGCAACTGAATACGATTATGTAGAGTTTGAGCTGAGGGGTATTCCAGAAATTATATCTACATATGCATGTGTTTATATGTATAAATGTGTGTGTGTGTGTGAATATTTGTGTTTAATAATGTATTTGTATATATTTAAAGAGAAAAGGCCTTAATAATAATCTAAGACAAAATTCTTCTCTTTCTTGGGCTATTTTACATTAAAAATAAATCAGGAGTAACTCCATGGTGTAGCAGAGAAGATGATATCATGATATTAATGCTGTAACAAAGAACAGAATCTGGTTCTTTCAAAATAAGATAAGCTAAATTTGAATTTTGGTAGAGGAAATCCCGAGAATCCAGAAATCCTTTTATATTTTCAACGTGCTCAACATTGTCATACTGTGGTTGAAATGTTGTCTGGAATATTTTTTCACAGTGACAGATATAGCTATCCTGTTCATATGTATTCTGAGAAAACACAGTGTTACAACTTTCAAGATGTGTGCTTGGGGGTGTATGTGTGTGTGTGCATTAATGTTCACTCAGACTCCTGCATTGCCATGATCTTCTATGCATGCAAACCCATATTTTTTCCCACATGTGCATGGGGGGTGGTTCTGTGTGTGAACATGCACATTTTGCTTATAGTAGTTTACAGAAATTTGAAGGCATAAGATCCGTAAACCTAGAAATGACTTAGGCATAGAAATGCCTTTAGAAATATGTAGAAGTAAAGGGATGATTTCTATAGATTGTTTTTAGGCAGAATATTTTAAAAAGCTCTTGTTACAGCAGTATCATTTTCTCTGTCTACAGGAAGTCTACTGAATGGACTTGGGGAATAACAGAGAAAGTTGCCTGCTTTGATCTGTTCTGCAGGACGTTGCCACGCGGGGTATGTGTGTGCACACGTGAAGGAGGCAGCATGTGCATATATGTTTGCTGGTATGCTGGTGAGGGGGAGGGGGGTTAACAGCCATTTTAACATATTTTCCAATTTCCCTTCAGCTCACAGCTCCCACCTAGAGTACGTCACCTGTGCATGAAATACACTGCGTGCCATGGCAATAACCCCGCTCCCTTTTCTCCCCTCCATCCGCACCCCACCCCACGCTTTCTTAACGTATAAATCCCACTTCTGGCAGTGGCTGGGTGGGTGCTTGCGGCTTCGGCTGCTCCAGTGGGCTTGGGGCTGGGGGCTCCCCATCAGATGTATGCCCTCATCGGGCCCCGTCTCGCCCGGACACACCTCAGCCCGCCCCCCGCTGCAGTCTGCAGTGTCCCCTTCCCTGTGTAGTCTCTGTACAGTGGGAAAGTCGTTGGGTAATTGGGTCCAGATTGGAGATTTTAATTATTCATGAGGCTGGCAAGGGACTTGGGGGGGGG